>NC_047037.1:4250056-4585056 GCF_011762595.2 Tursiops truncatus | reverse complement strand
ATAATCACTATTGGACTTCCCTGGTGGCGCAGGGGTTAACAATCCGCCTGCCAATGCAGGGGACACGGGTTTGAGCCCTGGTCTGGGAAGATCCCACATGCCACAGAGCAACTAAGCCCGTGTACCACAACTACTGAACCCACGTGCCACAACTACTGGAGCCCATGCACCGAGAACCCATGCTCCTACAACAAGAGAACTCACCACAGTGAGAAGCCTGCGCACCGCAATGAAGAGTAGCCCCTGTTCGCCGCAACTAGAGAAAGCCCGGGCGCAGCAACAAAGACCCAACACAGCCATAGATAAATAAATAAAATAAATTTATTTTTAAAAATAATTACTATTGATACAATCATTAGGAATGCTAATGCTGATGAAAGTGCAGAGGAAGACTGGTAATTTGCCACTTCATATGTTCTCAAGCTCTGAAGAGCAGTCAACAGTGACCACCCCACAAAAACACTGTCATTCAGAAAGAAAATGCCAAGTAACAGCCTCCCAGGGGCAGTCTAATCTTCCTCCTCCAAACCAGTTGTTAACTTTGCCAGATATGCAGCACGGTTCAGTGTGTAGTACCAAGTACTTAAATTGCTTATCAAGGTAATAAGCAAAGCAAACCAAGAAGAGCAAATGCCAAGAACAAGGAAATAAATAGAGAAATATACACAATGCACCAAAAGATAGGTCACGTTTCAACTTAGCATGACTCTTATCTTGGTTTGACCGTCTCTCTATGTGTTTTCACCTGGATTTAAACATTCATGCCACCATTTCAGTTCAGCAAGTGTTGATAAGCCTTTCCCTTGCTAAAGGCCTTTCCTGGGGGTGGACAGAATCCGACACAGTTCCTGCTTTGAAAGAGCAATTTGACTAGGTACCAATAAACACCATTTTAGGCAGGCTGTGGTGTCAGAGAAGACCTACACACACATTACCAAAGAGGGTTCAAAAGGCAGGGAGGTCTGGAGAGACTTCATGGAAGGGAGGTCATTCTAGATAAAACTTTATTTTTTTTTTATTTTTAAATTTTATTTATTTATTTATTTAGGCTGCATTGGGTCTTCGTTGCTGCACGGGCTTTCTCTAGTTGTGGCGAGCAGGGGCTACTCTTCGTTGTGGTGCACGGCCTTCTCATTGCGGTGGCTTCTCTTGTTGCAGAGCGTGGGCTCTAGGTGCGCGGGCTTCAGTAGTTATGGCACGCGGGCTCAGTAGTTGCAGCTCGTGGGCTCGAGAACACAGGCTCAGTCATCGTGGCGCTCGGGCTGAGATGCTCAGCAGCATGTGGGATCTTCCTGGACCAGGACTCGAATCCGTGTCCCCTGAATTGGCAGGAAGATTCTTAACCACTGCGCCACCAGGGAAGTCCCTAGACAAAAGTTTAAATGTGATATGATTCCACCGGGCAGAGCTTAAAAGGAGGGTCCTTTAAGGTGAAAGAGTGAAGGCAGAAAAGCATGGGGAGTAGTGGACCATTCGGCCCTGAACATACCGTGCATGGAAGAAGGGAGAAGAAATGGTTGAAGAGACTGGCAGGGGCTGTGCTTGCTCTCCTGAGCAGTTGGTACTTCAGAAGTGCTGCACAGGGGAACGCCAGGATCAGAAATGTAGCGAGAAGACTGATCTGATATCACAAGTTGATAGAAGACCTAGAATCAGAAGATGGGGGAGCTATAGAAGGCACTTAGGAGGCGGTGGAAGCGGTCAGGGATCGTGAGGTAGGACCCATGATAACACTTGTGGGAAATAAAATACGAAGGAGTTTCAAAGGAGACATTTCTGAGACATACTTAACCGGATGCAGACGTTATGTGGCAAAGAGGGATTTGTTCCAGATCTCTCTGTGGTTGTGTGTCTGGAGGACTAGATAAACAGGGACACCGTTAAGAACTGAGACGTCAAGAAGGAAAACCCATTGTTTGGTTTTCTCTTTATGTGTATTTGGGAAAGGCTATCAGTTAACGAGTTCTCTTTGGACACTTCTAGCCAGTGGTTTGAGGCAGATGTACAGGTGGCAGTGCTTACACACAGACATTCAAGCCTTGCTCTGAGGAAGTGGGTTCGCTCCCAGGTTTGAGAGCCTGGGGTGCGTATATGGAGTTAAATTGTTGGAAGAACGTGCAGTTAGTGAGGTAGAGGAGAGAAAGAAGCACAAAGTGCTTAAGACAGAAGCTTGAAACTCTATGACCTCCCTGTTCCTCAGTGTCATCAGCTGTAAAACATGGATTTACAGGCAATGGATGGAGCTCTGCATAAAGCGATTGACAGGACTGAGATAGTGCACTGTTTTCTTATTTATATTTTTTGTACCAACCTGGAGGGTCTGAGAGGGTGGAACATACTTTCACTGTTGCAGCCTCAACCCCAAACTTAGCCTTTGACACACAGGCTCTAAAAATGTTCATTGAATAAGTAAATTAATAATTCAATAGAAAGAAGAAGAGTACAGCCAAATCACAACCCAAAAGATGGGAAGAGAGGGCTATGTGTGTTCTGTTATTTCAGTGTCGTAGGAACCAAATCAGGGCAAAGCTTTGTAACAGAGATGGATACTTTGGGGCAGAGAGATTGAAGGAGAAACATTAATACAGATTGGGAAAGCTTGTGGTTTTGTTTTGGAAAAGGACTGGGTTTCAAAGAGTTCATTGATTACATTCAAGAGAATTGTTGTACTAGAAAGGTATAACTATTCTGAGTGGCAAAGGAATTAAACAAGAATGTTAGTCAATTTTTTTTTTAAAGAGTAATCTATCAACTGAAGATGAAAAAGAGCGATTGGCGGTAGAGGGCTCCTAACAGAAAGGAGGAAGGCTATTCCTCTGTAGCAAAAGGAAAGTCCAAACAAACTTTGTTGATGGGGTTAAGGGGCCACAGGTGTGGGAGAGAAGTTCCAGGTGGGAGAAAGGGAAAATTCATTGAACAAAATCTGAAAAGAGAAACAACTAGTGAACCGGGAGTGTAGGTAATCAATCTCAGCAGAGGAGTGTCACCTGTTCCTTAGAAGCAAGAAAAAAGGAGGGAACAACATGTATCAAGATTCGGGGGGGGGGGGGGCTTCCCTGGTGGCGCAGTGGTTGAGAGTCCGCCTGCCGTTGCAGGGGACACGGGTTCGTGCCCCGGTCCAGGAAGATCCCACATGCCACAGAGCGGCTGGGCTTGTGAGCCATGGCCGCTGAGCCTGCGCATCCGGAGCCTGTGCTCCGCAACGGGAGAGGCCACAACAGTGAGAGGCCCGCATACTGCAAAAAATAAAAAAATAATTAAAAAAAAAAGATTCTAGGGGTGGGTGGGATGGACAGTGCTCTGTGGTGACCTCAATAGGAAGGAAGGGGATATACGTATACATGTGGCTGGTTCACTTTGTTGTACAGCGGAAACTAACACAACATTATAAAGCAGTGTACGCCAATAAAAAATAAAGTAAAAAAAAATAAAAAAGATTCTGGAGGGCAATGGCAGGAACTGAGAAAGGCTCACATTATCTCACCCCTGTGTCTCCAGAAAAACAGAGATGAGCCTCTACTGGTCCATTGTGATCAACCAGAAATAACAACATGAGCTAGAACAATGTAGGGAATATTTAGAACAAGTTTAACAGGGACATTATGGTGAATCCACAAGAGATGTGAAGAAAAACCACAACGTGATCCCACCATGTGCGAACTTGCCTCAGCAGTAAAACTATACATTTATTATAACGAAGACAATCGGGATTTTTAGTTGTTACTCTCCCAACAATATTCAAAGACATAAGTACAGAGACAAAGCATGCAGCAGGGTTTGCCCAAGTTTAGTAATAACAAAGAAGAAACGATGAGAGATCAGAGAAGTGAGAAATTTCATGAACTCCCTTGAAACTTGAGAGAAGGGACTCTCGAATCTTTCAGACCTCGGTTTGGTTTACAATGCTGCCATCTACAACGTGTGAGACAATTTACTTTATCTCTGTGAGCCTTCGTTTCCTCATCGTAAAAGTGGAACACGATGTACCCTTCAGTCTTCGGCTTTTGTAATAAGATAATATGGGTAAAGCAGTGGTTCTCAAACTAGAGCGTGTCCTGCAGAATCACCTGGGGTACTTGTCAAAACAGAGATTGCTGATATACTAGATCTTGGATGGCTTTCAGGAATTTGTCCTCCTCACAAGTTTCACAGTGACGCTGACACTCCTGGTCTGGAAAACCGCCCTTTGTGAACTCATGCTGTAAAGCATTTAACATAACGCCTGGTACATAGTGAAGTACTAGATACAGGGGAGCTAGTGTTGAGGGTCGGTGGTCGACTCATGGTATGAGAGCTGAAGATAGAGGTCGAACTGAAAATGCTATAAATGAAACACAAAAGTGAGTGATGGACAGAGGTTTTGGGGAGACGTTGAGAATTTAAGGTCATGCAAATGAATATCATATTTAGTGTAAGTTATAGGAAAGATTCAAGACTTGCAGGTTTTGGCCAGAGAGAAAATTCAAGCTTTCAGAATCTTGGAGATCAATTTACGTTTAGCCCAACACTTTCTACAATGGTGGTTTATGATAAAATGCCAAGGCCACAACAATTCAATCGGATCATAGAAAGAGACAGCTGGGCCCAGGAAGGCTAGCAGAGCTGTCAGCAGAACGGTCAGCACCGTTGCTGTGACTGAACAGCCTCTTGGCTTTGGAAGCTGCCGAGAAGCAGGAGTCGGGGATGTCACACAACTTTCATGTCTGAGGTGACGATTTGCAAGTCCCAGTCTCTCATGCTGGAAAGAGTGTCCCTCTCCCAAACTCGAAGGAAAAATCTCACCCCGGGAACACTGAATAACTTGGAATTCACGTGGAGGAAACTTCAATACAAATCAAGACTTAGCATGACAACGTAATCAATAACAAGCACATCTGGGAGGGGTTCAGAAGATGTGTCCTCAACATTTTGAGCTTCTAGTCATTCCACTTTACCCAGTACTAGGCCTCCACATACTGGGCACCTGCATTTTGTCCAATGCTGTGGTAGGACTGTTCTTAATCCAAATAAAATCAATCTTTGGAGATGAGAAAATAGGCTCAGAGAGATTAAGTAACTTCCCTGAGATGGTACCTGATAAGCTCCAATCTGATGATAAAGCATATTTAATTTCCACTCTATAATGTTGGCTCTAAAACAGGAAAATAAAGTTAGTAAGTGTCATCTGTTCATATTCTACTCTTTTTATCTTAGGGTGCGTTCTTCAGGAAGTGGACTCTGGAGACATGGAAATTTGTGTGCAGGGAGTTTAATGGTGGTTCTCCTTAAGAGCAAGACGTGAGAGACTGAAGGAAGCCGGCTTGGGTGAAGGGAGAAGCTGATCTCATCGAAGGCCTCAGCCATTTCCACGAAGCTCTGCACCAAATGGGGCGCTTCCAAATCATCCTAAACTCAGGACAGAGAACCAAGTACCCTCGACTCCACCAGTTATTTTTAGTCATCAGAGTTCAGTTCACAGAGAAGCCCGTAGATTTAACCTTCTCAAGTATTTGAATATTTAATCATCACTACTTTACAGCAACCCAAAGAAGACTGTCTTGAATGCAGCAATTATTTTAATAAACAGTATTATTTGCAAAGTACTGTGATGAGTACTTTGGGAGAACACAAATGTTATTTAAAGCACATGTTCGATGTCATGTAACTTGAATTCAGAAATACATGTGACCTTTGAACAACATGCATTTGAACTGCCCTGGTTCACTTATATTTGGACTTTTTTCAATAGTAAATACGACAGGACTACACCATCGGTGGTTGGTTGAATCCGTGGATCTGGAACTGTGTATGTGGAGGGCCAGCTAACAGTTATGTGTGGATTTTCTACCCCCTGGAGGGTGGGCTCCCCCAACTCCTAATTTGTTCAAGGGTCAACTGTATAGTGAACTATACAAAGGTAAATTGTCTGTAAAATGGATACAATGATAGTATTGATCTCGCAGTGTAGATCTGAGGATTTAAAAGGCTGCCACAAAAGTAAATGCTATCAAAGTATTTGAGGGTTTTCTTTTCCCTAACTACAATAGGTGGAAATGAAGTGTTTTGCAAAATAAAAATAACGAAGTAAAAAAAAAAGTTATGTAATAAGTTTAGGGTAAGAAGTGATTTTATCTGAGAAAATTAAATGAAAGAGAAGGAATTTAGCGGAGTTTTCAAGAATGGGCTGGAATTTGAAAGGCAAAAAGAATGATGAGGATAAGAATGCACTCCAGGGAGAACACATACGATGAACAAACGTGGAGAGCGCGGAGGCTTAGAAATTTTTGAGGGCCAGCAAATGGACCAGCTTGTCAAGAACATAAGGGAAAGGTGGGGGACGCTGCTAATGATTTTCAATTTCTGGTTAATTGTTGTGACTGTACTTAGAAGAAAATGAAGAGTGAGATTTTTGAGGAAATTAGGAGTATAAACAAAGTTGTGTTTTAGGAAAATTAAGGTGTGCACAATTGAAACTGAAAAAAAATTGGAAGAAAACATTTCTGTTTCCTGTTCCTGCCTCACACTAAGCCATCTTTCTGGAGAATGTTTTTCTCTCTAAGGCAGCGGTTCTCAAAGTGTTGTCACTAGATAAGCACCACCAGCATCACCTGGGGACTTATTAGAATTGCAGATGCTCCGGCTTCACCCCTGACCTACCGAAGCAGAAATTCTACGTGTGGGTTCCAGCGGTCCGTTGTAACAAGCCCTCCAGGTGATGCTGATACACGCTCAAATCTGAGAATCCATGCTCCAAGTGTTCCTACAGCACGTTTTTCTTCTGGAGCGAATGTCCTCTGGAATATCCTGCAGCAATCCTCTTCTCCAACTGTCTAGAGAATCTGATCGCTGTCTCCTAATATCTTTCCAGACTGTCTCTGACCAAATGACTCAGCACTGAACTCTGCTCTGCTGATATGCGGATCAGAGTGTTTTGAAACAGGTTTTCAGAATAAATCATTAATACAAATTCCCTTCCATTTGATTCAGATGTGGAATACTTCACCAAAGTGTCTATTTTAATAGAAGTAGGGTATCAGAAAAAAATCCTCAGGAAAAAACCTCACAAGGTATCAGAAAGGGGCCACTAATCAGTGCATTTTTTTCATGATAAACAAACAAACAAAAATTTTAAAGTCCTTTCCCATTATTAGTAGAACTCTGGAATGGCTAATGAAAATATACATTAAACTACAGCAAAAAAAAAAAAATCGTTCTAAATAATTAGAGCTTGGACATTGAGGAGGGAAGCAGGGCCAATAGTAGATCGTTCTGAATACCTGTTAAATAAGAAAGACATATACAGATACATACAGAACATATTCGTGAGTGTCTGGGAATCGTGCATCTTTTGAAACCAGTGGATGGGAAGTTGAAAGAAAGAGAGGGAATTGACAAGGAGGTGAACTCATGTAGGGGGAGGTCATGGAGAGGACATGACCACTGGTTGACCGGAGAGCTGGACCCTCACAATCAGAGGGTCCTCATCCCCTCCCCTGAAACGTACACCCTGCCGAACCTTCCCACAGAGCAAGCCGTTTGCAAAGACTCAGGCTGGAGGGAGCAGTGTGGTGTTGAGCCTGTTTGGATTGAACACGTGACTGAACCCAGTGAAGGTCTCTGTATAAACCTTTAAGATTTTGGTGGGTGGATGCAGAGATGTACTCGTCTTGTGGCGCCCAAGACAAGCTTTGTAGGTAAGTTCTCTTGCTGTTGCACCTGCCACCACCTACCCATCTGGAGGGGTCTGACGTTTTCTTCGGTCTCTCCCTGCCCTCCGTGTATGGGGCCCAGTTTCAGATTTCACCTGGGGGAGCTCCTGCGTGAGTTTGCAAACCAACCATTTAGCACTTGTGCATCCAGTCTGGTGGGGGTGACGCCTTGAGCTATGCAAGGCAACCTGCGGGAGTGGTATGGCTGCAGTAAACTCGACACATTTTGCAGACACACACAAAAATCATATATAAGTACAATGTGCTACATATATAAGCCATCCGTGCTTCAAAACATTTTTATTTTGCTATCCAAATACAAATCTCTCCCCAAGCTAATGTATTGACTGCTGTGTCGTTATACAAGTTAGTGGAGACTGAAGTTTGTCTTAAATATATAAGCATAGGGCTTCCCTGGTGGCACAGTGGTTAAGAACTCGCCTGCCAGTGCAGGGGACACGGGTTCCATCCCTGGTCCGGGAAGATCCCACATGCCGCAGAGCAACTAAGCCTGTGCGCCACAACTACCGAGCCTGCAGTGAGAAGCCCGTGCACTGCAACAAAGATCCAATGCAGCCAAAAATAAATAAATAAAACAAATAAATTAAAAATAATAATATATATAAGCATAAATTATGTATATTTCAGCCTGCTCATCTAGCTGTCTTCCCGGGGAGATATCTGGAAATTTCGATTGGTTTTTTGAGAACAGCACTATCCTGGGTGTCTAAAAGGATGACTATGGTAACCCATAAATCCCACCTCCCTTCAAACTCTGTGTCCCTTTCAGCAACATCTCCTCGCATTGGCTCCAGTTCTGCTGACGGTAGTATCCCCATTCTGTCAGACTTAGACTCTCAAAGACATTTTTATTTTATTTATTTTTTAAAATAAATTTATTTATTTTTGGCTGTGTTGGGTCCTCCTTGCTGCGTGCGGGCGTTCTCTAGTTACAGTGAGCAGGGGTTACTCTTTGTTGCTGTGCGCAGGCTTCTCATCGTGGTGGCTTCTCTTGTTGTGGAGCACGGGCTCTAGGCGCATGGGCTTCAGTAGTTGTGGTGCACAGGCTCAGTAGCTGTGGCTCGAGGGCTCTGGAGCGCAGGCTCAGTAGTCGTGGCACACAGGCTTAGTTGCTCCGCAGCCTGTGGGATCTTCCTGGACCAGGGCTCGACCCCATGTTCCCTGCATTGGCAGATGGATTCTTAACCACTGTGCCACAGGGAAGCCCTCAAAGACATTTTTAATCACTTCCTTTCACCTTAACCTCCAGCCAAGTGGATTTTCCCCTTGCAATAGGTCTCAGATTCTTTTCTACTTCTCCCACATAGCTAGAGTACCAGGACCCTGATTCGTATCTTATTTGGATTAATTGCTTGGATTAATTTACAAATCTTTACTAACTGAATTCCCAGCCAGCAATCTTGCCCTTCCTCTAACTGAGGTAGATCAGTGTCAGATAAACCTACCCCAGTCATGCTGGTCACCACGTTACTCCCAGCCCTCATGTCACATGCCTCACCACTGTCTTCACTGAGTTCAAACCACAGCTCAGCATCTGAAGCCCCCATATCCTCATCCCAACCTGCCATTCCTGTCGGTCCACCATGACTCCCCTGTGGTCAAACGGTCCCCTCTCTGTGACTCGTGTGTTTTGAAAGCTGTTCCTGATGCCTGGGGAGAATAGTGCTCTTTCTCCACCTAGTGAAACTCAACCCATCTTTCATGACCAGGTTAAAAACATCAGGCAGGGCTTCCCTGGTGGCGCAGTGGTTGAGAGTCCGCCTGCCGATGCAGGGGACACGGGTTCGTGCCCCGGTCCGGGAGGATCCCACGTGCCGCGGGGCGGCTGGGCCCGTGAGCCATGGCCGCTGAGCCTGCGCGTCCGGAGCCTGTGCTCCGCAGCGGGAGAGGCCACAGCAGTGAGAGGCCTGCGTACTGCAAAAAAACAAAAAAACCAAAAAAGCAAAAAAAAACAATGGACCAAAAGGGACTTTTGGGTCACTCATGCATTGCATTTTGAGAGCAAAGACATCTTTCAAAGAAGCCCTTTTGGGTTTCTTTTGTGTCTCATTGGCCAGGAGCAGGTTCTATACCTAATATCATTTGCAGAAAAGGTAGAGAATCACCCAGTGCACCCAAAAGGGAGAACACTAGGGGGAAAAAAAAGCTCTTGGTAGCATAGAAGAGGGGAGTAGCTGTTAGACAGGAAACCAGTTCTGTGTGTTCCAGGTAGATTATGCATCATAGGTTATGCAATATACGTGACGATGAACACCCACACTGAAAGGAAGATCATTGCCCTACGTAAAATAGTTGGTGAATGAATGTGCATTCATGTGTATTAAGTTAAAATATAAAAATGTTTATCTTATGTGTGCTCTATTTTAACTTTTACTGACCCACTAATCCTGATCACAGCAGATGAAACCGTTCCTAATATACTTACTGTACTTAATTGTATTTTTTATCATAGGCAACACAGAGTCTCATACACAGTATGTAGTTAATAGTTGTTAACAACAGTGATGATTTTACATATTTGATACAATAGGAACTCAATCAGTACTTACTGATAGATGAGGAATGTTATACATGACTATTAAGTGGCATTCTCCCACCTAGGAAATCATACTGAGTGCCAAGAAAATGTCTATTCTACTTCAAATGTTAAAACCTTTTTGCCTTTAAGATGGTCATTCCTATTACTAATTTTGAAAGCTAATGGTGACCAAAAAAAGGGGCTATATGTTTATCAAACCATCTACTTTTCCTCCTGCGAACATGGAAAAACGATTTTTCCCAGCCCCCTGGCATGTAGAAGAAGGCTTATGATTATTTTTGGCCAAGGAAATATCAACAGAAAACATTGGCCCCAAGTCTTGGCCTCAAAAATCTTCTAGGATTTTTATGCAAACACCTGCCCGCTCCTTTTCTCTCCCCTTGTCATCTGTAGATCTGAAGCAGAGGAACAGTGGAGGACTCCAAGGTCCAAGGGTCTGACAGTCACCACAAGCCCAGCATCCTATTATTAAGCTCTTTTATTAAGCTCATGAGATGGTGTGGATATTACAGCAGTTAGCACCTACACATGGATAGAATAATGAAATAGGAATGGCTGGAGCCCTAACGGTGAAGTCCAGGACACAGGCTTTCCCATGTCTCTCACTCACTTTTCTGAAAATTTGCCTTCCCCCTCCAACTTTTAATCTCTTACTTTGTATATCTCACTCCAAGCACTTAAAAACGTTTATGTTGTAAAATAGGTAGCTCGTGGGAAGCAGCCGCGTAGCACAGGGAGATCAGCTCCGTGCTTTGTGACCACCTAGAGGGGTGGGATAGGGAGGGTGGGAGGGAGACACAAGAGGGAGGAGATATATGTGTATGTGTAGCTGATTCACTTTGTTATAGAGCAGAAACTAGCACACCATTGTGAAGCAATTATACTCCAATAAAAATGTTAAAAAAACACAACATTTATGTTGCTATGCTGAGAAAAGAATCCATCTGATATTTGCAACCACTCTAAATTGTAAAGAACTTAATTTGGTTGCACTCTTCCATGTGCATTTGCATTTTAAAAGGCCTACGGAAAGACCACAATGCTTGTACCTAGAGAATGGATCACTAATGGTTGAATTTCAATAATCAAAAACAGAAAAAATATTGCTATGCAAATTATAACATATAGGCAACAGCCTACTTCAATTAGAATTCCAGCCCTGAATAGAAATTATTTACGTTTTTTTTCTAAAATAACATACTTTTAAAAGGCAGTTGTTCTATTTACATCTCTTGTCTACAGGGTTCTCAATCCACACATTTATAATATACTAACTAAAATTCTTTAAAACTGGAAAGTTTTATTGTATTTATTGTTATATCTCATGAATTTTAAAATGTCTAAAACAGAGAAAGATAATTAAGGAAAAGACTGCATACAATTTAATTGTGCAAATGAACAATATTCCCTAACTGTGTAATGAATTCAGAATTGCTTTACTTATATCAAAAATGTTTCTATCGATGTTCATTTTCTCTATTTTAGATTGTAAGCTATTCCAGGGTAAGAACTTACACTTTACTCTGTACTTGTTGTGTGGTATCATGTGTAAATCCCTGTTAGGATTGCTTCTTACCCTTTGGAATAGATGATAAATTTTACATATGTGGTGAGATTGAAATTCATACCCCACAATGAAGATGTGTAAAAACAGATACAAAAGTGTAGCTCATCTATTTGTCTAAAATCCCACAAATTCTTCTGCTTGTAGAATGTGGGCGAAGGAGGGCAGAAGAGAAGAGGATGGGAGACCTAAATTTAAAATCAAAGTTAAATCAGTGTCTCCTAGTTTGAAGTAATCTCTTTGGAGTAAATATTCAGTCAATTCAAAGTTCAAATTTTCTTTAAAGTTGATTTCCCTCTGAAACTGTCTACTTGTTCCATATTCCTTCCCAAATGGCATCTGACTCCAGGGGAAACTTCTGCAATTTTCACGGCCCTGTGAGTAGCTAGCAGGTTCTGACCCCCTCTCCCCTGACGGTGATGAAAAATACCCTTCTTCTTGAGGACAGAGGTAATCTTGCTGGGCTGGGGATGGAGGGCTTGTCTCGGATTTCAGTCTCCACTGGCCACCTTTGTGCAAATTTACAATGGTACACGGCAGTCCTGAACATCTCTTATCACTTAAAAATTACTTTTAAAAAGAGGTTCTGGGACTTCCCTGGGGGCACAGTGGCTAAGAATCCACCTGCCAATGCAGGGGACACAGGTTCGAGCCCTGGTCCGGGAAGATCCCACATGCCGCGGAGAAACTAAGCCCGTGAGCCACAACTACTAAGCCTGCACTCTAGGGCCCTCAAGCCACAACTACTGAAGCCTGAGAGCCACAACTACTGATCCTGTGTGCCTAGAGCCCTGTGCTCCGCAGCAAGAGAAGCCACCAAATTGAGAAGCCCGTGCACCGCAACGAAGAGTAGCCCCCGCTCGCCACAACTAGAGAAAAGCCTGCAAGCCCGCGTGCAGCAATGAAGACCCAATGCAGGCACTGAATACATACATACATACAGACGTAAGAGGTTCTTAGAGATAATTTTCCAACAGCCAGTTCTCACTCAAGCTGGGTGAAAGGCAATTTATGACTGCAAAGTATTAGAAAAGAGTAAAGCTAATTTTATTTTTATATTGTCCTGAAAAGGGAGGAGATTGAAATGGTAAGTGTTAATTACATGAATTTGTCTGATGTGTTGTGCATTGAGTTAGGAGTTAAAATTCCTTGATCTGATTTTGTGCTTTGTTAGTTTTGGCTTTCTTTAGATTCATTACTTGACCAATTGAACTTTAGTTTTTCTGTAAAATGGGTAATAATGTGTGTCTACTTCACATTATCTGAAGTATTGACTATGCTAATATATTTGAAAACTCTTTGGAAATGGTAATGTCTGATAAGGATGGAAAGTGATGTATATTTGCCTGCCACCTCCTGTCTAGATTGTAAACTCCTTGGGGGCAGTGACAGTATCCCACCCTTCCTTGAATCCCCACAATGCCCTGCACAGAATAAAATTTCACTACAGGTCCCATAGACTGATGGAGTCCCTAAAGAGCAACTCAGGTAACTATGCTAGCTGCAATGGAAGTGTGGCGATCTGATATAAGAACTCTCTGGAGTGAAAAAGAGTTTGAGAAATCCTGTTTTGATGAAACAGCTGTTTTGATGAAACAGCTGATGAAACACTTTAAGAGCAATTCAAAATCAAAGAGTGATCTTTGCTTCTACTAATTAATGAAGCTGCAAAGAAAAGACAGTCAGATGGTTGAAACCAGGAGTTCTCAAAGTGTGCTCCCATCATCCCCACAGCTGCATCACCTGAGAACTTGCTAGAAGTACAAATTCTCCATCCCCTTCCCACACCTATAGAATCAGAAGCTCCAGAGTTAGGGCCCAGAAATCTGTCTTTTAACAAGATTCTGATGCATGCTAAAGTTTGAGAGCCACTGGCTTCAATAATATCAACAGTTATTATCTGATGCACGAAAAGATTGAAATAATTGGTTTTGAGCACTGGTTCAGCTGCTGAACATTGTCTTAGGCTCTTCTGAATTCTTCCACTCCCGTGGCCTTAGTTTGCTGAATTTTTGCCCTTAATCTCATCATCTCAAGGTTGCAATATGGCTGCTGTAGCCCCAGTCATCATATCCTCACTCAAGTCAGGAAGGAAGGAGGTAAAAGGAGAAGGGACAATGCCACTTGCAAAGACTGCTTTTACTAGGAAACAGAATGCTTTCCTAGAAAGTCTCCGGCTGCGTTATCTTTACATCTCATCGGCCAGGACTGTGTCTCATGGCTATCCTTAGCTGCTTTCCAAACTTTATATTGGAGGCAGGTAAGGGAGGAAGGAGCTGAGAATTGGTATTTAGTTAGCTAGCCAACCATGTCTTCATAAAAATGGAGGACTATAACATAAACCCAACAATTTAGAAGACTTTTCCCAGAAATGAGAAAACACATGGAAAATGAGATATCTGTCTTTAAATACTGTATTTGGAAGGCTGTCATGTGGAAGAAAGCTCAAATGTTATGTAAAGCTTCACAAAGCAGGAACGATAGGTGCAAGCTAGGCATCACAGATGTTGGCTCCACGAAAAAAAGTTTTCTAATGATCAGGACGTTTCAAAAGGAAATCGGAGGCTTACGGTGTAGTCAGCACACTATCACCCTATAAACATTTCTCAAAAATACAGTGGAGAGAATTCCTGCAATGGGTCTCTTGCAAGTCTAAGATTATATGTTCTAACTGACTAAAATTAAAGTACATTATGGATAACACTAATGACCAGCACCTGATGCACATTTACTCTATCCTTGACATTATGTTAAGTGCTTTACATGCATTATCTCATTTTCTACCACTAGGACCCTATGAGATAAGCACGACCTTTACTCCCATTTAAAGAAACCGAGACAAGTTCCGGGAAGATGGCGGAAGAGTAAGACGCGGAGAACACCTTCCTCCCCACAGATACACCAGAAATACATCTACACGTGGAACAACTCCTACAGAACACCTACTGAACGCTGGCAGAAGACCTCAGACCTCCCAAAAGGCAATAACCCCCCCCCCCCCCCACGTACCTGGGTAGGGCAAAAGAAAAAAGAATAAACAGAGACAAAAGAATAGGGACGGTACCTGCACCAGTGGGAGGGAGCTGTGAAGGAGGAAAGCTTTCCACACACTAGGAAGCCCCTTCGCGGGCGGAGGGGGAAAGGTTCGGAGCCGCAGCAGAGAGGACAGCAACAGGGGTGCTGGGGGTGGGGGGGAAGTGGAATCTGGTGCCGACCAGCACTCACCAGCCCGAGAGGCTTGTCTGCTCAGGGACGGGCGGGGGCTGGGAGCTGAGGCTCGGGCTTCGGTCGGAGCGCAGGGAGAGGACTGGGGTTGGCGGCGTGAACACAGCCCGAAGGGGGCTAGTGCGCCACGGCTAGCCGGGAGGGAGTCCGGGAAAAGGTCTGGACCTGCCGAAGAGGCAAGAGACTTTTTCTTCCCTCTTTATTTCCTGGTGCGTGAGGAGAGGGGATTAAGAGCGCTGCTTAAACGAGCTCCAGAGACGGCCGCGAGCCGCGGCTAAAAGCCCGGACCCCAGAGACGGGCGTGAGACGCTAAGACTGCTGCTGCCGCCACCAAGAAGCCTGTGTGCGAGCACAGGTCACTATCCACACCCCTTTCTGGGGAGCCTGTGCAGCCCGCCACTGCCAGGGTCCCGGGATCCAGGGACAACTTCCCCGGAAGAACGCATGGCGCGCCTCAGGCTGGTGCAACGTCATGCCGGCCTCTGCCGCCGCAGGCCCGCCCCGCACTGAGTGCCCCTCCCTCCTCCACGCCTGAGTGAGCCAGAGCCCCCGAATCAGCGGCTCCTTTAACCCCGTCCTGTCTGAGCGAAGAACAGACGCCCTCCTGCGATCTACACGCAGAGGCGGGGCCAAATCCAAAGCTGAGCCCCGGGAGCTGTGAGAACAAAGAAGAGAAACGGAAATCTCTCCCAGCAGCCTCAGGAGCAGCGGATTAAAGCTCCACAATCAACTAGAGGTACCTGCATCTGTGGAATACCTGAATAGACAACGAATCATCCCAAATTAAGGAGGTGGACGTTAAGAGCAAGATTTATTATTTTTTTCCCCTTTTCCTCTTTATGTGAGTGTGTATGTGTATACTTCTGTGTGAGGTTTTGTCTGTATAGCTTTGCTTTCACCATTTGTCCTAGGGTTCTGTCCGTCCTTTTTTTTTTAAATTTTTCTTCTTAATAATTACTTTTTATATTAATGACTTTATTTTACGTTATCTTCTTTCTTTTTTCCTTCCTTCCCTCCTTCCTCCCTCCCTCCCTCCCTCCTTTCTTTCTTTCTTTCTACTTCTACTAGAAGAAAGAAAGAAAGAAGTAGAAAGAAATTCTTTCTTTCTTTCTACTTTTTCTCCCTTTTATTCTGAGCCGTGTGGATGAAAGGCTCTTGGTGCTGCAGCCAGGAGTCAGTCCTGTGCCTCTGAGGTGGGAGAGCCAACTTGAGGACACTGGTCCACAAGAGACCTCCCAGCTCCACATAATATCAAATGGAGAAAATCTCCCAGAGATCTCCATCTCAACACCAGCACCCAGCTTCACTCAACGACCAGCAAGCTACAGTGCTGGACATCCTATGCCAAACAACTAGCAAGACAGGAACACAACCCCACCCATTAGCAGAGAGGCTGCCTAAAATCATAATAAGTCCACAGACAGCCCAAAACACACCACCAGACGTGGACCTGCCCACCAGAAAGACAAGATCCAGCCTCATCCACCAGAATACAGGCACTAGTCCCCTCCACCAGGAAGCCTACACAACCCACTGAACCAACCTTAGCCACTGGGAACAGACACCAAAAACCATGGGAACTACGAACCCGCAGCCTGCAAAAAGGAGACCCCAAACACAGTAAGATAAGCAAAATAAGAAGACAGAAAAACACACAGCAGATGAAGGAGCAAGATAAAAACCCACCAGACCTAACAAATGAAGAGGAAATAGGCAGTCTACCTGAAAAAGAATTCAGAATAATGATAGTAAACATGATCCAAAATCTTGGAAATAGAATAGACAAAATGCAAGAAACATTTAACAGGGACCTAGAAGAACTAAAGATGAAACAAACAATGATGAACAACACAATAAATGAAATGAAAAATACTCTAGATGGGATCAGTAGCAGAATAACTGAGGCAGAAGAACACATAAGTGACCTGGAAGATAAAATAGTGGAAATAACTACTGCAGAGCAGAATAAAGAAAAAAGAATGAAAAGAACTGACGACAGTCTCAGAGACCTCTGGGACAACATTAAATACACCAACATTCGAATTATAGGGGTTCCAGAAGAAGAAGAGGAAAAGAAAGGGACTGAGAAAATATTTGAATAGATTATAGTTGAAAACTTCCCTAATATGGGAAAGGAAATAGTTAATCAAGTCCAGGAAGCACAGAGGGTCCAATACAGGATAAATCCAAGGAGAAATATGCCAAGACACATATTAATCAAACTATCAAAAATTAAATACAAAGAAAACATATTAAAAGCAGCAAGGGAAAAACAACAAATAACACACAGGGGAATCCCCATAAGGTTAACAGCTGATCTCTCAGCAGAAACTCTGCAAGCCAGAAGGGACTGGCAGGACATACTTAAAGTGATGAAGGAGAAAAACCTGCAACCAAGATTACTCTACCCAGCAAGGATATTATTCAGATTTGATGGAGAAATTAAAACTTTTACAGAGAAGCAAAAGCTGAGAGAGTTCAGCACCACCAAACCAGCTCTACAACAACTGCTAAAGGAACTTCTCTAGGCAAGAAACACAAGAGAAGGAAAAGACCTACAATAACAAACCCAAAACAATTCAGAAAATGGGAATAGGAACATACATATCGATAATTACCTTAAATGTAAATGGATTAAATGCTCCCACCAAAGACACAGATTGGCTGAATGGATACAAAAACAAGACCCATATATTTGCTGTCTACAAGAGGCCCACTTCAGACCTAGAGACACATACAGACTGAAAGTAAGGGGATGGAAAAAGATATTTCATGCAAATGGAAACCAAAAGAAAGCTGGAGTAGCAATTCTCATATCAGACAAAATAGACTTTAAAATAAAGATTATTAGAAGAGACAAAGAAGGACACTACATAATGATCAAGGGATTGAACTAAGAAGAAGATATAACAATTGTAAATATTTATGCACCCAACATAGGAGCACCTCAATACATAAGGCAAATACTAACAGCCATAAAAGGGGAAATCGACAGTAACATATTCATAGTAGGGGACTTTAACACCCCACTTTCACCAATGGACAGGTCATCCAAAATGAAAATAAGGAAACACAAGCTTTAAATGATACATTAAACAAGATAGACTTAATTGATATTTATAGGACATTCCATCCCAAAACAACAGAATACACATTTTTCTCAAGTGCTCATGGAACATTCTCCAGGATAGATCATATCTTGGGTCACAAATCAAGCCTTGGTAAATTAAAGAATATTGAAATTGTATCAAGTATCTTTTCCGACCACAACGCTATGAGACTAGATATCAATTACAGGAAAAGATCTGTAAAAAATACAAACACATGGAGGCTAAACAATACACTACTTAATAACGAAGTGATCACTGAAGAAATCAAAGAGGAAATCAAAAAATACCTAGAAACAAATGACAATGGAGACACAACGACCCAAAATCTATGGGATGCAGCAAAAGCAGTTCTAAGAGGGAAGTTCATAGCAATACAACCCTACCTTAAGAAACAGGAAACATCTCGAATAAACAACCTAACCTTGCACCTAAAGCAATTAAAGAAGAACAGAAAACCCCAAAGTTAGCAGAAGGAAAGAAATCATAAAAATCAGATCAGAAATAAATGAAAAAGAAATGAAGGAAATGATAGCAAAGATCAGTAAAACTAAAAGCTGGTTCTTTGAGAAGATAAACAAAGTTGATAAACCATTACCCAGACTCATCAAGAAAAAAAGGAGGAAGACTCAAATCAATAGAAATGAAAAAGTAACAACTGACACTGCAGAAATACAAAAGATCATGAGAGATTACTACAAGCAACTCTATGCCAATAAAATGGACAACCTGGAAGAAATGGACAAATTCTTAGAAATGCACAACCTGCCAAGACTGAATCAGGAAGAAATAGAAAATATGAACAGACCAATCACAAGCACTGAAATTGAAACTGTGATTAAAAATCTTCCAACAAACAAAAACCCAGGACCAGATGGCTTCACAGGCGAGTTCTATCAAACATTTAGAGAAGAGCTAACACCTATCCTCAAACTCTTTCAAAATATAGCAGAGAGAGGAACACTCCCAAACTCATTCTACGAGGCCACCATCACCCTGATACCAAAACCAGACAAGGATGCCACAAAGAAAGAAAACTACAGGCCAATATCACTGATGAATATAGATGCAAAAATCCTCAACAAAATATTAGCAAACAGAATCCAACAGCACATTAAATGGATCATACACCATGATCAAGTGGGGTTTATTCCAGGAATGCAAGGATTCTTCAATATACGGAAATCAATCAACGTGATACACCATATTAAAATTTGAAGCAGAAAATCCATATGATCATCTCGATAGCTGCAGAGAAAGCTTTCGACAAAATTCAACACCCATTTATGATAAAAACTCTGCAGAAAGTAGGCATAGAGGGAAGTTTCCTCAACATAATAAAGGCCATATATGACAAGCCCACAGCCAACATCATCCTCAATGGTGCAAAACTGAAAGCATTTCCACTAAGATCAGCAACAAGACAAGATTTCCCACTCTCACCACTCTTATTCAACATAGTTTTGGAACTTTTAGCCACAGCAATCAGAGAAGAAAAGGAAATAAAAGGAATCCAAATCAGAAAAGAAGAAGTAAAATTGTCACTGTTTGTAGATGACATAATACTATACATAGAGAATCCTAAAGATGCTACCAGAAAACTACTAGAGCTAATCAATGAATTTGGTAAAGTAGTAGGATACAAAATTAATGCACAGAAATCTCCGGCATTCCTATACACTAATGATGAAAAATCTGAAAGTGAAATCAAGAAAACACTCCCATTTACCATTGCAACAAAAAGAATAAAATATCTAGGAATAAACCTACCCAAGGAGACAAAAGACCTGTATGCAGAAAATTATAAGACACTGATGAAAGAAGTTAAAAATGATACAAATAGATGGAGAGATATACCATGTTCTTGGATTGGAAGAATCAACATTGTGAAAATGACTCTATTACCCAAAGCAATCTGCATATTCAATGCAATCCCTATCAAATTACCAGTAGCATTTTTCACAGAACTAGAACAAAAAAATTCACAATTTGTATGGAAACATAAAAGAACCCGAATAGCCAAAGCAATCTTGAGAATGAAAAACGGAGCTGGAGGAATCAAGCTCCCTGACTTCAGACTATACTACAAAGCTACAGTAATCAAGACAATATGGTACTGGAACAAAAACAGAAAGATAGATCAATGGAACAGGGTAGAAAGCCCAGAGATAAACCCACGCACATATGGTCACCTTATCTTTGATAAAGGAGGCAGGAATGTACAGTGGAGAAAGGACAGCCTCTTCAATAAGTGGTGCTGGGAAAACTGGACAGGGACATGTAAAAGTATGCGATCAGATCACTCCCTAACACCATATACAACAATAAGCTCAAAATGGATTAAAGACCTAAATGTAAGGCCAGAAACTATCAAACTCTTAGAGGAAAACTTAGGCAGGATACTCTATGACATAAATCACAGCAAGATCCTTTTTGACCCACCTCCTAGAGAAATGGAAATAAAAACAAAAATAAACGAATGGGACCTAGTGAAACTTAAAAGCTTTTGCACAGGAAAGGAAACCATAAATAAGACCAAAAGACAACCCTCAGAATGGGAGAAAATATTTGCAAATGAAGTAACTGACAAAGGATTAATCTCCAAAATTTATAAGCAGCTCATGCAGCTTAATAACAAAAAAACAAACAACCCAATCAAAAAATGGGCAGAAGACCTAAATAGACATTTCTCCAAAGAAGATATACAGACTGCCAACAAACACATGAAAGAATGCTCAACATCACTAATCATTAGAGAAATGCCAATCAAAACTACAATGAGATATCATCTCACACCAATCAGAATGGCCATCATCAAAAAATCTAGAAACAATAAATGCTGGAGAGGGTGTGGAGAAAAGGGAACCCTCTTGCACTGTTGGTGGGAATGTAAATTGATACAGCCACTGTGGAGAACAGTATGGAGGTTCCTTAAAAAACTACAGATAGAACTACCATATGACCCAGCAATCCCACTACTGGGCATATACCCTGAGAAAACCATAATTCAAAAAGAGTCATGTACCAAAATGTTCATTGCAGCTCTATTTACAATAGCCCAGAGATGTTAACAACCTAAGTGTTCATCATTGGATGAATGGATAAAGAAGATGTGGCACATATATACAATGGAATATTACTTAGCCATGAAAAGAAACGAAATTGAGCTATTTGTAATGAGGTGGATAGACCTAGAGTCTGTCATACAGAGTGAAGTAAGTCAGAAAGGGAGAGCCAAATACCGTATGCTAACACGTATATATGGAATTTAAGAAAAAAAAATGTCATGAAGAACCTAGGGGTAAGACAGGAATAAAGACACAGACCTACTAGAGAATGGACTTGAGGGTATGGGTAGGGGGAAGGGTAAGCTGTGACAAAGCGTGAGAGAGGTATGGACATATATACACTACCAAACGTAAAGTAGATAGCTAGTGGGAAGCAGCCGCATAGCACAGGGAGATCAGCTTGTTGCTTTGTGATCGCCTGGAGGGGTGCAATAGGGAGGGTGGGAGGGAGGGAGACGCAAGAGGGAAGAGATATGGGAACATATGTATATATATATAACTGATTCATTTTACTGTAAAGCAGAAACTAACACACCATTGTAAAGCAATTATACTCCAATAAAGATGTTAAAAAAAAAAAAGAAACCAAGACATAAAGCAGTCATACTTTGTTTAAGGTCATGGACTTGAGGTGTGCACCCAGGTACTATGACTTAGAAGCCGTCCTCCTTATTCTTGCCACCAATGCCTGGATTTAAAGCAATCCCACAATTTAAAAAAATTTAAGAAATAAAATGCAAATTCCTCATTTAGCTGTAAATGCAGTTCCTTTCTTCACTCCTTTCTAGGGACTCACAGTCATGAAGCCAGGTCTTTGAATTCTCCTTTCTGACATGCTAATATTACCACAGCTCCCTTTTCACAGCTCCCACTTAGATGATCCCTCCTCTAGAATCCAGTTCAAACAATTAGAGAATCTGTCCTGCTAGGTTAACTTGATTTCTCCTCGATATTTTTCTTTTAGAAAATCGTCCTGTGAGAGTGATTGTCCCTAAGCAATTCTATGTACTTACTTTTGAGTAAAAATCCTGACTGCTGAGAATACTTTCAGAGAAGAATGCATCGTTATTTCCAACTCCTGGACTAATCTGAGAATAGTTTTGGCAACCTGTGTATCCCTACTCCCAGTTTTCAAATGTTCATACTGCCTGATGCAAGGTAGATATTGACTGAAAGTTTGTTGAATGAAAGACTACATTCATAGATCTTAATCACAACTGCTTTTTGAAACAACATACAGTCTCACACATATAAATCTTCTGATCATTTTTCATGGTTGTACACTGGTCTAGAATAATGCCAGGCCATTCCACACACACGCTTGGTAAAAACAAAGCAAAAGTATTTGTTTTCATACAGAAGGGCTAATTATGTATTACCAAGAGGAAATATGTCTACACCAAGAGTTACCATATTGGGATCACATAAGCAGAACAGATAATGGGAGGATACATATCTGGAAACTGACTCTATCCTCAAAGCTGGACCCTATCTTCCAGAACCACACCCAAAGACTCGATGTTCAGAAACTAAGAGGTGAATGTAGCTGTATTAATTTCTAAATAAAAGGTAAAGGTTAAAATTAAGACAATGAAGAACAGAACCCCTAAGCTTAACAGAAGAAACGGGCAAGAGTAGAAGATTGCCGGTCCCAGAACGTAAGAGGTCGACTAAACACCTCACATGGGAGCCATGACAACAACACCCTAGCCACACAATCTCTTGAACTCAATGGTATTTTGTGCTAATGACGTCCCTCTTCTTTTTTTTTAACCATTTCTTAAAATTGAAGTATAGTTAATTTACAATGTTGTGTTAGTTTCAGATGTAGAGAAAGTATATACAAACATATATATTTATATATCTATTCTTTTTCAGATTCCTTTCCATTATAGGTTATTATCAGATACTGAATATAGAAAAGAGTCCCCTGTGCTCACAGTAAGTCTTTGTTGTTTATCTATTTTATATATAGTAGTGTGTATCTGCTAATCCCAAACTCCTAATTTATCCCTTCCCCCCTCCCCTCGCTTTCCCCTTTGGTATCCATAAGTTTGCTTTCTATGTCTGTGAGTCTATTTCTGTTTTGTAACTAAGTTCATTTGTATCACGTTTTTAGATTCCACATATAAGTGATATCATATGATATTTGTCTTTCTGTGTCTGACTTACTTAGTATGATAATCTCTAGGTCCATCCATGTTGCTGCAAGTGGCATTATTTCCTTCTTTTTACGGCTGAGTAATATTCCATTGTATATATGTACCACATCTTCTTTATCCATTCCTCTGTCAATGGACATTTAGCTTGTTTCCATGTCTTGGCTATTGTAAATAGTGCTGCTATGAACATTGGGGTGCGTGTATCCTTTAGAATTATAGTATTGTCCGGATATATGTCCAGGAGTGGGATTGCGGGATCATATGGTAGCTCTATTTTTAGTTTTTTGAGGAACCTCCATACTGTTCTCCATAGTGGCTGCACCAATTTACGTTCTCACTAACAGCGTAGGAGGGTTCCGTTTTCTCCACACCTTCTCCAGCATTTGTTATTTGTAGACTTTCTGATGATGGCCATTCTGACTGGTGTGAAATACCTCATTGTAGTTTTGATTTGTATTTCTCTAATAATTAGTGATGCTGAGCATTTTTTCATGTGCCTGTTGGCCATCTGTATGTCTTCTTTGGAGAAATGTCTATTTAGGTCTTCTGCCCATTTTTTGATTGGGTTTTTTTTTTTTGATATTATGTTGTATGAGCTGTTTGTATATTTTAGAAATGAATCCCTTGTTGGTTGCTTCATTTGAGAATATTTTCTTCCAGTCCATAGGTTGTCTTTTAATTTCATTTATGGTTTCCTTTGCATGAAGATCCTCTTCCTAACACTGATACTGCTGATGTCCCATTAGGACCATATATTTCACTATTAAATTTGAATATTTTTGAAAATAAATATGCCGAAAGAAGAAATAGATTTTTGCATGAGGAAGCTTATCCTTATGACTTACAGCAACAATTATAGATGTCAAAATCACATCCCTAAAATAGGTACAGTAAAAATTATGGATAGTGTTATTTAGAAATGACTATCAATGCGAATACATAAAAATATAGTTGTTGGATCATGCTGTCTTTTGGCGTCAAACAGAAACAAAAAATGAACTGGATTTGTAGGTTATTTCTGCAAGATTCTAATAAAATGAATTTAAAAAATAACTTTGCCAACTGATGATGTGGTTTAAAAGTCAATGCTTAAATGCCAACCAAAATCTAGCACCCTAAACTCTTAAGCAAGGACCACACGTTCTCTATTTTCTGT
Organism: Tursiops truncatus; assembly: GCF_011762595.2. Classification (NCBI taxonomy): domain Eukaryota; kingdom Metazoa; phylum Chordata; class Mammalia; order Artiodactyla; family Delphinidae; genus Tursiops; species Tursiops truncatus. The sequence continues at coordinate 4,560,526 of NC_047037.1, read as the reverse complement.
GTGCAATATCAACAAGGTAGTTGAAGCATTTCAATGACATGCAGAGTCCTGAAAACATTCAGGTTGACAGCTGAGAAGTTATGGCAGACCCATCATTTTGATGTACAGAAATCAGGTGTTTCACATAAAATAAAAACTCTGCCATCAGTTATGCATAAAAGACAAGTCGTAACTAGGAATTTCAGGTACAGAAACAACTATTTATGTGCAGGAAAGTGGAAAGGTCTGCAGCTGATGGATCTGTCTCTACCGTGATATCATGCACCTTAGAATTTTAAAGCTAGAAGGGAACTTGTGAAGGTACAAACTCTTCTTTCAGCAATTAGAGAAACTGGTTATCCAAAGAAGCCAAGTGAATTATTTAAATTAGCCGTCTACAAAGAGATCCAATTCAATTTTCCTATGTTCTTTCTATCCATTAGGGAGATTCCCCAAACCCCACCCCCATCACAAAATGGGAAAGGAGGCAGGTAGGAGGGTCGAATTAACTCTTCAGCATACCATAATTCTAAATCACTCACATACACCAACGCTTTGCTATCATATGGGAACCTAAAAAGATGAAAGGTGTCGTCCCTCTCCTCAAGAAGCCTATATTTTAATTGGGAAGTTTATGATTCAGTGGGGGTAAAATATTGTTTTCTTATAGACTAGAATACTGCTCTCTGTGTCAGCATGGAACACCCTAAGGTAGCAAGTTTCCTGTCACTCCTGGTCCTCTATGACACTGATTCTATTGTCACTCCTGCTTTAATCCTTCTTTATTTTTGTAACTCACTTTTGTTACGACGTATTGTAATCAGTACAAAAGAATAAGGTACGATTAATCTTATAGCAAACATCTGTGTTCCCACCATGCATCTTAAGAAACAGAAAATTCTGCAGTTCTTCCTATGTTCCTTCCCACAGGGTTTGGATATAATTTTTGTCATAGTTACATATACATATACACATATATGTATATGTACACATATACAGGTATGTATATATATACACATATACATATATGCAGCATATCGTTATGTTTTATGTATCTTGGACTTTGTAAGTGGTAACGTATTGTATACATACTTCTATGATTAGTATATTTATCCAACTTTATATTTTCAAGATTCAACCGTGTTTGCAGGTGAATTCCAGCTCATTTTCCCTGTTGTACAATATAAAATTGCACTGCATGCAGATGACACATGTATTTGTTCATCTAAGAATAAGCCTTTAAGTAGCTTGGGATTGTTTTATTGCTTTTAATTTTACTGTTACAAACAATGGTCACTATTTTACAGATATCGTTTCACTTATACAGGAATATCTTTCGGGCATGTGCAAGATCTTACCACAGCCCTTTCCTAAGTTGTTATGCCCATGTATCCTCCTAGAATCAGTAATTACGAGTTTCCATTTCTCTGTATCCTCACCGCTCTTGGTTTCATCTGACTCAAAATTTTGTCAATCTGCTGAGTGTGAATTGTATCACAGTGGCTTTCATTTGCATTTCCCTGTTTACTGATATTGAGCATTTTTATATGTTTATTAAACATTCAGATTTTCTCTTCTGTGAAGTGCAAGTTCATGCCTTTTGCACATTTTTCTATTTAGTTGTTTTTCTTTTTTTTATTGATTTGTAGCAATGTCATTCTCAAAATCAATGACTCATTGGTTGTATGTGCTGGAAATATCTTCTCCCAGATTATAACTTGCATTTGCAGGTTTTTTACCCTGTCTTTTGAGAAATGGATTGTTCAATTTTAATGCAATTATAGTTATCATCTTTTCGCTTTTGTGTCTTGTTTGTAAAATCATTCCCCACAGTGCAGTCATGAGCAGAGTGGGCCATCCATTCTTCCAGACCCTAATTTCATTCTAATCCTCATGGAGCCCTGCCAAATGCAACAGTATTCCATATGACCTCGTGACTCCACTATTCTCTCTTCCTAAACCTAAATTCCAAGCTGTAACCAACTGCATGTCCACTGTGATGCAATCCTGCACCGTGATGAAATACCTTCCCACCTTGCTGATCTGGGTCTTTTATCCCCTCAGATTCAGGCCTTCCTTCCCCTGCTTGATCTGTCAGGTAGGGAGTGAGGGCTGACACTTTATCAGCATTTCCCAGGGTCCTGCTGTTTTTCTGTCGGGAGACACTGGCCAGAAAGTAGAGGACCGTCCGCTCCCGCCTCCATCCCATTTCCCCTCACTGCCCCCCTCCAACCCCCTGCCCAACGCCTTGTCCTAATGACTCAGCAGCATCTCTGGCAACAGCTGTCTTCCCTCCCCGACAGGTCAAGCTCAAATGGATCCAGTTGCCACCAGCAATTCTGGGTCCTGAGGTTCAGTCACATCCCCACCCTGCTTTGTGCCCCGCCCTGAGGGACTCATAACTTCCTTCTGTGATTAATATCCAGGTCACTTCACATCCATTGTTTGGCTTTCGTCTCATCCCTTATCACTGGAAATTAAGTGGAAATCAGTGGAATTAAGTGAAATCTTCTCACAGTGCTTCCAAGCCCCTTTAGAACTCAGCCCCATTTCCCTCCCCAACTTTATCCCCTGCTTCTTCCTGCCCTTAGTGTGTGATATAGACAAGCCAAACTTCATTTGCTTCTTATTCTTTTTAAAATCATCCCATGGCTTCTCATCCTGGAAGAGGTCACCACCACCACCACCACCACCATCTGCACCAACCTTTGTGTTTCTCATCTTCGTGGGAAAACTCTATCCACTCTTCAAATCTCCGCACACTCCACCGTGAATCCATCTCTACAGCTCGGTCAGAATTAATCAGTTCCTTTTCTTTAAGAACACACAAGTGCTGCTATTCTGCATGGTGTGGGGAGGAGGGGCAGTTACAGCATTAACACTCAAGCACACTGATGCTTGAGCCAGGTTTTCATTGGTCCAAATCCCAACTCTTCTGCTAAGAGCTATACAGCCTCGGCAACTCACTCAACCTCCCTGACCTTCAGCTTCGTCTTTACAAAATGCAAAAAATAAAGGTACCTTACTGGGAGGATGGTTGTCAGCGTTTCGTGAGCCAATGCATCTAGCATTCAGTAAAGGCTGCTATTAGTATAACTTCACATTGCCTCCCACTTTTGGCTTAAACGCCTCTGCACATCTGGTGAGTGTGTCCATGGGCTCCTCAAGGATGAGGACCACAGCCTTCTGTTGTTTGTTTAGCAGCCCTTTATCTGAGCATTGTATTTGCATCTAATACATGTTCTATAAATATTTGTTAAAAGGTACAAATCTGTTCTAACCTCCCAGGCAGGGAGGTTGGACGTTAGGAAGCATTCTCCTCTTCCCTCACCTTCTACTTGTCACAATCCTTTTGGGGAGTTGACTTTTCTCTTCTTACATATCCAGTCTCTAAGCTCCCCAAAATTATATCAACAGCAAAAAAATCAAGCCATATACCCCATTTACCTCTCGGGGGGAGTGAACAAACAGGAGATTTGCTACATCTGTGAAACCTTCATACAACACAGGAACTACACAAGAACACCATTTACGAAACACACACTGGACTTGGAAACTAAGGGAGGATTTTTTTTTTCCTTTAAATGTTGTCAGCAAGGAATGAGAAACTCAGCAGGAACTCACACCCCTGGTGATTCTGCAGAGTAACGGGGAGAACCAAGCTGAGCCTTTCAAGACAAAAAAGTGATGCATTGGGCAGAGGTGGTGTAAGGGAGGTCACCTGAAAAGCAAGGCAGTGTAAGAGATGCCTGGATGCCCAGCCTCTAGAAGTGTCTCCCCAGACCAGTACACTGGAGAGGAAACTTCTCTCAATACAATACCCCAGATTGTGTCATGCTTTACAATTAAGAATTGAGAGGAAGTAGTAACCAAAAAATTTATATGCATAAAATTAGGGATGACTATTCCTGTGAATCGAAAATCTATATCCTTAAAATACGTAGGGTATAATTCCTAAAGAATCGGAAGCCACAATTACAACAGAGATATCGATTAGTTTGCCAAGGCAACAGAGGTGTTTTAGGCTTAACAACATAGGGAAAGAAATTATCCAAGATACAGTTTACATATCCAGGCATTGCTAGTTCTAAAAGAAAGTCTTGTCATTGCTGAAGCTAAGCGGCATCTCGGGGCTTTAGTTAGTCCGTGGAGCATGGGGCATCTTCTTTCCAACGTACTGTAAGTCATGTGCAGCAAGTACCAAGACTAATAGTTATCTTGCTATTAGCAAGAAAAAGCACAATGCTGTGCTACTATAAATCTAGCTAAGAGTTAAGAAATTATATGTGAAAAATATCTATGTTCCTTCCCTTAAAGGTTTTGCATAGTAATACTTTGTAGAATTGATGTTGATAAAATTCACTGCAATTAGAAAGAAGAAAACAGAACAGCCAAGCCAGCATAGGACTTATACCAATATTACTGACCAGCGAGTTTCCCAGCATCAGTAAAACTTCTATGGAAAATTAATTTCATGCTTGTCTGCTCTGGTAAAACCCCTTACTGAGTTGTTATAAAAAGAGAAAATTGAGATCAGCTGTGGGAATACCAAAAAGGGTTGATGCAGCTAAAAAGAATTGTCATGTTTACATGTTTTATTGCTTTAGGGTCCACACCCGCCTAGAACCCTTAGTAAGGTTGCTTTTCTGCTAACAGAGTTCAAAATTATTGCCCACGTGAGTCCTCACAAAAATTCTGGAAAGATGCATGTATACCCAGAGCAAGTAAAAACAATAATAATAATAATATAATGAAATTATTAACCCATTTAAAGAACAGATGGACAGACTTTCTATGTGAGAAACTAGCCAATCATTGAGAAATCTGCATAATATTTACTGTACAGAGTTCAAACCTCTGTTCTCTAATATTTGTGTTTGCTATAATTTGTTTCACAAGACAAAGTCTAGGGTACATTCATCTATGTTAGGGAGATCTGTAGCTTTTCAAATTCTGTAAAAAAATTCTGAGCAGAAACTAAGCATATTATTTTGTTTATCTTAGGAAGCAATTTGCTTCAAGGTGAAATTTCAAAAGATTCACCTTCCAGGTGATTTCATATTTTTTGTTATTATGCATTTGAAAACAGCTTGGGCATGACATACCATACCTTCTGCTCATCTAAATAAGACTGAGGAACAGATGGCTACTGACCTTTATCTCCAATCACGTTCTGCCTGCCGGCATATTATCTTATTTGTAAAAATTAATCTTCTTACCTTCCAGTATTTCTCAGATGGGAAGTTGATTCAAGAGCCTATCAGTAATTATCATAAGTATTAACAGCTTGACACACATGCATATAGTCCCATGGATTCCTGTCTAGGAAATCAACTTTCTGGTATTTTTAACAATCAAAAACCACAATTTTATATCTCCTAGTTGGAGATATAAAAGAATAAGCATATTCACAAAACCAGTGTGTTCACCCTAAAAATGCTCTGGTATATTTATCAGACAAATAGGCAAATCATTTAAATATTGGCACTGAGAAACCAATTTTCAATGGTCTAGGTCATGTAGAAAAATTTAATGGTGGGTAAAAAAAAAGTGCTATCCTCATTCTAAAGCATGTAATTATTAACCAGAAAAGGAAGGCACTATATACATGAAAGTCCTTTGTGATATATATTTATTTACTATTTCTTTAGCAATTAAGGATACATTTTATGAAAATAACATTGGTGTACCTCACAGGAAATACTTTTAAGAACTTGAAGTTTATGTCTGCATGTCCAGAGGCACACATAGACCTAGGGCGGAGTCAAGGCAAAGATAACTATATGCTTACTCGGTGGGTTACAAATTCTTTTATTACCAATGTATTTTCTCATTTCATCTTCACCTCTTAAGGGGTAAATATTATATTCTGGTAGGTAGCAACTTATAAAACAAAGATATATTCAAAATTTTGTAGCAATAATCTATATACTTCAGAAGACATTTTTGTAGAACTGAAATGTCCAAAATTACCCCAAATTGTACTTTGCATATGAAGACCCAAGCATCATGTGGCGTCTTCAGAGAGAGTAAAAAATAATAGTATAATATTTGAGGAAAATGACTGTTTCAAAATTGTGTGATTGTTTAACAAATTTTGTCAAGTAAGTTTTGTGGTAGGAAAATAATCTTTCCCAAATTAACAGTGACTGTTAATATAAATGGCCCTTGGGAAAGGACTTAAATTTTTGTTCTCTCTATGCTGGTATGTGCGTATATATATATATATATATATATATAATTTTTTTTTCGGTACACGAGCCTCTCACTGTTGTGGCCTCTCCCGTTGCGGAGCACAGGCTCCGGAAGCGCAGGCTCAGCGGCCATGGCTCACGGGCCCAGCCGCTCCGCGGAATGTGGGATCTCCCCGGACCGGGGCACGAACCCGTGTCCCCTTGCATCGGCAGGCGGACTCCCAACCACTGCGCCACCAGGGAAGCCCCTATGCTGGTATATATTTTATAAAACAATTAAGTCAGGCTATAAGACTAATCTCTTTGAAAACAAAAGAATGTTATCTATACAACTTTTTGCATAGTTGTTTATGATCTTTTAATGATGCTAGCATCATTATCCTGATATTTTCTACTTGAAAAGAAAGCAAATTTACAGGGTGAACATTACTGTGGAAGTTTAATCTCTTATCAATGTGCCTACAGATTCAATTAGTATGACAATTTACAAATAACATAAAAATGTTACTCACTGTATGGGAATCTGTTGGAAGTTTTCTTTTGATCCCAGAAGTAATTAAAATAGTGCAGAAGATAAGGTCAGCGTCTAGAACTGGACCTGCATGAGTTTTCTTGAGAATTGACTACAAACATTCAAATACTCTTTGAAAAAGAAAATTATAATTTTTCACCTATCTTGGCTTATCAATAACTTAAAGCAAAACTCGACAATTTAAGCTGCAATTATAAAAAAAAAACCACTAGTATTTCCCTAAAGTATTAATGAAAAATGAATACTAGCTCATTATTAAAAGTGTACAATGGTACAGTCAAGATAATTATTTTTATAAGTAAATTTTGTTTAACTGTATTTGAAAAAATCCAAAAGGAATGGGTCTTAAGAAATGATGCAACACATCTATTTAGTATCACATGTTTAATGTCCTAAAATACAAAATGTAAATGCATATAAATAATATATCATAAATGATTATTTTATTTTAAAACTATGATATATAATTTACACTAACCCATTTTAAAGGGATATAATTTATGAATGATAATAACTAATATAACACTCAGTTGTTGATAATCAGTGATGATAAATGAAAGACATTACTGAGGATGTACAAAGACAGATAGTAATAAAAACAGGCATTGTAAAATCAATGAATTTTAGCCCTAGAGTTTTGAGACTTCTCAAATTTCCTCCATCAAAATATATCTAAAAGTCTGACATGTATTCCAGCATATCCAAAGGAGCTGAGGCATTAGTTCCAGATTTCTTTCAAGTTACACATTTCGTTTTTAAATCTGATAATATATTTATCTTACTATCATTACTCAGGTAATGTGTCTTTCCCAAAATCTTTGAGTAAAAATGTGCTCCAGAAAGTGTGCCCCTATTAATACTGTGGATTTATTTAAACTCTGATAGTCACAGCACCCCAAAGTCCTGGCATATGGATATCCCTGAATAAAATCATAGATTTGGTCCAATCTCCACCTAGACCCAGACAGGTTAAGATGAACCTGACCGAGGTCGGCAGCTACACAACGGTAGCTGTAAGGCAAGAACTCTGCTTCTTGACTCCCCATCTATTTCTTTTATATCAATTTCTTTGTCCCAATCAACTGGTATCTATGGCTACAATTCAGGAACTATGGATTCTACTTCCGGTTTTACATGGAAACCTATTATATCACAGCTTGCTATTAAATAAATCCAGATATTATGTAAGTTAAAATTAATCCCATCAATATCCTTCTGATAAAGAACAAAAAAAAATGCCTAAGCAGGGAAATCATATTTATCCTAAACAGTTACCTAGTGCCTTGAAACTGCTGGGATGGTTCTAAATCTAAAAAATAAACAATAGGAAAGGGAAGGATTCATTTCCTTGGTTCTCACCCTGACTCTATGAGGTCATTATTATTAACATCCCCATTTTTGCAAGTGGGGAGAATTGAGACTGTGAAGATTTCAATAAAAGCATGTACAAGTTAAGAATTAGAAAGTGGTAGATACAGGAGCTGAATTCAAGACTGCAGAGAGTGTACTCTTAATCGCCATGCTCTATTTCTTGCAAAACAAAGATGGTTGCTAAAAACATAAAGATGACCCCATTATACACCATGAGTGAGTCGTTTACCAGCTAGAAATTATGGAAGGTTCAGAACCATTGCCACTGGCCATCACAAGGTGGTCGGCATGAAAACTCAGACACTTGGGAGACTGAGAAGAGGAAGGGAAAAAAAGAAAGGCAAACACAGGATGGGAGAAGTGAGAGAGAGAGACTGAAACAGTGGAAGGCCTAGAAGCAGCAGAGATGGTAGGTAAACATTCAGAAGTCTCGGAGAGAGTGAGCATGGAGGGGAGGTTAGAAGCAGCTTGAGGCCATGAGCAACAGACCATGCAGCAAGAGAAATAGGGAGTGAAAATTCAGAAATAGACAAATATTTCTGCAGGGAAGTGATCCACGATAGGGAGGCAGGGAACGTGTAGATTTCTGGGCAGTAGGATGAGGGGAGGGAGGCAGCGTAGAGGTAACACTGCACCTCGTTCACATAAAAGCAATAGTGATGCTTGGAACTGTGGTTCCAGAGCCTGCAGGGTGGCAGGTGTGGGTTGTATCCTACCAGAAGACATACTGGAAAAAGCATAGAAAATTGACCCCCACAAAATGCATGAATTTGTGATTTTAATTAGAATGACTTGTAATTTTATAATTAGAAATCTCCCTAAAAAAATCTAGGTTTACAGTGGCTTTTTTTTTTTTAATCATAATTTTGGGCAACCCTGGGCCTCTTTAGCTTCCTTAAATACACACTATTCCTAGGTCAACACCAATGCCAGTGTAATCTTCTAAATATATATATTCTTTGTCACCCTTATACCTGAAATCTTTGAAAATCCAAATTCTAGTGAGATGCAAGAAACCTTTGGTGGCCTGGCACCACTGACTTCTCTACTGTTACTTCTGTCTACTTTTCCGTATGCATCTCCACGAAAAGGAATTACTTATAGAGCCTTGAAAGCACAGTGCGCTTGCTGCCTGCACACTTTTATGCAGGATGCTCCTCGCGTCTTGAACACTTTGGGCCGAACTAACTACTTCACATCCTTCAAGCTCAGAAATCACCTTCCCCAGGAATCCCTCCATTACCCAGGTCTTGCACTTTTCTATGTCATGGTACTCACATCACCTACAATTATCACCTGTCTAATCATTTTGTCCAAATCTTTATCTCCAACCCACATTGCTTATTTGTTTACCACTGATGTCCTAGATCCATATTTGTAACTTCTGTGTTCATAGTTCCAACTTGTCTACTTGAATGTGCCTTGGCCATATACAAGCCTGAACTCCTCTGGTCCCCAAGTATCTCCCCAGGAGCTGAACCAGCTCCTCCCCAGCTATTCCCTATTCTAATAAATGTCTCAGATGCTCAAGTGAGAAAAACTGGGGGGTCATCCTTGTTGCCTTCCATGGCAACCATGAAAATGCACTCACAGAACACCAACTACAGGTGATGTTACAGGGCTACAGGTGATGCACTTCGAAATCCATCCCCACGTTTGTACTGAGCCCATGATTCCCAAGAGCCAGTGATGGTGTGCGTCAGGGGTGCCATGGTAGAACATTCCTGGAGATGAGAGACTCTTCAGATGGCCACCTTTAGCTTGAGTACTCCCCAACAACTTTTCAGAAACGTTGCTAGACTATTGGGTAATCTAAGACACCTCCACCTAACTTTCTCTCTCCTTCCCTTGCGGTCAGATTGCATCAAGATCTGCTGGCTCTCCCAACCTTATCCAGCTCCATCCCTATCTTCTCTTTCATAGGTACTTCCTCTAATAAAATTCTTTCAGATTCACTCCCATGCTTGCTACTGCTCTTGGAATATCTGGCCTAATGCACTATCTTCTCCCTCTTCTCTAAGTATGGTTTATCCTGTTTCCTAAACATGCCCTGAATTTATTCTCATTGCCATTAATATGTTAGACCAGGCTAGTAGCAGCTTTTGTCTAGTTTTTCTTTTTTTAATGTAACAGCTTTTTTGAGATATAATTAACATACAATACTCATCATTCATTTAAAGTGTACAATTCAATGATTTTTTAATATATTCACAGGGCTGTGCTACTATCACCACAATCAATTTTAGAACATTTTCTTCATTCCCAAAAGAAACCCTGTGTTTGGTGAGCAGTCACTCCCCATTTCCTCCTAATACACTCAGCCCCAGGCAACCCCTAATCTACTTTCTATTTCCATAGATTTGCCTATTCTAGACATTTCATGTAAATGGAATCATATGATATGTGGTCTTTTGTGATTAATTACTTTCACTTTGCATGATGTTTTCAGGGATCACATATCTTGTAGCACCAATACTACTACAATACTCTTTTTTTTTTAATGCTGAATAATTTTTCATTATATAGATATGGCACATTTTATTTACCCATCCATAAATTGCTGGAAATATGGGTTAGTTCCACTTGGGGGCTATTATGAATAATGTTGCTATGAATATTCACATTTAACTTGTTATGTAGACATATCTTTTCATTTCTCTTGAATGCATACCTAGACGTTGAATTGGTATGTCACACGGCAACTCTTTGCTTAAACTTTTGAGGAAATGTTCTCTGTAATGGCTGCACAATATTACATTTGTACCAGCAGTGTATAACGGTTCCAATTTCCCTGTATACTCACCAACAGTTATGATTGCAGGTCTTTTTGACTATATCTATCCTTGTGGATATAAACTGGTATCTCATGATTTTGATTTGCATTTTCTTGGTGGATAATGACATTGAGCATCTTTTCACGTGCTTGTTGGCTAATTGTGTATCTTCTTTGGAGAAATGTCTAATGACAAGACCCTTTCCCATTTTTAATAGGGTTTTTGTCTTTATATTATTTATTTATCAGTTTCCTAGATATGTCACTTATCAGATATATGATTTGCAATACTTTCATTCTGTTGACTGTCTTTTCATTTTCTTGGTGGGGTCTTTTATTTTTAAATAAATTTATTTTATTTATGTATTTTTGGCTGTGTTGGGTCTTTGTTGCTGTTTGCGAGCTTTCTCTAGTTGCGGCGAGTGGGGTCTACTCTTCATTGAGGTGCGTGGGTTTCTCATTGCAGTGGCTTCTCTTGTTGCGGAACACAGGCTCTAGGTGCGCGGGCTTCAGTAGTTGTGGCACGTGGGCTCAGTAGTTGTGGCTTGCGGGCTTTAGAGCGCAGGTTCAGGAGTTGTGGCGCACGGGCTTAGTTACTCCGTGGCATGTGGGATCTTCCCGGACCAGGGCTCGAACCCCTGTCCCCTGCATTGGCAGGAAGATTCTTAACCACTGTGCCACCAGGGAGGCCCTTGGTGGGGACCTGTGTGGCACAAAAGTTTTACATTTTGATAAAGTCCAATTTAGCTATCTTTATCTTTGTTGTTTGTGTTTTTGTCGCCATATTAAGAAACTACAGCTAATCCAAGGTTAAAAAGATTTAAACCTATGTTTCCTTCTGAGAGTTTTAGCTCTTACATTTAGTTCTTATTTTAAGTTAATTTTTGTATATGGTGTTAGGAAGGTATCCGGCTTCATTCATCTGCATGTGAATATCCAGTAGCCTTGGCACCATTTGTTGAAAGGACTATTTTAGGCCCCATTGAATTGTCTTGGCATCCTTGTCAAAAATCAATAGATCATAAATGTAATGGTTTATTTTGGGGCTTTCCATACTATTCTATTAATTTACATGTCCATCCTTATGCTAGTTCCACACTGTCTTGATTACTGTAGGGTATTAGGTTTTGAAATCAGAAAATGTGAGTTCTCCAAATCTGTTCTTTAAAAATGAAGGTTGTTTTGACTATTCTGTGTCCCTTGAATTTCTGTATGAATTTTAGTATCAGCTTCAATTTATGCAAAGAAACTAGGTCAGATTTTAATAAGGACTGTATTGAACCTGTGAATTAATTTGAGAGGCTCTGCCATCTTAATTATACTAAGTCTCCCCATCTGTAAATATGTGAGGTTTTTCCATTTATTTAGGCCTTTTTGAATTTCTTTCAGCAGTATTTTATAGTTTTTAGGATAGTTTACACTTTTTTAAACTTACTCCTAAGTATTTTTTTGCTGCTGCTGTTAATGGCATTGTTTTCTTAATTTCATTTTGAATTGCCCATTCCAAGGCATAGAAATACACTTAATTTTTGTATAATGATCTTATATCCTCTAACCTTGCTGAACTCATTAGTTCTAATAAGTTTTTAGTAGATTTGGCCTGGATTTGTTGCAATAGCCTTTAATTTTGTCTACACTTGGGCTTCTGTACAATCCATTATTCAGTATATCCAGAGATCTTTTAAAATATGTGTCTGAACTTATAGTCCCCCATTTAGAAGTCCTCAGTTGCTCTCCACTGACCTTAGGATAAAATCAGAATTTCTCAATATGATGTACCAGGTTTGGATTCTGTTCATAGCTTTTATGCCTTAGCTTCTCTCTGTCTTCTGGGCTTACCTGTCTTTCCCTTCCTTGCACTCAATGCACCAGCCATACTGATTGTGTTTCAGAACCACAAACACACTGCACTCTCTCTTCCCCCTAGGACTTCTCTCTGTCTAGAGCACTGGGTTTTTTTCTTCCTCTTCACCTGCTATATTCTCCTGTTTTTCACTCTGCTGAAATATCGTTTTCACTAACCATCTATTAACCTTGAAAATAAGAAATCCTGTTTCTATCACATCACAAATCTCTTACTAAAGAAAGACCTTATTCTTCCTAATTTTTCTTTGTGTGAGTATCTGTCTTCCATGGAAAAATTTTAGCTCCATTGATCAATATTATTCTACTTTTATCATCAAATTATTCAACATATACAGTAGATATATGGGTGAATAAGACATTTGTAGGTTTTACTCCCACAGAGTTTATTATCTCAATACGTAAACAATTTAAGCAATCGAAAAATGATTGCAGAATTTAATTAAACCTACGGAGAAAAGGTTACTACAAGTTATTAGAATTGAAAACAAACTTCTTTCTCTGTTTGGTTTGCTGCTATATATTAATGGATATTAATATCCATTAACTGCACTAAAGACAGTCTTGTCATATAGCAGGAGAGAATAAATATTTATCGATTAAATAATATGGAACTCAGAAAGGAACAAAAAACTGAGAAGGAGACTAAGGAGATATTATGAGAAACAACAACAGGGAAACCTAAAGAGAGGAGAAGAGAAAAACCCTATTAGGGAATGTGCCATTTAGACTGAGAACTAAATGCCATTTAAAAAGTAAAGGATATGGGTTTCCCTGGTGGCGCAGTGGTTGAGAGTCCGCCTGCCGATGCAGGGGACACGGGTTCGTGCCCCGGTCCAGGAAGATCCCACATGCCGTGGAACGACTGGTCCCGTGAGCTATGGCTGCTGAGCCTGTGCGTCCGGAGCCTGTGCTCCGCAACGGGAGAGGCCACAACAGTGAGAGGCCCGCGTACCGCAAAAAAAAAAAAAAAAAAAAAAAAAAAGTAAAGGATAAGTTGGGAGCTTGAGATTAAAATACACACTACTATATTTAAAATAGATAGACAACAAGGACCTACTGTATAGCAAAGGGAACTTTGCTCACTAATCTGTAATAACCTAAATGGGAAAAGAATTTGAAAAAGAATAGATACAAGTACATGTATAACTGAATCACTTTGCTGTGCACTTGAAACTAATGCAACATTGTAAATCAACTATAGTCAATATAAAATAAAACTTTTTAAAGAATTTAAAAAAAAGTGAAGGAAAGAGCATTCTAACCAAAGAAAGTAGCCATTTGCAAAATTGCTGGTAGATGATGGATGGACAGATGGATGGATGGATACAAAGGCAGAAGGATAGATAATAGATCAAGAAATATTCTCTGCCTTTATCAGGAATGACTCACAAATGACTAGTCTTTAATTTCTAAATTTGGAGAAGGGCTTTAGAAACTACATAAGCAAAGTTAGACTTGTAGAGGATACCACTGTGCTCCTACCCCATTCCCATAGTTGAATGTAAAATGAGGTGTATTAACCAAATTGATCTTTTTCTCCTCTGGCCTATAGTCCAACAGTGATTCTCAGTGTCAGGTCTAGCCCACACCCACCCACTCCTTGGGGATTCCATGTCCTGAACCAGCTGTCATTTGCCCATGTGAGGTCAGTACCTGGGTCCTCTGCTACATTGACCTACCTATTCACCAGGTAATATCTACTCATGTCTTTTTTGACCTCAGCCAAGTTCTAACTCACCACATCCTTTGGACACTGTATATAAGCACCACCTGGGAGCCTGTTAAAAATGCAGATTCCCAGTATTTGCATTTTAAGAGAATTTCTCAGATGATGTGTATGCACATTCAAGTTCAAGAAGCATTGTTTTAACTAGTCCACTCCTCCAAATTCTTTCACTTGCTTTCAGCATCCTAATTCTTTCCACTGGCACATTTATGCAACTACCAAAGTGACTCTCATGGAATCTTTCTGAGTTTCGGCTTTCCAGTGGATAATTTCTTTTCTTTCATTAAAAAAAAAAATGGTTGGTAAGGCTTGGGGAAGAGGAAGGAATTAATTCTAGGGTGTTGCTACAGCAAAAAAGCCCACTGTTTTCATGAAAGCTTAGACAACCTATGTTGGTCTGGTTAGCAGTATGATCCATACCTACAGCAAATGAGGAAGGATCTTGATAAAATTCAAAGGAGGTGGGGCCAGTATAAAGCCTTCTTAATTTCTGTAATAGAACCAATTTAAGTACTACTTCAAGGCCTTTGGTCCATTCTAAGTTCATATGATTGCTAAGAGGATCATCCTTTAGTAGAGCAGAACCTTCAAATGTCTGTCCATCACATCACCACTGTATTTGCCATCCAGCCTTCCCTTAGAAAGAAGGTATTTGATAGACTTGTGGGATTCTAGATAATCTCTCTACTAAAAGCTTCTGCTGTCATTAAGTTTTATTTATTGATTGATTTTTTTAATTTAATTTTATTTTTTTATACAGCAGATTCTTATTAGTCATCAATTTTATACACATCAGTGTATACATGTCAATCCCAATCGCCCAATTCATCACACCACCACCACCGCCACCCCACCGCGGCTTTTCCCCCTTGGTATCCATACGTTTGTTCTCTACATCTGTGTCTCAATTTCTGCCCTGCAAACCGGTACATCTGCACCATTTTTCTAGGTTCCACATATATGCATTACTATATGATATTTGTTTTTCTCTTTCTGGCTTACTTCACTCTGTATGACAGTCTCTAGATCCATCCACGTCTCAACAAATGACCCAATATCGTTCCTTTTTATGGCTGAGTAATATTCCATTGTATATATGTACAACATCTTCTTTATCCATTCACCTGTTGATGGGCATTTAGGTTGCTTCCATGACCTGGCTACTGTAAATAGTGCTGCAATGAACACTGGGGTGCATGTGTCTTTTTGAATTATGGTTTTCTCAGGTTATATGTCCACTAGTGGGATTTCTGGGTCATATGGTAATTCTATTTTTAGTTTGTTAAGGAAGCTCCATACTCTTCTCCAGAGTGGCTGTATCAATTTACATTCCCACCAACAGTGCAAGAGAGTTCCCTTTCCTCCACACCCTCTCCAGCCTTTGTTGTTTGTAGATTTTCTGATGATGCCCATTCTCACTGGTGTGAGGTGATACCTCATTGTAGTTTTGATTTGCATTTCTCTAATAATTAGTGATGTTGAGCAGCTTTTCATGTGCTTCTTGGGCATATGTATGTCTTCTTTGGAGAAATGTCTATTTAGGTCTTCTGCCCACTTTTGGATTGGGTTGTTTTTTTAATATTGAGCTGCATGAGCTGTTTATATATTTTGGAGATTAATCCTTTGTCCATTGATTCGTTTGCAAATATTTTCTCCCATTCTGAGGGTTGTCTTTTTGTCTTGTTTATGGTATCCTTTGCTGTGCAAAAGCTTTGAAGTTTCATTAGGTCCCATTTGTTTATTTTTGTCTTTATTTCCATTACTCTAGGAAGTGGATCAAAAAAGATCTTGCTGTGATTTATGTCAAAGAGTGTTCTTCCTATGTTTTCCTCTAAGAGTTTTATAGTGTCTGGTCTTACATTTAGGCCACTAATCCATTTTGAGATTATTTTTGTATATGGTGTTAGGGACTGTTCTAATTTCATTCTTTTACATGTAGCTGTTCAGTTTTCCCAGCACCACTTATTGAAGAGGCTGTCTTTTCTCCATTGTATATTCTTGCCTTCTTTGTCATAGATTAGTTGACCATAGGTGTGTGGGTTTGTCTCTGGGCTTTCTATCTTGTTCCATTGATCTATGTTTCTGTGCCAGTACCATATTGTCTTGATTACCGTAGCTTTGTAGTATAGTCTGAAGTCAGGGAGCTTGATTCCTCCAGCTCCGTTTTTCTCCCTCAAGACTGCTTTGGCTATTTGGGGTCTTTTGTGTCACCATACAAATCTTAAGATTTTTTGTTCTAGTTCTGTAAAAAATACCATTGGTAATTTGACAGGGATTGCATTGACTCTGTAGATTGCTTAGGGTAGTATAGTCATTTTCACAATATTGATTCTTCCAATCCAAGAACATGGTATATCTCTCCATCTGTTGGTATCATCTTTAATTTCTTTCATCAGTGTCCTATACTTTTCTGCATACAGGTCTTTTGTCTCCTTAGGTAGGTTTATTCCTAGGTATTTTATTCTTTTTGTTGCAGTGGTAAATGAGAGTGTTTCCTTAATTTCTCTTTCAGATTTTTCATCATTAGTGTATAGGAATGCAAGAGATTTCTGTGCATTAATTTTGTGTCCTGCTACTTTACCAGATTCATTAATTAGCTCTAGTAGTTTTCTGGTGGCATCTTTAGGGTTTTCTATGTATAGTGTCATGTCATCTGCAAACAGTGACAGTTTTACTTCTTCTTTTCCAATTTGTATTCCTTTTATTTCTTCTTCTTCTCTGATTGCTGTGGCTAGGACTTCCAAACCTATGTTGAATAATAGTGGTGAGAGTGGACGTCCTTGTCTTGTTCTTGATCTTAGAGGAAATGCTTTCAGTTTTTCGCCATTGCGAATGATGTTTGCTGTGGGTTTATCATATATGACCTTTATTATGTTGAGGTAGTTTCCCTCTTTCCCCACTTTCTGGAGAGTTTTTATCATAAATGGGTGTTGAATTTTGTCAAAAGCTTTTTCTGCATCAATTGAGATGATCATATGGGTTTTATTTTACAATTTGTTAAGATGGTGTATCACATTGATTGATTTGTGTATATTGAAGAATCCTTGCATCCCTGGGATAAATCACACTTGATCGTGGTGTACCGTCCTTTTAATGTGTTGTTGGATTCTGTTTGCTAGTATTTGTTGAGGATTTTTGCATCTATATTCATCAGTGATATTGGTCTGTAATTTTCTTTTTTTTCTTTTTTTTTTTGCGGTACGCGGGCCTCTCACTGTTGTGGCCTGTCCCGTTGTGGAGCACAGGCTCCAGATGTGCAGGCTTAGCGGCCATGGCTCATGGGCCCAGCTGCTCTGTGGCATGTGGGATCTTCCTGGACCAGGGCACAAACCCGTGTCCCCTGCATTGGCAGGCGGACTCCCAACCACTGCGCCACCACGGAAGTCCCCCTCTTTTTCTTGATGAGTCTGGCTAGTGGTTTATCAATTTCGTTTATCTTCTCAGAGAACCAGCTTTTAGTTTTATTGATTTTTGCTATTGTTTTCTTTGTTTCTATTTCATTTATTTCTGCTCTGATCTTTATGATTTCTTTCCTCTGCTAACTTTTGGTTTTGTTTGTTCTTCTTTCTCTATTTCCATTAGGTGTAACGTTAGATTTTTTATTTGAGATTTTTCTTGTTTCTTGAGGTAGCCTTGTATAGCTATAAACTTCCCTCTTAGAACTGCTTTTGCTGCATCCCATAGGTTTTGGAGCGTCATGTTTTCATTGTCATTTGTCTCTAGGTAGTTTTTGATTTCCTGTTTGATTTCTTCAGTGATCTCTTGGTTATTTAGTAACGTATTATTTAGCCTCCATGTGTTTGTGTTTTTTACGTTTTTCCCCTGTAATTGATTTCTAATCTAATAGTGTTGTGGTTAGAAAAGATGCTTGATATGATTTCAGTTTTCTTAAATTTACTGAGCCTTTATTTGTGACCGAAGATGTGATCTATCCTGGAGAATGTTCCGTGCACACTTGAGAAGAAAGTGTACTCTGCTGTTTTTGGATGGAATGTCCTATAAATATCAATTAAATCTATCTGGTTTATTGTCTTATTTAAAGCTTCTGTTTCCTTATTTATATTTATTTTAGATGATCTGTCCATTGGTGTAAGTGAGATGTTAAAGTCCCCCACTATTATTGTGTTACTGTCAATTTCCTGTTTTATAGCTGTTAGCAGTTGCCTTATGTATTGAGGTGCTCCTATGCTGGGTGCATATATATTTATAATTGTTATATCTTCTTCTTGGATTGAGCCCTTGATCATTATGTAGTGTCCTTCTTTGTCTCTTGTAACATTCTTTATTTTAAAGTCTATTTTATCTGATAGGAGTATTGCTACTCCAGCTTTCTTTTGGTTTCCATTTGCATGGAATATCTTTTTCCATCCCCTCACTTTCAGTCTGTATGTGTCCCTAGGTCTGAAGTGGGTGTCTTGTAGACAGCATATATATGGGTCTTGTTTTAGTATCCATTCAGCAAGCCTGTGTCTTTTGGTTGGAGCATTTAATCCATTCACGTTGAAGGTAATTATCGATATGTATGTTCCTATTACCATTTTCTTAATTGTTTTGGGTTTGTTTTTGTAGGTCCTTTTCTTCTCTTGTGTTTCCCACTTAGAGAAGTTCCTTTAGCATTTGTTGTAGAGCTGCTTTTATGGTGATGAATTCTCTTAGCTTTTGCTTGTCTGCAAAGCTTTTGATTTCTCCATCGAATCTGAATGAGATCCTTGCTGGGTAGAGTAATCTTGGTTGTAGGTTCTTCCCTTTCATCACCTTAAGTATATCATGCCACTCCCTTCTGGCTTGTAGAGTTTCTGCTGAGAAATCAGCTGTTAGCCTTATGGGAGTTCCCTTGTATGTTATTTGTCGTTTTTCCCTTGCTGCTTTCAATAATTTTTCTTTGTCTTTAATTTTTGCCAGTTTGATTACTATGTGTCTCAACGTGTTTCTCCTTGGGTTTATCCTGTATGGGACTCTCTGCGCTTCCTGGACTTGTGTGGCTATCTCCTTTCCCATGTTAGGGAAGTTTTTGATTATAATCTCTTCAAATATTTTCTCTGGTCCTTTCTCTCTCTCTTCTCCTTCTGGAACCGCTATAATGTGAATGTTGTTGCATTTACTGTTGTCCCAGAGGTCTCTTAGGCTGTCTTCATTCTTTTTTCTTAATTCTGTTCCACAGCAGTGAATTCCACCATTCTGTCTTCCAGGTCATTTATCCGTTCTTCTGCCTCAGTTATTCTGCTATTGATTCCTTCTAATGTACTTTTCATTTCAGTTATTGTATTGTTCCTCTCTGTTTTTTTGTTCTTTAATTCTTTTAAGTCTTTGTTAAACATTTCTTGCATCTTCTCGATCTTTGCCTCCATTCTTTTTCCGAGGTCCTGGACCATCTTCACTACCATTATTCTGAATTCTTTTTCTGGAAGGTTGCCTATCTCCACTTCATTTAGTTGTTTTTCTGGGGTTTTATCTTGTTCCTTCATCTGGTAGATAGCCCTCTGCCTTTTCATCTTGTCTGTCTTTCTGTGAATGTGGTTTTTGTTCCACAGTCTGCAGGATTGTAGTTCTTCTTGCTTCTGCTGTCTGCCCTCTGGTGGATGAGTCTATCTAAGAGGCTTGTGCAAGTTTCCTGATGGGAGGGACTGGTGGTGGGTAGAGCTGACTGTTGCTCTGGTGGGCAGAGCTCAGTAAAACTTTAATCCGTTTGACTGCTGCTGGGTAGGGCTGGGTACCCTCCCTGTTGCTTGTTTGGCCTGAGGCAACCCAACACTGGAGCCTACCTGGGCTCTTTGTTGTGGCTAATGGCATACTGTGGGAGGGCTCAGGCCAAGGAGTACTTCCCCGAACTTCTGCTGCCAGTGTCCTTGTCCCCACAGTGAGCCCCAGCCACCCCCATCTCTGCAGGAGACCCTCCAACACTAGCAGGGAGGTCTGGTTCAGTCTCCCCTGGGGTCACTGCTCCTTCCCCTGGGTCCCGATGCACACACTACTTTGTGTGTGCCCTCCAAGAGTGGAGTCTCTGTTTCCCCCAGTCCTATCAGAGTCCTGCAGTCAATTCCCAGCTAGCCCTCAAAGTCTGATTCTCTAGGAATTCCTCCTCCCATTGCCAGAGCCCCAGGTTGGGAAGCCTGACGTGGGGCTCAGGACCTTTACTCCGGTGGGTGGATTTCTGTGGTATCAGTGTTCTCCAGTCTGTTAGTCACCCACCCAGCAGTTATGGGATTTGATTTTACTGTGATTGCGCCCCTCCTACCGTCTCATTTTGGTTTCTCCCTTGTCCTTGGATGTGGAGTATCTTTTTTGGTGAGGTCCAGTGTCTTCCTGTCGTTGATTGTCCAGCAGCTAGTTGTGATTCTGGTGCTCTCGCAAGAAGGAGTGAGAGCACGTCCTTCTACTCCACCATCTTGGTTCCCATCCAGCCTTTGGTCTAGGAGTATTGAAGGGTTTCTCAGCCTGTGGGTGCAGCGCCGGGGAAGAGGGAGGCCAACACTAACCAGGTCGTGGCGCGGAGCCCGGAGCCAGGCAGGGAACGCACTCAAGACCTGCACCCGGGAGTGACCTGTGCTGTCAGTAAGTTTTAAATGCCACGAGAAAAACCCATAACCTGCTATGAACATAGATGCTGATAGTAAAGAGTCAGGCCAGCAAGAACTGGTATCAGGACTGCTGTTGTCGCCTCCTGGGCTCATCCATCAGACTAGGAGCCCTTAACGGTTCAGGTTCCATTTAGCGAAAGGAAAGGTCAGATGACTCACAGACACTTGATTCATTTCTCAATCACACATTATATCTGAACACTGAGAACTCAAGCACAACCCTGGTGCAAAGCTGAGAAAAAGAAGACAGGAAAGATTTTAGAAGCTCCGTTTTTGCAGAATATTCTTTAGCCACCTCCCAATTCCTTCCTTTTGACCTTATCACCACATACAGAATAAAGTGGGAGGAAGTAATTCTTTTTGGATATTTGTCTTACTCAGGGGCTTTATCCTGTCCTTTGATTTCCATAGTTTACACCACCAGAGAGTCATAGCCAGAATCCTCATCACTTCAGGTGATACCTCCGTAGTCCTAAGTTGCACAGATGCTATTATATGTACCGGCTTGTGTGGGCACACAGCTTTTGCCTTCCCCAGTCACATCCTTGCTCATAGCACACCAAAGCTCGTCCTGTGTAGCCTTTGAAGGGGAACTTTGTAGGCGGAAAATCATCTGTATAAGCACTATGCTTAATTTTTCTTAAAATTATAAATACAATTTTTTCCTTAAATCCCCTCAACTCAGATTACAAATGTTCCCATTTTACTCATAAACCTAGTAATTTGGAAATTTAAATTAAAAATACTCATTTTTACTTTATCTTTGATTCGTTTATAAAGCTGACAGTTTTGTGTTCCCTAAACATTTGTAACCAATATCATATTTAGTTGATTGAATTCCTTTAAATAATTTAATGTTAATCATAATTTTCCTAAGCAATTCAAACACCTACAGTTTAAATCATGGTTTTCCTAGGGATGACAAACACCTTAAGAAGCAGAAAAAAAATCAATGCAGGTTATGAAATGTTTACACTAATTATTAATATAGTTGTAATTGAATCAAATTAGGTCGGGCTCATTTATTCATCATCTCTGTACTGACTTTCATACTTTTACTGGGTTTGTTAGGTCACGTAATACTCATGGAGAGTAGAACTAACAGTATCAATTTCAACCTAGTCTAATCAGCAGAAAATTTAAGACTAGGATACATTTAAAATTCTTAGCTATAAATCAGACAGCTGTAACTGGGAACCAGAACACTTTCCTGGATAATTTGAGTAGAACTGGCATATGAGGGCTAGCGCCCTTATAACTGGTTTATCCAAGTCCATTTTTGTTTGTTTGTTTATGTTTCCTCCAAGTAACGCATCATACCTCCCCTGGATGTTCTTAGGATTTTATCTTACATAATTATTAGTGTGCCTTTAATGATAATTTTTACAGCTTTATCCTTCAACCTCTATCACCACTTAATGTGACTTAGTTTGACTTCCCAAGCCTTTGGTACTACAAACTTGTGTTACAACACTTTACATCTGGTAGGGACCACAGCTGCCCATCAACCATCCATTACACCCGTCCTCATTTCTAACAGAGCCTGATTTCCTTCAGGAATTCATTCCACATAATCAGAGGAATCTGCCCCATCCTTAGATTCAAGGATGTTTCCTAATGAGTCCAAGTCAAGCAGAGCAAAAATACCTAGAGGCTCTTGCTGGCCACTTGGAAGCAAGCATGGGACTAACACGGTCCCAGGCAGATTGAAGAGCAGGAATGACCCTTATTTTCTGCTGGGAGCCATCTTGTGCTCACTTAGGATCAGGAGACAGCCAGCCTTGTAGGGAGGCCAACACCGTGCATGGCCTAATGACACGGAGGGGATAGGGGGCCTTGGTGACATGGGTGTTGGAGCTTCCTCTACCTCTGGATGTGAGACAGTTTTTTTTTTTTTGTTTTTGATAATGAGTTGCAATGGAAAGCTATGGAATTCTGCAAAGAAATTTTAACTTCAGATATTTAGCAAAACTTGAACGTAGCATCACACAGTTCAAGTTGCTGAATGTAAAGCTTTTCTTGATAACTTATTGGAAATTTGTGGCTGCCTTCCCTTTATAGTGTCTCATATTATTTGTCCATTTTGAGTCATATTAAGGACTCAGAGCTGTGAGGAATTATTGTTTTCTTTATCATGCTCAAAATGTAACATCATCTGTAGGATCCATTTTAACCGGACTGCATCATCATTTTAACAATATCCTCCCCACTTTAAAAAAAAAAATAGCATTTCTCTCTGGAAATAAGAAGGTCCTGGATCATCCTGAATCTCCTGTCACAAGGAGCTCTAGTTCCTTTTTGTTAAAGGACAGTGTTAGAGACCAAAATCTGGATGCCAATAAGTTGTTCAATGTGATTAATGGTAGTTTTTTAAAAAGCGGCACCTCCTGTAAGCCCATCTAGTGATATGGCTAGCAAATATTTTTAAAGGTGAAAAATTCATATTGACCTTTCTGATATAACCCTTAAAAAACTAAATCCTTTTAAAAACTTGATGCCAAAATACAAATGTTTACAACACGTTTACTTGGATTCTTTTTAACCCCTCACTCAAATTGTGCACAGAATCCTCTATCTTTTAGAACACTTATCTGTCCCGGGAGACATCAGTGTGTATAGTTACTTTAATAACAGATATTTTAAAGTGATTATCTGCAGGCGAAAGTAAGAATAGAAAGTTTATTTTCTAAGAAAGTGCCTTTTAACTTTAGAAAATATCAAAGAATGGGAAAGAGCGTCGATGCAAGCTTTTTGGCTATGTGAGTTCATCCCAGTTTTCCCATTGTGTTTGAATATAAAGACCTCCTTGTAATTAATATGAGGGCTCTGGACCCACAGTTCTCATCTTAACTTACTGGTACTCAGTCACATCATCTGTATAAACCCTGAAATGTAGGGGATCCGTGATAAACTTCAGGCTCATCTTGCATGTGGAATTGACATCTTGACTGAAATAAATACAACGTGTCTGTCCTATGTTCCATGGCAAGCACCAAGCAGTAAGGCTGTGTCTTTATATGCCAAGCACATTTTTAAAGTAGCTTAATATGCCTGAGAACCAGTCATACGTGGGTCCAGATCCCCACTCTGCTAACACTTAGCTGTGTAAGTTGAAGAGACATAAGTCTCTGGATATCCTTTTTCATGTCTAAGTAAGCAGGGTAATGGTGCTTGGTATCATGGCTGGAGCGAACCAAAGGTATGGAACAAATGTAAGTTACCTGTCTGAAAATGATAGGAAAAAATGGATGTTTCTCAAGGGAGCATTTATCATACAGCCATAGCCATACTCTATGGACATTGAGTATGGACACTGGACATTGAGTATGGACACATCCATAGCATATCCAGACATTGTCAAGTAAAAAGTATTTTCTTCAAATTGTACCTGATTTGGATATTGAAAAGAGTGTCAAGGAAGATTAGCACACGTGTGTGTATTTGGCATAATGGACGAAAGTAATCTAAAATAATAGTCAAGAATTCATTCTGAATTTTATCAGTATTAAAAGCAAAAAATGAGGAATTCTGAGATGCCCCTTAATAGCCGTATTAGTTATTAATTGCTGTATAACAAATTATCCCAACATTCAGTCAGCTTCTATGGGTCATAAATCCAGGTATGTTTAGAGCTCCAAAACACCACTTGGAATATACATTTAGAATATGGCAAAACTCCATATGTCTCATAAATGTCAGTGTTAATGGCATTGTGTGTCCTTACAAAGTGGATGAACATAAGGAGAGTGAGGGTTGGCACTTGGACTCAGTTTACATTGGACACAGGATATTAATCATCATGGACCATGGGACCTGCCTCCATGACTACTGTCCTAATGCTCACTGCTCTATATTCCAGACAGCAGACACTCCCCAAGGCAGACAGACTGCCTCGCTGCCATTGGTATTTCCTAAAAAAGTATCAGTTTCAGGCAAAAGCTCCCTAGGCCGTACACATTCTCAGGGTTACAAAAGTATACTAGAGCTAAAAGTGAATAACTTATTTTTAGAAAGTAACTTTAACAGGAACCTTGTCTTCTTCTTTCTCACTCCTTGTGATATGTACATTACCCTCACGCTTCAATGTGGAAGAATTTTGTACAACTTAAAAGCTACCCATACGTGTCCTCCTTTAATGAAAGAAAAGATAAATTTGAGTAAAAATTTTCACTAAGGAATTCACCGTTGGTATGGATTTAGATTTTTTGATAACTTTGTATTCAAAAAATGGATAAATAGATGTCCAAAATCACATAAAGTATAGAAAGTTCTCACTTACAAGTGAACTTGCTTGGTGGTAATAGTTCAGATGAAAGAATACAATCTTTTTGAAAAGATACTCCTCAAAAACTTTCTTTTATTTTAATTTTTATTGTATATTACAGTTGATTTAAAACGTTGTATTAGGGCTTCCCGGGTGGCACAGTTGTTAAGAATCTGCCTGCCAATGCAAGGGACACAGGTTTGAGCCCTGGCCCGGGAAGATCCCACATGCCACGGAGCAACTAAGCCCGTGCGCCACAACTACTGAGCCTGAGCTCTAGAGCCCGCGAGCCACAACTACTGAGCCCACGAGCCACAACTACTGAAGCCTGCGCACCTAGAGCCTGTGCTCCGCAACGAGAAGCCACGACAATGAGAAGGCCATGCAACACAATGAAGAGTAGTCCCCCACTCACTGCAACTAGAGAAAGCCTGCACACAGCAACAAAGACCCAACACAGCCAAAAATTAAAAAAAAAAAAAGCACAACTTGAGTTGTGAGTTAAGTTTTAAAAATAAATAAAATAAAACGTTGTGTTAGTTTCAGGTGTACAGCAAAGTGATTCAGTTATACATATACATACATCTGTTCTTTTTCAGAGTCTTTTCCCATATAGGTTATTACAGAATATTGAGTAGAGTTCCCTGTGCTGTACAATAAGACCTTATTGTTTATCTATTTTATATATAGCAGTGTGTATATGTTAATCCCAAACTCCTACTTTATCCCTGCCCCGCATCCTTTCCCCTTTGGTAGCCATAAGTTTTTTTCTATGTCTGTGAGTCTGTTTCTGTTTTGTAAATAAGTTCATTTGTATCATTTTTTAATATTCCACATATAAGTTATATAAGTGATATCATATGATATTTGTCTTTCTCTGACTTACTTCACTTAGTGTGATAATCTCTAGGTCCAACCATGTTGCTGCAAATGGCATTATTTCATTCTTTTTACAGCTGAGTAATATTCCAGTGTATATATGTACCACAACTTCTTCACCCATTCCTCTGTCCATGGTCACTTAGGTTGCTTCCATGTCTTGGCTGTGGTAAGTAGCGCTGCAATGAACATTGGGGTGCATGTATCTTTTTGAATTATGGTTTTCTCAGAGCATATGCCCAGGAGTAGGATTGCTGGATCATATGGTAGCTCTATTTTCAGTTTTTTAAGGAACCTCCATATTATTCTCCATAGTGGCTGTATCAATTTACATTCTCACCAACAGTGCAGGAGGGTTCCCTTTTCTCCGCACCCTCTCCAGCATTTATCATCTGTAGACTTTCTGATGATGGGCGTTCCGACCGATGTGAGGTGAAACCTCATTGTAGTTTCAATTTGCATTTCCCCAAAGCTACTTTTGACAAGCCTCAGCTTACCTTGATTTTTACTTATTTCTTTATATCTTCAACATTAAATTAGTTGACTTTTCCTCTTCTGCTTTTCTTTTTTTTCAAATGACTTAATCCTTTTCCTGAGAGAATGTCTTTTTCATTAGATATAAACTCTATCCTTTCCTGCCCGGTTATTGCCTAACACTGTCTTCAGGACCTCAAGAGCACTGCACTCGTTTTGCTGACTAATTGACTATGAGTCTGAATTATGGCACCAGATTTTCTCATCCGTAAATTATTTCTCCGTCGTAAGTTGACCAATCCATAAACTGTATCCAGTTGAGTAGGACACCAGAATCTCATCTAGAAAATTACTGTTCAAATTTATGTAGCTTCCAAAATGCCCAATTAATTCTCAAGATCTAATTTACCCCCTGGAAGAATCTATCATATTAAATTTACTTTCCTTCAAATGAAAAGAGGATTTTAAAATAAAGGCTGTTGCACAGTCAATATCTCTTCGTTCTCCAGATGAGACACACCAAATGTGACTGTAATTAGCTTAGTATTTTTCTACAGTGTTTTATAGTCTTTAAAGCACTTCCACATTGAAAGGATTTCCACATACAAGACCTGGGAGCCAATCAGACCCAGTATTTTTTCCTTTATGTGACAGTGTAAAAAATGGTGAGGTGGAGAAATAAAGTGAGGTCACATCACTAATCAGAGGCAAGGCTGGCATCTGTTCCGATGCTCTTCCCAATGTCCCAGCAGGCCTTTCTCCCATCCATATTTTTGTGATTTCAATATACTCCACATGAGCCCAGGCATGCAGTTTAGTCATAGGCTAATGGCATGTCATTACTGTACAGCTCTCTTTCTATGGCAAGGGAAACCACCTGCATCTACTGCATGTATTTCTTCTACTGCAGCAGCAATGTTCCCAAAGTAAATATGCATTTAAGGATGCCAGGCTGAGAAGGGATGGAGCTGGTGGGAGGATGGAGAGAAACTCTTCCACCTGTTTTAAGGACACTGTTCACTCCCCCTTTTCTCCACCTCATTGCAGACGCCTTAGGGCCTGAGAAAACAAATCAGCAAGGCTCACCAGCAGCCAGTATGTTTGTAAATAAGAAAAAGGGGGAAGACATCACCGCCCTCCAGAACCACAAGGGTGAAAAGCTAGACAGGAATGGGGAAGCAAAGCTCTGCTCTGTCACAGGCTCATGTCTTTTCTGTGTTCACAACAACTATTAAGGGCCAAAGACAGTTCAACAGAACTTAATTTAAATTTGCTTCTTGCAATCACTGTCAGACCAATATTTCCCAATAAAATTAAACATAAGTGGCAGAACAAGTGTGACAATTACATTCTGAGACCGTAGGGGTAGGGACTGTCAGGGAGCTGTTTTTTTAACTAACGATTTGAGTCCTGACATCATAGAATTGGGTTCTCTTTTTTTTGTTGTTACCTTTATGTTTTTTTAATTTATATTTTTAGAAAGTATATTTCTTCTTTTAAATTTTATTGAAGTATAGCTGATATACAATGTTGTGTTAATTTCTGCTATACAGCAAAGTGATTCAGTGACACATGTATATATACATTCTTTTTCATATTCTTTTCCATAATGGTTTGTCACAGGATACTGAATAGAGTTCCCTGTGCTCTACAGTAGGACCTAGTTGTTTATTGTTACCTTTACTTTAAATTCTCAATAAAAAATAAAGAAAAAAATAAGTCATTATTTAGACTTATATAAATACTTATATAAATATTTATATATAAATACTTAAATACTTATATAAATACTTATCATTTAGAAAAAGAAGAAACAGACTCCCAAGCTATATTATCAGAACTTTCCTGAAGGGGTCTTAGAAGCAAATGAAGAAACTCATTAAACAACAATATGACAAAGAAAGCCAATTAGGAGTTTTATGTTCAGGATAAAAAGTTAGTGAGTCCCAAAAAACAAAGTTGCCTTCTTTCTCTGAAATGATTTTTGTACGTTTTCCATTAGGAAAATTTATTTTTAAAGTAATTTAACCGAGCAATTCACTTGACCTCTCTGGATCCCAGTCTCCTCATCCCTGTGTATTTCAGTGAGTTTCCATGAGAATTAAGCCAAGGTAGGTAAAAGCATCTTGGAGAGACGTACCTGCTTTCACTCGACTGCCTCTTCACGAGAAGAGCGCAAATGTATTGTATGCGCAGTAACAGGATCCAGGCCCATCATATTCTTTCTTAAGAAAATATTTATGTTTTGACAGTGACATATGTGGCTCTTCTGGTTGACTTTAAAGTTTTGGGTATAACTTGCATTTCATTTAAAAATTTTATAGGGTGAAGTATCTTGGCTCAGTCCAAGCCTGTCATCCCATTATGTAGGGTATGGGAGGGTATGTGCAACCATGCTTCAAGCTAGCTTTCCCTACCAAAATGCTGTACAGCCTTGGAAAGTGGGGAGCTGCAGCAGACATGGGAGGAGCTGTCCTCTCAGGAGCACAGCCAGCAGGACTGGGAGACTACCCTCTCCTGGAGCTCGACACAGCGTAGGAAAGATGTTTTTTAATCATCGTTTGGTGGTGGTTGTTGCTTTTTCTTGCTGGCTAGAAAAAGGTCAGCACTTCAGCTTCATGGACAGATTCTCTCCCCAAAAGCTCTGAAGTGACAGCTCAAGTTCATCTAGACAGTTAAAGCTCACAAGACCATAGAATCTAGCGAGTTCTTCCTCACAAAGCCCACATATTTATGTCCTATTTCTACAAACATCCATTATTCTGCTAGCAAGATACAGCGGGGAAAAAAGGGAAATGAAGAAGGAGTTTTTAAATTTGGTGTCAAGACAGGCTTCCCAGCCAGACCCAACATCAGCTTGGACGAAGATAGCTATACACTCATGTAACTTGTTACTCATGTATCAAGTAGGAGTAAATAAGAGAATAAGTTCCAGCGTTCAGGAATGGGTGTGGAGGACAGCAGGCTTCAGACAGCATCCTGTGAATCTTTTCAATAAATTCTGTAATAATATTTTTCACTGAAACCCAGCGTGCAACTCATCCAACTGGTTTCCTGCTTGGTTTTAGGGACATGGTGGGTGAAATGGCAGGTACCTTTAAACATTGCCACAGAATCTGCCTCAGAGTCTGGAGACAGAGCTCTCCAAGTGGACCAGAGAAAACCCATAGCTTTAGGAAGACAGTGGTAGCAATAAATACTAAGTAATGGCAGTGGGTGTTCAGAGGCCAAGTTCTCCAAGTTCACCCCAGGGGTCAAAAAGGCATCAGCAACATTGTGCTTTAGCCCTGGAGATTCAGATGCTCACTAACAATGGGGCTAGCGGTGGTCCATAGTTAGCGTAAGGATGAGTGGTACAGAGAAACTTAAAAGAAGACAGACGATAGCCCAAATCCCACAGAGCTCAAGAGCTGAAGGAGAGAGAACACAGCCATGCTGGTCCAAATTCCTCGTAAGTTCTGTTAACCCTGTAGAAACAAGAATATCGGGGACTGAGAAATCCCACATGGTAGCCACTAGCCACATGTGGTTATTTACATTTAAATTTAGGTTGCTTACGGCTTCCCTGGTGGCACGGTCGTTAATAATCCTCTTGCCAATGCAGGGGACATGGGTTTGAGCCCTGGTCCAGAAAGATACCACATGCCACGGAACAACTAAGCCCATGAGCCACAACTACTAAAGCCCGTGCTCCACAATAAGAGAAGCCACCGCAATGAGAAGCCCGCGCACCTCAATGAAGAGTAGCCCCCGCTCGCTGCAGCTAGAGAAAGCCCACACACAGCAACAAAGATCCAATGCGGCCATAAATAAATTTATTAAAAAATAAAAATAAATTTAGGTATTTTAAATAAAATTAAAAGTTCAGTTCCTCAGTCCCACTAACCACATATCAAGCACTCAATAAGCTCATGGGCTAGTGCCTACCATATGTGACAATACAGATACAGAACAGTCCTATCATCACCAGAAAATTCTATTGACCCACACTGATCTAGAAGTGACCTTACTTATGACCAAGAAACTACTACCTGGAGGGCAACATGTAAGAATTTTAAATGATACCTAAATTGAGTGTATGCTAAACAACTGCTGAATAAATAAAACAGGAGAAAGCCTCAAAAATACTAGAATTCCTGAAATGGAGCAGGACCCTATGGTCCTCCCCCCTCACCCCCCCAAGCCCATGTCCTCAGCCTGTCTTTTGTCTGTAGGAAATCTTTAGCCAAAGAATAAGTTTAATCAGAGAAGTGAGAAAATGCAGAAACAAAGGAAAACAGTCAAAGGAGACCAAATAATAATAGTTTAGTTATTAGGCAAAGTCACGGACCTTTAGTTCCTCCTCAAGGGCTATAGATAATATTCTGAGCCCTCTTCCTGTGAGCTGTCTTGTAGATTCTGAAACCCTTGCCAGGTGGAAGAAGTGAACTACACGATGACCAGATTGTAACCATGACATAAGCTGCCACAATTCCGAGGGCTGGCCTCAAAGACATGGGAACAAACCAACCCTGAAACTAAAGACTACCTGTACTTAAAACAATCAAGATCAGACCATTGCATGACTAATTTCAAGATGACTATCAGAGCTAGCTGCCTGTGCTGTTTCTACACGTAGCCCCCTCCCTCCGTCTATAAAAGCTCTTGCCCACAGATTGTCAGTGCGGGGACGTCAGCCTTTAGACAGGAGTCCGCCCACCACCCCAGGTTTCTGGCCTTGGAAATAAAGCAAACTTTCCTTTCCACCAACCTTGCCTCTTTATTGACTTTTGAGTGGCAAGCAGCCAGACCCCCACTTTCTGCTACATTCCTACTATTCAAACAAATGAGAGCAAGACCTGTGAGGCACTGAAATGTTACTGATAAGGTGACCCTTCAGGTATGAGCCTGGAATGCTCTAACTATGTCTGTAATGATATCCGGATGCCCTCATAAAGAGAATGACGATGACAGAGTCAAATCATATTTGTTCACGTAGTTGTATAATATTTCTACAGTTAGAATCAGATGTCACTATACCTGTGTGGTTGTTGTTTTTTTGTTTTGTTTTGTTTTTTGGCGTACGCGGGCCTCTCACTGTTGTGGCCTCTCCCGTTGCGGAGCACAGGCTCCGGACGCGCAGGCTCAGCGGCCATGGCTCACGGGCCCAGCCGCTCCGCGGCATGTGGGATCCTCCCGGACCGGGGCACGAACCCGTGTCCCCTGCATCGGCAGGCGGACTCTCAACCACTGCGCCACCAGGGAAGCCCCTACCTGTGTGTTTTTAAAAAACTGTTTGTATGTATAACTTTCTTATTGTGTATGACTGCACACTGCAATCACCATTACAATTTGGAATGGAAAAAAAAAAATAAAGCAATTCCAAAATGGGCTTTGGGAGCATGTTGGCAATGGCTTTCAGGTCCTTCAAAACTCCTTCCCAGATTTGGGCAGTGAAAAATAAATATGTGTATTAATAACCCTTGTAAGACAAACATTAAGAATTCACTCACCTTCAAAGTCAGTGAATATCTTTACAAGTGGGAAATGTTTCTAACGTTCAAATGAGATAAATAGGAAGGTCAGTGTTCTATGTTAGTAGGCATATGCTTTGTTTTAAAAGTTATTTTACACAAGGAAATATAATTAAACCTTAACATTATTTCATGAAAGTGGAATCATTGGTTTCATTACACATCAAAGAGCATTTTAGGAAAAATTCAAGCTACAGAAATCAATTCAAATAAATAATATTCAAACAAAGCTTTAGATATATTTCTAATACTGATGTCCAGTTCAATTAAAACACAGATGTATAGGCTAAAAGAAACATGTTAGTACACACCTTATATATAACCTATTTTTTATCTCCTTTGGAGCTATTGCATTCAACATTTCTACACAAAAGTAGTAGTTACCGAAGCCTTATGATATTAAGAATTTCTCTGGGTTCTCTGGACTGGAAGGACCTCTCATGCAGGTAAGCTGAAATGGAGTTCACACTCTGACCCAAGGATAGATAAATAATTAAAACCAGATGCAAGGTGTGGAAATATACTTTATATCAGCTGCTCCATACCCGCCTGAGTGAGTGAAATAAATTTACTTACTTACGCAATACAGTGTATGCATGACCTAACCTGAAATGCCCAACAAAGCATTCATTGTTCATAAATGCATTGGGTTACAATGATGCTGATGAGGGAAAATAAAGGAGTTTCTCTCGGTATGTGGAAATTAGATTTACAGAAAGAAATACCTGCCCTGTATAAAGTAGATCTTTTGTCTTGGCTTGCCCTCTCCCATATACAAAGCATTCATTTCAGTGTCACTGCAATCAATGAATGCATTTACCTCATTCATTTAACAACTATGAATTAGGTACCTATTATTTGCTATGGCAAATTTTTCAAAAAGAGGTAGCTCAGGAGACACAATTTAAAGTGCTGGGGGATAGGGTAAGTGATTTTAAATAGGGTGGGAGAGGAAGATCTCCTTTGAAAGGTGGACATTTGAGCAAAAATTCAAACATATAAGGTGAATGTGGTAGCAATGAGAATCTTTGGGGAGAGCATCCCAAGAAGAAGGAAAAGCCAGCACAAAGGCTTCAAGATGGGAGCAAATCTGGTGCATGAAAGAGCAAGGAAACCAGTATGGCTGGCATCAAACGAGCACGGGAAAGAGATTTTGGAAGAAACAGACCAGTAACGGGAGGACAGATCAAATAGAGACATATGGGTCATCCTAAGGAACTTTGCTTTTACTCAGGGTAAAATGGGGAGCTACTGCAGGTTTAAGCAAAGAGGGACATTATTTGACATACCTTGAAAATGATCACTCTGGCTTCTTTATTGAGAGTAGACTGCAGAGGGCCAGGGTCCAAAGAGCCCCATTAGAACATGATTGGAACAACCCAGGGGAGAGATGGTGAAGGCTGAGATTGGTTTGGGAATATTAGATGTGATGAAAAGTGGTCAGAAGATCCATCTACTTAGAAAATAGAGTAAATAGAATTTTCTGATGTCAAGTATCAATGATGTCTCATCGTAAGCTAATAAATTCTTAGGAAAAACTTGCGCGCGCACACACACACACATACACATATATATATATGAATATATGTACATGATATATACATATATATATGTACATATATATACATATATATGTATATATATTCATGATAGATATCCTGATATCACATTCTGATGATAATACTTAGAAGAGATGGTTCTATTCCTTTCCAGCAAACGGTCAGTAAATCCTCTCTACCCTGCAAGAGTAAGGTCAAATCTTTAAACAGATCAAGAAAACACTGCAATGAATTATGGTTATCAGGGGAGAAGGGTTGTGGGGGAGGGATAGTTAGGGAGTTTGGGATTGACATGTACACACTGCTATATTTAAAATAGATAACCAACAAGGACCTCCTGTATAGCACAGGGAACTCTGCTCAATACTCTGTAATAACCTAAATGGGAAAGGAATTTTAAAAAGAACAGATACATGTATATGTATAACTGAATCACTTTGCTGTATACCTGAAACCAACACAACATTGTTAATCAACTATACACCAGTATAAAATAAAAATTAAAAAAAAAACTCTTCAAAAGAACGAAGTTCTTTTGCGACCAAAGCTACTTTCAGAGAATTCATGTGGTCGTGAGGAAATGAACGTTTTAACCTTAGACGCTCTAGCAGTTAGTTCTTGTGTATTACAACAGTAAATGAAAATGTATCACAGCATTGGTTGTCTTCATTTAATAATATTAATAGCCCTGGTCTCACATTTTTAATTGAAGTGCTCCTGACTCCAAGGATGCGATAGATTCCTAATTGATCCATTTTTCAGGTTATGCACTTGCGCTCGCTCTGATATTATCTTTTAATAGCGAAAACTGTTTTACGTCTCCCCCTTGAGAATATCTCAATCTTGCTTCTCATTAAAGTCTTTGGTAGTCTTCTTGGAATCTTGTAGAAGAAAATAAAAACCTCTAAAAGAGGGACAATTTGATGGAAGAAGGATGTTTTTAGATACCTCCTATTGGTACAAGATTTGTAATGTATATTAAAAATATCGAAGATAAATCCATTTTAAAATTTAATAACATTTATAGAAAAAATTGTCCACACACTTCCCTTAATCATAATTCTATCAGAATAAAATTGGTAGGCAAATCGGACCCCCATTAAAAAGCAATGAAAATATGAAATACATTTTAAGAGTGCAGCTAACATACGGTATCTTGAATGTAGCTTTTGGGGTTTGTTATGGTAAAAACATAGAAGAGAAAATATAATTTAAAGCTGTACAAATGACTTTCTTTGCACAGATGAGATATAAACTTAAATAGCTTAAACACTAAGGAGTAACATCTTCTGCAGCCTGAATTACTGATAGGAAACAATGAAACCTAAAATATTAATGAAAATTAGGTTAAAAACATTTAAGTTATCACATACAATTGGAAGGCGTTTATATGTTGGAAGCAGAATGTCCTCTGAAATTGGTTTAATGGGACAATATAAAGCCAGGTGATAGAAGGTGTAGGAAGTGGTCCCGCTCCCTAAGCATGTGTACATGCACCCACATTCTGTAGAAGTGGACAAATTTATTGGATTGTTGAAATGAGAATAATCAGGGAAGTACCAGGGCTGGAAATTTGCTGTAAAGGAATATAGGCATAAACGAGAAAAAAGAAGATTGCACAGTGTTGTTTGTTGTTGTTTTGTTGTTAATTAATAATTAATTCCTGTTCTTCATGTTATTAATGACTAAAGCATGGATACTTAGAATGCGGACATCTCAGGTATCCGAAAGGCAGAGGTAAACAATCTATTAGTACTTGCTTCTCCAGAGACCAACGGCTTACAGAAAAAGCAAAGCAACCCTCAAAATAAATGAATGAAATGTGGGAGAATCCAGCCGGTCTTAACGTGTGTTTGAGCTGTACGAGATTCTTCATTATATGTTCTTAAGGAATGTTAAAATGCAGTGCATCTGATGATTTACCCAGGAAGAACAAAAGGGGTTGAACTACCTTCCCCAGGCCACAGCCTAAGGAAGAAAATTCCTTCCCATTCTAACCCCTTTGGTGACATCAGTAAACAATGCCATAGGCATTCTCAGTGGAGTTGGGTACAATGCAGTCTAATAATGATTTCAGAGGGAGAGTGTAGATTTTCAAGGTTAATAAGCCAGCCCATTATACTCTTTAGCTCACATAGTGTCAGGAGCCCTCATGTCACCTGACCAATCCTGTTAAGTTCTATTTTGTAGACTATCTCCACCTCTATAAGAGGTCTAAAATATAAAGTCCATATGGG
Source organism: Tursiops truncatus (assembly GCF_011762595.2). Taxonomy (NCBI): domain Eukaryota; kingdom Metazoa; phylum Chordata; class Mammalia; order Artiodactyla; family Delphinidae; genus Tursiops; species Tursiops truncatus. Next base: position 4,524,581 of record NC_047037.1, on the reverse strand, counting down.
CTTCTGTTTCCAACAAAGATGGATTAACAATAACTCAGTTTAAAACGGTTAAAATATTTGAAAAAAAGATTTTCAAAATGGATCTCAGATAATGAAGGACAGTGGTCCCTGAGAAATGAGAAACAAACAAGATAAGTCTTATAATGGCCCCAGCTTTAGGGTGGTCCAAGGCTCTGGCACAGGGAGGGGACACCAGGCAGAGCCTGTGATCTCAATGGGTTACAGAGCTGGAAGTTCATGTCTGGGGAAACCAAGGCAGCTAGAGTTCCAGGGAGGAGCATTGCACATAAAGGGAACTGCAGAGAGACTTTACCTAGGAAAGTGCCAATCAACACACGTTTGCGAGGAAATTACTGGAGGCCTGGAAAAGAATCATCTGGAGGGATTAAATGGAACAGTGCCTGGCACTCACACAGGGCTAGGAACAGCACCTTCTCCCGCTCCCTCCAGCCAGATTGGAAAAACTCATCACTCATGGGTAGTGTATTCAGGAAAGTCTTGCCTCAGCAATGGAAATAACTAGCTCTGGACAGAGCATTAATTCAGATACACCTAACAAATCATAAAGCAAGACCTGAAAGGGTAAGACTGTTTCCAAGTAATTTAACTCACCCCAGAAAAAAAGCACAAAAATATAGGAATATAAAAATATTCAGTACTCAACAAAGTGAAACTCCCAACATTTGTCATCTAATCTAAGATGATGAGACATGCAAAGAAGCTGGAGGACGTGGCCATTTTGAGGAAAATAATCAAATAAAAATGACTCAATATTGTCACAGATGTTATAATTGACAGACAAGGAAATTTAAACATTATAGTTGTATTCCATATGCTCAAAGCATTAAATAGAGAAATGGAAGATATTTTAAATAACAAATGGAACGTCTAGAAGCACAAACTGCAATATTTGAGGTAAAATACATACTGAGGAGGATAAACAGCAGATTAAACATTCCTGAAGAAAACAACAGTGAACTTGAAAATATAATAATAAAACTATTTAAATTGAAGCAGGGAGAAAAAGGAAAATTTTAAATCTTCAAGCAGGTTAATGTATATGCAATTAGGCATCCTCAAAGGAAGGATCCTCAAAGGAAAAGGAAGGACAGAAAAAATATTTGAGGAAATAATGGCTGAAAAACTTCCAGAATTGATGAAAATTATAAATGTGAAGATCTAAGGAGTGCAGCATATTCTAAGCAAAAGAAACATTAAAAAACACATCATAATCAAACTATTCAAGACCAGTGAGAAAGAGAAGATCTTACAACCAGAGTGAAACAATGTTACGTACAGAGAAAGAGACAAGGAGGATAGCAGATTTGTCATCAGAACAATGCCAGAAAGATGACAGTGGGGAAACAATTCTAAAGTACTAATAGAAAAAAGAAGAAGAAAAAAAAAAAACCCCTATAACAACATGCTAACACTAGTCAAAAGAAAGCTGGAGTGGCTATGTATACAGATATAAGATTTTGTAGCAAAGGGTATTAGTAGAGATATTAGAAGCTCAGTTCATCAAAAGGTCATAGCAATCCTGAATATTTACGTATTTATAGCAGAGCTTCAAAATACTTGAAGCAAAATGGATTGGACTGCAAAAAGAAGTAGATAAATCCACACTTATAGTCAGATATTTCAACACTCACACTCCAAAATTGATAGACTAAGTAGGAAAAAAATCAGCAGTTATACTAGACTTGAATATTATCAACCAACTTGACCTAATTGATTTTAAATAAACTCTCAACCCAAGAATAGCAGAATACTCATTCTTTTTAATTACACATAGAATATTTACCAACATATTGTGAATCTTCAAGCAAGTCACAATAAATTTTAAGTGATTCAAGTCTGTTCATATTTTCTCTTTCTTCCTGGCTCAGTCTTGGAAGGTTATACCTTTCTAAGAATTTGTCCGTTTCTTCTGGGTGGTCCATTTTATTGGCATAGAGTTGCTTGTAGTAGTCTCGTATGATGCTTTGTATTTCTGTGGTGTTCATTGTAACTTCTCCTTTTTCATTTCTAATTTTTTAAATTTGAGTCCTCTGCCTCTTTTTCTTGATGAGTCTGGCTAAAGATTTATCAATTTTGTTTATGTTCTCAAAGAACAAACTTTTAGTTTTATTGATCTTTGCTATTGTTTTCTTTGTTTCTATTTCATTTATTTCTACTCTGATCTTTATGATTTCTTTCCTTCTACTAACTTTAGGTTTTGTTTATTCTTCTTTCTCTAGTTCCATTAGGTGTAAGATTAGATTGTTCATTTGAGATTTTTCTTGTTTCTTGAGGTAGGATTTTATTGCTAGAAACTACCCTCTTAGAACTGCTTTTGCTGCATCCCATAGTTTTTGCATCATCGTGTCTTCGTTGTCATTTGTCCCTAGGTATTTTTTCATTTCCTCTTTGATTCCTTCAGTGATCTCTTGGTTATTTAGTAACGCATTGTTTAGCCTCCATGTGTTTGTGTTTTTTATGTTTTTATCCTTGTAATTTATTTCTAATCTCACAGGGTTGTGGTCAGAAAAGATGCTTGAAATGATTTCAGTTACCTTAAACTTACTGAGGCTTGATTTGTGACCGAAGATGTGATCTATCCTGGAGAATGTTCCATGCACACTTGAGAAGAAAGTGTAATCTGCTGTTTTTGGATGGAATGTCCTATAGATATCAATTAAATCTATCTGGTGTATTGTGTCGTTTAAAGCTTTTGTTTCCTTATTTTCTGTCTGGATGATCTGTCCATTGGTGTAAGTGAGGTGTTAAAATCCCCCACTATTATTGTGTTACTGTCGATTTCCTCTTTTGTAGCTGTTAGCAGTCGCCTCATGTTTTGAGGTGCTCCTATGTTGGGTGCACATATATTTTTAATTGTTATATCTTCTTCTAGGATTGATCCCTTGATCATTATGTAGTGTCCTTCCTTGTCTCTTGTAGCATTCTTTATTTTAAAGTCTATTTTATCTGATATGAGTATTGCTACTCCAGCTTTCTTTTGATTTCCATTTGCATGGAATATCTTTTTCCATCCCCTCACTTTCAGTCTCTACGTGTCCCTAGGTCTGAAGTGGGTGTCTTGTAGACAGCATATATATGGGTTCTTTTTTTGTGTCCATTCAGTGAGCTGGTGTTTTTAGTTGGAGCATTTAATCCATTCACATTTTTTTAAGGTAATTATCATATGTATGTTACTATTGCCATTTCCTTAATTGTTTTGGGTTTGTTTTTGTAGATCCTTTTCTTCTCTTGTGTTTCCCACTTAGAGAAGTTTCTGTAGAGCTGGTTTGGTGGTGCTGAATTCTCTTAGCTTTTTCTTGTCTGTAAAGCTTTTGATTTCTCTGTAAAATCTGAATGAGATCCTTGCCGGGTAGAGTAACCTTGGCTGTAGGTTATTCCTTTCCATCACTTTAAATATATCGTGCCACTCCCTTCTGGCTTGTAGAGTTTCTGCTGAGAAATCAGCTGTTACCCTTATGGGAGTTTCCTTGTATGTTATTTGTCATTTTTCCCTTGTTGCTTTTAATAATTTTTATGTGTCTTTACTTTTTGTTAATTTGATTACCATGTGTCTCAGCATGGTTCTCCTTTGGTTTATCCTGTCTGGGACTCTCTGCACTTCCTGGACTTGGGTGGCTATTTCCTTTCCCATTTTAGGGAAGTTTTCCACTATAATCTCTTCAAATATTTTCTCGGGTCTTTTTCTTTCTCTTCTTCTGGGACCCCTATAATGTGAATGTTGGTGCATTTAATGTTGTCCCAGAGGTCTCTTAGGCTGTCTTCATTTCTTTTCATTCTTTTCTCTTTATTCTGTTCCACGGCATTGAATTCCACCATTCTGTCTTCCAGGTCACTTATCTGTTCTTCTGCCTCAGTTATTCTGCTATTGATTCCTTCTAGTGTAGTTTTCATTTCAGTTATTGTATTGTTCATCTCTGTTTGTTTGTTCTTTAATTCTTCTAGGTCTTTGTTAAATATTTCTTGCATCTTCTTGATCTTTGCCTCCATTCTTCTTCCGAGGTTCTGGATCATCTTCACTATCATTCTTCTGAATTCTTTTTCTGGAAGGTTGCCTATCTCCACTTCATTTAGTTGTTTTTCTGGGGTTTTATCTTGTTCCTTCATCTGGTACATAATCCTCGGCCTTTTCACTCTGTCTATCTTTCTGTGAATGTGGTTTTTGTTCCACAGGCTGCAGGATTTTAGTTCTTCTTGCTTCTGCTGTCTGCCCTCTGGTGGATGAGGCTATCTAAGAGGCTTGTGCAAGTTTCCTGATGGGAGGGACTGGTGGTGGGTAGAGCTTAGTAAAACTCTAATACATTTGTCTGCTGATAGGTGGGGCTGAGTTCCCTCCCTGTTGGTTGTTTGGCCTTGGGCAACCCAGCACTAGAGGCTACAGGCTCTTTGGTGGGGCTAATGGCAGACTCCGGGAGGGCTTATGCAATGGAGTACTTCCCATAACATCTGCTGCCAGTGTCCTTGTCCCCACAGTGAGCCACAGCCACCCCCTACCTCTGCAGGAGACCCTCCAACACTAGCAGGTAGGTCTGCCTTAGTCTCCTATGGGGTCACTGCTCCTTCCCCCTGGGTCCTGGTGCACACACTACTTTGTGTGTGCCCTCCAAGAGTGGGGTGTCTGTTTCCCCCAGTCCTGGTGAAGTCTTGCAATCAAATCCCTCTAGCCTTCCAAGTCCGATTCTCTGGGAATTCCTCCTTCTGTTTCAGGACCCCCAAGTTGGGAAGCCTGACATGGTTCTCAGAACCTTCACTCCAATGGGTTGACTTCTGTGGTATAATTATTCTTCAGTTTCTGAGTCACTCGCCTAGTGGTTATGGGATTTTATTTTATTGTGATTGCGCCCCTCCTACCGTCTCATTGTGGCTTCTCCTTTGTCTTTGGATGTGGGGTATAGTTTTTGGTGAGTTCCAGTGTCTTCCTTTTGATGATTGTTCAGCAGTTAGTTGTGATTCTGGTGCTCTCACAAGAGGCAGTGAGTGCCCGTCCTTCTACTCCATCATCTTGAACCAATCTCAATATGTCCTTTTTTAATTAAAAATTTTTGAGTATGTCAGTTTTGTGTGTATGTGATTAGAAAGAGAAACAAAAGGAACTTAAAACCATATCCACAGTTTGATATGTATCAATTTGTTTGAGAGACTCCTATATATTAGGCACTGTGAAAAATGCTGAGAATTTAAAAAGAAATGAGTGTAATAAACCCTGTTTCTGCAACGAGAAAACTAACAGTCTTAGAGAGTGCAGTGATTGGAAAGAAGTGTGGTGAGTGACAGAGTACAGGAACACAAAAGAGGAAGGTGATGGGGAAACCCTCTTGAAGAAAAGGATGAAGCTGAGCTCTTAGGAGGAATAGGTGTTGGACAGGGGAAGAGTGAGTGTTTGAACAGGGATGGATAATGATGGGACTTGGGTGAGCTTGTCCCAGGCAGAGTAAAGAGTTTGTGTAAAGGCTCCATGGTAACACCATGACAACAGATTTCAAGAATTTTAGTACAGAGAAAGCCTTGATTACAGTGAGGAAGTGACAGGAAATAGAGCTAAAGCTGGTACTAGGTTTATGACATTCACAATTCTCTTCTCCTATCATAATTTCCATATTTAATCTTCATCCTATAATTAAATGGATTCATTGGCCATTGTAAGTCCTGTAGCCACACTTTCTTCATTCATCCTTGGGTGGGTGAAGTTTATCATCTGCTTTCTTTGAGAAGTCTTTGCATGATCAAAAATGTTGACCTCATACTTGAATGTCCATTTGGTTAATGACAAAATCTATAACAAGTCATGTTTCATTTCCCTAAAGGTTTTGAAGGCATTTTACTACTGTTTTCTTGCCTGGGGAAGCTGAAGGGCAGACCGAATTGTGTCATTTCTTATGGTTGTCTTATGAAATTTTGTAGTAAATATTAGGGGAAACTCTTGTCACGCTATCAGACCCTAAATTTATAAATAACATATTTTAATAGAACAGTGAGTAAAAGGTTAAGATTTCAAAACAGAACAAAACAAAAAACTATCAGTCAGAAGAGATTGTTAGTCAAGTTCCACTACCTAGAAAAGAGCAGGACCATAATTCCAGGAGACTCTCTGTGTCTGTACTTCAGGGCTGCAGAGTTACACCCTTTACATTCAAAATGAAGACAAAATGTATTTCTCTACATTCCCTTAACTAATTGTATCTTCTTTTCAATACTTTATTAAGTAGCTGGGAAACATAAGCCTTTCGATTAATGATATTTCTACCTCATCCCAGTTAAATAGTGTTCTCTTAGCTTAACAGATTCCTTTCAGGAAAATGCTATCAGTTTTCAAAAGTCCCTTCCCTCCAATTTCCTTTCCTTAATGGCACTTGTAAGTGCAGGGGTGGGTTGGAGTGAGAGGGCTTATTACACTCTTCTGGAGTAGAAGTAGCATCTTAGATTGGCAAATTTTTCATCCAGGTCCTTTGCAGTGTCTCCTGTTTTCCTCCATGGGTGAACTTCACCTTTCTCTCTTGTCTTCTGCTTGCCTAACCCCAATCCAACCACCTCAAAGTGTGGAGACTGTATCAACAGGCAGAGAATTTCTATAGATGGGAAAAATAGACAAAAAGCAAAGAAACCAATCCGAAGTCTATTATTAGAGCCTGGCAAAGAAATGAAGATATTCTGTACTAATGAAGTAGCAGTAGGAATCCAGGGATAAAACTTACAAATATTGTTTTATTTAATTCTCTCTGTGATGCTGAGTGGTAGGTACTGTTATACCTACAGAGTAGATAAGAAAATAGGATTAGAGAGACTTAATTGATTGTGCAAGACCTCATAGTTGATAGGTTGATCTGCCTGACCCATAATTGGAGGTGTTCATGAATGAGTTTCTCAATTAGTCAATCAACAGATTGATGAATGAATGAAAGCCATGTGTGTCTGGAGCTCAGTAGAGAGGACCTTCAACATATACAAGATGCCTGATTCTTAAAGCCCTAGTGGGTAATACTGTCCAGAAAATAAATGCAGGAAATGCTAAGAAGGGAACTTTTTTAAAGGTTAATTTGAAGGGGTGTGGAAAATGGTACAAGAATGGTCAAATTCAAGATATCTATATTATCATTTCCAAACTTTTACCCTAAAGAAGTTCTGTGAGTGGAGCTTAACTTCAGTCTTCTTTTATTTTTGGTGGTGTTTGGTTTTTTGTTTGTTTGTTTGCTTTTAACCCATCAGTGATTCACAGATCAAGAAGAGTCTGGATTCTTGGTCCTGCCTGAGAGAATCCAGTCAGATTTCACCAACATTTTGACTCACAGTAAGCTGCTTTGTTTTAATTTTCCAGATCCAGGCAGTACTCAATTGAAGGCAGGATTTTCCTGTCATTCAGTATTCTGTTATTCTATTTGTTGGGTATTAAAATTCTAAACGGTCTTATTGGAGGCTTTGGTTTGTTGTTTTCTCAGTTTAATGATTCGGCTGTTGTCTCCTACTTGCCTGTTCACATCTATTCTGAATTCCAGTGATACTCTCTGATTAAAAGACAATGATGTTAGGACCGTAAAAATTTTAAATGAATCAGGTGTTAACATCACACAAGCCATTCCACCATTCGTGTACTAAACATGAATGACTCGCAAAGAAAACAACAATTAGAAAAATCCTCCTTAGCTCAGACTAAGCTTCTTTGAAGTCAGAATATCTCCTTTCCTAGCTTTTTATATCTGTTGAATCAAGATTTAGGGGGATGTTTATTTTTGTGACACTCCTCCATTAGCATTGCCCTGCCAAGAAGTAATATCTGTAGGTGTGGCTGCTTCATCACTATACCTGGCTTTTACATAACTCCCCTTCACTGACATCTGAATTAAACTGTTGCCTTTCATAGAAACAATTTTTTTGTAAAATAAAATACAAAGGAGAATTAACACAACAGTGAGATACCCCTACACACCTATTAGAATCTAGGCCAAAATACAGTGACAACACCAAATGCTGTTGACGATGTGGAGAAACAGGAACTCTTCATTCATTGCCAGTGGGAATGCACAATGGTACAGTCACTTTAGAAGACAGTTTGGTGGTTTCTTAGAAAACTAAACATACTCTTATCATATAATCCAGCAATCACTCTACTTGGTATCAACCCAGAGGAGTTGAGAATTTATGTCCACACAAAAACCTGCTCATGAATGTTTATAACAGCTTCATTAATAATTTCCCAAACCTGGAAATCAACCAAGATGTGTTTCAACAGGTAAATGGATAAACAAACTGTGGTACATCCACACACTGGAATATTAATCAGCACTAAAAAGAAATGAGATAGCAAATCATGAAAAGACATGGAGGAACCTTAAACATATATCGCTAAGGGAAAGAAGCCCGTCTGAAAAGGCTGTGTACTATGTGATTGCAACTATATGACAGTCTGGAAAAGGCAAAACTATAGGCAGTAAAAGTGTGGTTTCCAGGAGTTTATGGGGAGGGAGGGAGGCATGAATAGGTAGAACACAGGGGAATTTTATGGCAGTGAAACTATTCTATGTGTTACTATATTGGTGGATACATGCCATTATCTATTTGTTAAAACACACAGATGTACAACACAGAGAGCGAACCCAAATGTAAACTATGAGCTTTAGTTAATAACGGTGTATCAGTATCGGCTCATTAATTGTAACAAATGCATCACACTAATGCAAAATGTTAATAAGGAAAAAGGCGAGGGAGGGCTGGACAGGGTATATGGGAATTCTCTGTACATTCCACATATTTTTCTGAAAACTTAAAACTTCTTTAAAAAGTAAAGTTTTTTATTTTTAAAAATACAGAAAGAAGACCTCCACATATAATTCCATACACTAAGTATATCACTTAGTGATCTATTATTATTATCATTAATAATTATATATTATCATTAATTATTAGCAGTAAATATATTATTTTCTTTTAATAAAGCAAGTTTAAAATAATTATTTCATTTTTCCTCCTTCCTTGACTCTAGGTAGTCCACATTTGATAAGAATATTATGTAAATGATCCCTTGCTAGAGAAACGTGTAACTTCTGTCAATTTCAGGCACTGGGGCGGACCCTTTCTGTAAGAAAGAGCACCAAGACTGTCCATAAGTTCCATGGATATCCACTGACATTTATTCACAGATGCTAAGAAAGCAAGACAGCAGAACATATAAAAGTATAAAAATGGAAGAAAATAATCTGTCCGACATCATAAAAGCATTCCCGATCCAAATTCTCATCTCAGGTGACTAGTACTGTTCTCACAAAATCAACTATGGCATCGTAATGGATTTTCTCAGGTCCAAAAATTCACGCCCTGAATGTAAAATGAGTAGCAGACACTTTTGTTTAAGCTGAGAAGAAGGGGATAAAAAGCCGTGTTCTTTATTTTGCATGAGGCCTGTATAAATCTTACACAACACTGATGATAAACACTAATCCTGTCACAGTTTGGCCTTCTCTTTTGACATCAATCCCACTAATTTTTATTATATTTAGCTATAACGTGTCTGTCACATTGGGATTTTATGTAGCACTTGCTGACGTTTACAAGTATTTTACGTGGGGCTTTCGTTGATTCATCAAATATATGTTGAAGCATAGAGTAGGGAAATGTCTCACGGTTGGAATAATTAAAAGTAGTTTAGTCAAAGACATCACACAAGTTTTTCTTAGGTACCGATGATCCAAAGAGATCTAGGCAATCCCAGAATTGGTTCCATTTTTATCCAGAAATATACAGGAGAAATGTACTTTTCTTTCTTATTCATCATGTTTCTGTATCCAGCACAGAAAAAGAGAAAAAAAAGTTCCCAATTTTATTTCCATGAGTTAATATGAAGTATTTATTACAAATAATTAATATATTATAAATATAAATGGCATTACTACAGGCATAAAGTTTGATTTCTCTGTGTGGCAAAAATTCTCTAAGACAAAACTAATAGTAATTATCAGGAATGAGTATTTCCTATAATCTAAGGGCTTGACATATATTAACTTAATCTTCACAAAAATCTTATGAGACAGGTATAATTACTTACTCTATTTGACAGATGAGGAAACTGAACAATAGGAGGTTAAGTGAAGTGCTCAAGGTTACTTCGAGTGACTGGAGAGCCAGGATTCAAACCCGGGCAATCGAACTCCAATATTGGTGCTCACAGCCCATGCATTATACTTAAGTAATACCCAGGACAGTTTACAAGTGTTCAGAGAAACTACCACTGAGTAAAGACCCTAACGTGATTCAAACAAAAACTTACATAGCAATAGAAAAAATCCTATATCCCCACCAATGACAACATGACTTTGTATCTACTCAATTTTAACTTCGGAAGTTTCTAGAAACGCTGATTCAAACAATTTTTTTGCTAGTATGAAGATTTTTTTTTTTTTTTCTGGTACGCGGGCCTCTCACTGCTGTGGCCTCTCCTGTTGCGGAGCACAGGCTCTGGACGCGCAGGCTCAGCGGCCATGGCTCACGGGCCCAGCCGCTCCGCGGCATGTGGGACCTTCCCGGACCGTGGCACGAACCCATGTCCCCTGCATCGGCAGGCAGACTCGCAACCACTGCGCCACCAGGGAAGCCCTGAAGATATGTTTTTAACCAAGTGTTCGCATCTCTATTGATGGTGTATTTCTACTAATGTAACAGAAAAGTGCCCAAGACTTTCAGAAAATATGAAGGAGAATATACTTCAGGCCTTTTGAAATAAAATGCAGGTTTCTATTTTTCTTTTTTTGGAGCCAATTCAGTGATGTTTTCTAAAAAGGAGAGTGTGAGAAAAAGAGTATTACTTATATGGTTATATCAAATGCTGGTTATCCACTATTATTATTAGTGTTATTATAAAACCATTAATTGAGCATTTATCATATCAAAAGATATAGTAATAAGAATATGACCAAAGATAGAGACAGATGGTTACAGATTATTGTTTCTGGCTGCGTTGGGTCTTCATTGCTGCGCACAGGCTTTCTCTGGTTGCAGTGAGTGGGGGCTACTCTTCGTTGTGGTGCACAGGCTCTAGGCGTGTGGGCTTCAGTAGTTGCGGCACGTGGGCTCAGTAGTTGTGGCTCACAGGCTCTAGAGCGCAGGCTCAGTAGTTGTGGTGCACAGGCTCAGTAGTTGTGGCTCATGGGCTCTAGAGCACAGGATCAGTAGTTGTGGCACACAGACTTAGTTGCTCCGCGGCATGTGGGATCTTCCCGGACCAGGGCTCGAACCCGTGTCCCCTGCATTGGCAGGTGTATTCTTAACCACTGCACCACCAGGGAAGCTGGGATAGAGATATCTGATATTGCCAGATACATGATTGGTAGGTAAGAGATCTGATAGACAGTCGGATGCTCACAGCACCCCTGTGAGGCAGGGTTTATCATCTCCACTTTGCAGCTCAGGAAGCACAGAAGAGTGAAGTAACTTGCTGCTGGCAGACTTGTGTAAGCAGACAGGAGCAAAAACAGGGAATCTGAGGTTTCAAAGTTTTGTGGCTATGTTATAGGTACATGCAAGTGAAGCCTTGAAAACTTTTGCATTACCCAAAACATACAAAAAATAAGACATTTATATGTTGGGAATTTCCCACATCGGATTTCTTTCCTCCAGACATCAAGACTGATTTAAGACCTATCCATTCAATTTCCCATTATCCCCTTTAGTCTCATTCTCAGGGCATTATGAACAAACCTTCACAATCTTGTTTGATCACCATTCAAGAGAACTGTAAAATGTGTATCAGACCTAGTGGCCAAATCTTGGTTTCTTATACCATTCTCTACTAAAGGGAGCCAGAGAAGAGTTGCCGGTTCCAAAGATGAAGCAGTAGAATCATAAGATGGACCTTAAGCATATTATTAGCCAGAGAGGAAGACTGGGCTCGAAGAATGATAGGGCATGTCAAAAAGGCCCAAGAGTTAGCTCGAAGGAGCTCCCACCAGCCACATACGAAACATTCTTAGAATCAAAATGAATAATGACAGTAAGAGAGTATAACCCATTGAATAAAATAAGAATTCAGGAGTCCCTGCTGGTACACGTATTTTTCACATAGTTAGAATGTCAACTAATAAGTATAGAAGGAAATATGGAGTTAGAAAATCATTATATAAAGGTTTCCTTGTCTCCAGAGACCGTTTTAGACTTGAAGTCTGTTTTGTGTAATATGAGGATAGCCACTCCTGCTTTCTTCTGGTTACCATGTGCAGGAACTATATTTTCCAATCCTTCATTTGCAGCCTATGTGTATCGTTAACTCTAAAATGAGTCCCTCAGAGGCAGCATATTGTTGGATCTTTTTTTTTTTTTTTCCTATTTGTCCACTCTATCCCTTTTGATTGGTGAGTTTAATCCATGTTTTAAAGCAATTATTGATAAATGAGGACTTACTATTGCCATTTTGTTATTTGCTTTCTGTCTATTTTGCAATTGTTTCCTCCCTCTTCGTATCTTCCTTTATTATTGGATGATTTTTATAGTGATTTGCTTTTTTTATTAATTTTTATTGGAGTAGAGTTGACTTACTATGTTGTGTTAGTTTCAGGTGTCCAGCAAAGTGACTCAGTTATACATAGACACATATATCCACTCTTTTTTAGATTCTTTTCCCATATAGGTTATTAGAGAGCATTGACTAGAGTTCCCTGTGCTACACAGTATGTTCTCATTAGTTAATCTATTTTATACATCAACAGTGTATATATGTCAATCCCAATGTCCCAATTCATCCCACCCTCCCTTTCCCCCTTGGTATCCATAAGTCCATTATCTACCTCTGCCTTTCTATTCCTACCCTGCAAATAGGTTCATCTGTACCATTTTTTCTAGATTCCACACATAACAATATTATACAATGTTTTTCTCTTTCTGACTTATTTCATTCTGTACAGTGATTTGCTTTGAGTCTTCTCTTTCTTTTGGCTCTAATAAGTTTTTTCTTTATGATTAGCTTAAGACCTGCATAAAATATCTTGTAGTTATAGGTTTCTATTTTAAGTGGATAAAAACTTAGTTTTAATCACGTCAAGAAAACACTGCATTTTATCCCCTCCCCCATACATACTTTGTGTTCTTAATAGCCAGCGTTTGCTTCTTTTTATATTGTGTTCACACAATACTTTTTATACTGAGTGTTCACAGATTCCTTCTTCTGCTTAAGTGTCGTTGAAGCTCTTTATTGCATTTTTCATCGCATTCTTTGTATTCTTCAGCTCCAGAATTTCTGTTTGGTTCTTTTGTGATAAGTTTTATTTCTTTGTAGAGCATCTCATTTTGTTCATATATTGTTTTCCTGATTTTGTTGAATTGTCTCTCTGTGTTCTCTTGTAGCTGAGTTTATGAAAAGTTATTGTGATTCTTTGGAGTTGATTATGGGAAAATTCTTTTCCTCCTTTGGTAGTGCCACGTTTCCTTAATTTTTTGTGCTTCGTTTAGCCTTGTGTTGCTGTCTGTGCATTTGAGGTAGCAGTAACTTTTCTAGGCTTCACAGTCTGGGTTCAGTGTGGAAAGACCTTCACCTATGCGTGGGTCCAAGGGTACTGCCTGGTTGAGGGGCAGTGGCTTTGGCTCTGGTGGGACACAGCATCTTCCTCAGCTCCAAGGAGGGCATGTAGTCTATTGTGGCTCTGCCAGCTGCGATCAGCGTTGACGAGACTGTTGAGGCCCTCAGGAGCCAAGGCTGTTGGTGTTTGTGACAACAGGGACAGCTGTTGGGATCCTTGGTGGTGAAACCTCCTAGGGTCTTCCTGTTCTCTTTTTCCCTCATGGGTGGAAGTCGTAGGCAAGAGGATCTGTCTTGGCACTGGGTTTGGCACAAAGGCATACAGACAGTGACACTGGTCCAAAACATAAGCAGGTGTGGAATGGCTGCAGAGATGGGGCCCAGGGCATGTGCACAGTTGTGTACGGGTGGGAGTGGATTATGGCTCTTGTCCTGGGCGGGGGAAGTGCAGTTCTGGCTCCTTCTCCAGGGGAGCTCAGCGGTGTGGACTCTGGGGCAGCTCTGGCAGCAGGGATCATCATCAGGGAAGAACAAGGGGATCCTCAGTGGCAAAAGCTATGGATGTCCACAGTAGGTGTGTCTGGGGTCCTCCTAACCTCCTTTCCCCCCACTTGGGGAAGTACCACCTTGAGGCTCCCTCTTTTTTTAAATTATTTTTTATTGGAGTATAGTTGTTTTACAATGTTGTGTTACTTTCTGCTGTACAGCAAAGTGAATCAGTTATACATATACATGTATCCCCTCTCTTTTAGATCTCCTTCCCATTTAGGTCACCACAGAGCATTGAGTAGAGTTCCCTGTGCTATCCAGTAGGTTCTCATTAGTTGTCTATTTTATACATAATAGTGTGTATATATCTATCCCCATCTCCCAGTTCATCCCACCCTCCCTTTCCCCCCTTGGTGTCCATACATTTGTTCTCTACATCTGTGACTCTATTTCTGCTTTGCAAATAAGTTCATCTGTACCATTTTTCTAGATTCCACATGTAAGCAATATTGTATGATATTTGTTTTTCTCTTTCTGACTTACTTCACTCTGTATGACAGTCTCTAGGTCCATCCACAATTTCGTTCCCTTTTAGGGCTGAGTAATAATCCATTGTATACAGGTACCACAACTAATGCCAAGTTGTGCTGGGTTAGGGGATGGGGGACACAGGCACGCTGCTTCCTTCACTTTTCTATGTAGCTGTTCTCTCTATTTCTGCTCCTCTGGGTTCTTGGACGTTCTTTGTTGTACTCCAGAGCTTTCTCACAGCTATTTTCATTTGTGATGTAGTTGTTTATTCATTGTTTTAGTTGTTTTATCTTGGGGGGTGGGAGACGAGAATTGAGACCTCCTAGTTCACCATCCTGCTGACATCTCTTTGAATTATTCTTGAAACTATTCAGTAACTTTGGAATTATTCCAAAATCAAAAGTTACCAAAATAAGCAAAAAAAAACCAAATTTAATTATGTATAGCAAAGGGAACTCTACTCAATACTCTGTAATGACCTATATGGGAAAGGAATCTAAAATAAAGTGTGGATATATGTATATGTATAACAGGTTCACTTTGCTGTACACCTGAAACTAAGGCAACATTGTAAATCAACTCTACTCCAAAAAAATTTTTTAAAAAAGAACCTTTAATTAGAAAGCTCTTCATGACCAATTGTCAGAGGCCCAGAAAACTTACCACTGATTGAAGGCTCCGTGTGTGTAGACGAAACATTATGTTTTTCACCTCCTGACGGAGTCTAGAAACATCTAAATGTATTCACAAGGATGTTCTAGAATGGTAGTTTGCAGAATGATATAAGGACAGAACACATGAGCTTCACTGTTGGGCACAAATGACGCATTAGAAAGTTACTTCTCTCTGGGTCCTGGTTTCTCCATCTTTACAATGGGAGTAAAAATCAGCACCAACCTCTTACCATTACTAAAAGGGTGAAATTAGGCACAGGAAGTAAAGTGCCTGGTACTTGAATATTGGTTCTTATTTTGTTATCCTAAATATCTCCTTACGTATGCCTTAGCTTGCTAAGGGTATAAGCAACTTAGAGAAGAAAAACAAATGTATTTTTAAAGAAAAGTAAGTGAAAAGATAAAAACCTTTTTCCCAAGGAGAAAAAATATTAAATTACTTTTTGAAAACACATTAAAGTAATCGGTTTTACTTGGGCACACAGCTGAGCATGCCTTAGTTCACAACCCCAGGATGAGACACGCAAATGTCTAGGATTCAGTCATTTTACATGCCTCTGTGATCCGGTCTCAGCTTGGCATGCTGACTTTATCATTTCTGAAAGGCCACACATGGATATCTAAAGAAATGATCTAATACTAGTGGGAGCAACAACGTTATTTCCCATTTATTGGGCATATTACCGTGGGCCAGGTGCTTTGCATACCTCTTTGCATCGATTAGCTTCTTATAGCCTCATAAAAACTCTTTGAGGTGGATATTATTATCCCATTATACAGTGGGTTCGCATAGTTGAATTTTGAATCTTGACAATAAGATTTTATAGTCTTTGCTCTTAACCACTATATCATATTCCCACTTTTAGCATCTTCCTAGTGAATAACCAGAGCAGAGTCATGGGAATTCCATGTGGGGAAGGGAGTGATACTTGGATATCTAACTTGGAAGCTTCAAGAATTTGAGCCAGGAAGCAGCAGGACTCTTGTGGTGGAGTTAAGGGCACAGGAATCCAGCTCTTGAACGAGATGTACGAGGAGGTAAACTTGGCGACAATGAATTTAGAATCTAGGTCTAGAGAGTCTGGACGACACAGCAAATTACCAAGATAGGACTCAAACTCATGAAACAAAGTAGAATTTCAGTTTCAAGAAGGAGGAGAGTGAACCATCTATACATTTGATTTTATTTCCAAGTTCTAAAACATTAAGTTAGGCCACAAGATTTAAAGTGAGACCATTTTTTTAACTTTAATTGGAGTACACTTGATTTACAATGTTGTGTTAATTTCAGGTGTACAACAAAGTGAATCAGTTATACACATATATATGACCATTCTTTTTCAGATTCCTTTCCCATATAGGTTATTACAGAACATTGAGTAGAGTTCCCTGTGCTAAACAGTAGGTCCCTATTAGTTATCTATGAAGTGAGACCATCTTGATTGGAATTTCAGCACTACCACTAAAAGACTGTGAAATTTTATACAAGTTACATAAGATTCTCAGTCTTCACTTCCTTGCCTGAAAATAGCACATAATAACACCTATTTTATACTATTATTGTAGCACTGTAGTATTTACTATTGAAAAATATCTGCCTGTAAGTGGACCTGTGCAATTCAAACCTGTGTTGTTCAAGGGTCAACTGTGTTCAAAACCAGCCCACCAAAACAGAGTTCATTTTTCTCAGAATAGCCGGTGGACAAAGAAATGTGCCATGAATTCTAATGCAAATGTAAGATATTAGACCCTTCGTTGGGGGAGAAAAGTTTTCTTACCCAAACATGAAAATGGAAGCTGTATTTTCTAATCAGGATGAGATTCATTGATCAAAGTCATTGATCACAAGCTATCCACTTCATTATCTTTTTATAATTATTGTTTTATTTTTCATCCTTGAGAATTGTCCAGAGAAACATTTCATATGCATTTGTATCACAGCCTATATTTTAAACTAGTTTAGAGCCTAGTTTTAAAAAGGTTCACATTATATTGGGCATTTTGTGTGAACGACTTTGTTTTTCAAACAGCTACTACTCTGACACGACAGGGTTTGGTTGTTTAATCCTGTTTATACACTCCACTGTTAGTTCTGTAGTTAGAAGCTATCTTCAGTCACAACTGAAAAAGTGCTTGCAATTTAATAGCATCTTAGTACTGGTGATGCCACAAATAGAGTTGTTTTTATTCTGAGCATCAGGCAAATGGGGGAGAAACGTGTTCGCGGAGCCACGGGATCAAATGATTCTCCTTCAAGTTGTGTGGAGGTCAGCCTCAAAAAGGAAGCAAACTAGTAGCTCTGTAAGTACAAAGGTACAGAAGTAATGGACTTCAAACTTGACTACTTTCAACAGCAGTTTCATCAGCTGGCAACAGTGTGCGAAAGAGTGGGAGAAAAAGAAAAGAATGTCTTTGGAAGAAAATAATGTGGCACTGAACCAGGATTCAAACAGCTGATCACAGTGATCCCATTTCATGACAAATGCAAAAAAAAAAGAGAGAGAATTATGTGATGAATGAAATATTCTTTTGGTATTTGTATAAGTATTATACAGTAAATAAGATGACATCTTAAATTCAAAAATGTGATTAGATAAAGTATATTTAACTCGGTATTAGAAAATGAAATAGGCTATGACAATATGACGGTAAATGGGTCATTGCTCTTCAATGAAGATGTTTTCTCCACTTTATTTCTCCAATCGCCCCACCTTAAATCACGGAAGGAGATGAGGGGGTCAAGACTACTTCGTACAGGTGAATTGCTTTTCCTTAAGCAGTTGATCCTATTAGGTCAGTGTTCGAGTCTTGACAAAGAGTCCATTTCCATCAGAACGTTGCTGTAATCGCCAAAGAGCAACTGAGGACCCAAGGCACGTCCGTTTGCCTTCTCTGGGATTCTCAGGCCAGAACTGGCATGGGGATTGAATTCAATTGGACTTGAATTCCAAAGCACTGAATTCCATTCATAATGTTTACCTGTAAAACCCGCCTGTCCACATCCTAGGAGTCTACAAAAGTTCCTATTCAGAAGGTAAAATCTATAGCAGACCATAATTCTGAAAATAAGAAAACAGTGAGAAAACTCACTCCACAGAAGGCAGTAAATGACAAGTGACAGTAAACATTAGCTAGAGCCAATTATGTCTGCTATAGAGATTGTCTCTTGTTCCGTGAGCTAATTTAGGAGCAGTTGTATTCAGGAGTGAGAGTGGTACAGAAAGGGAGGTGCACAAAAATATAATTGAAGGTTATAAAACAAATATTTCAGGGTAATAGAAGGAAAACAGAGGAGCACAAAGCAGGTCAGACCCGTGGGGAATTTAGGATTGTGTTAAAGAGACAGGGCTAACTTCTAGAAATAGCTGTAGAACATACGAAAATAATCTGTGTTAAAGCTCATAGTTCTATAATTAAACTACAAAAATGCTACTCTCCCCACTGTTAACAGAGCATCAGGGGGTAACCATTTGGAGAGAACATATGGTGATGAAAAAAAAAGTGAGGCAAGGATCCTCGCCTCACTAGGTGTTACGTAGCTTTCCTTTGAACAACAGCTTTCAGATGGAACCCTGGCTCTGCAGACTGAGGTCCACGTGTTTACATACGTAAGCGCAGGAATCCATGACCCATAGGTCTAAATAAGTAGGGTCTAGAACGGCCAGAACACCCTAAATGAATGTCTTATCTACACATTTTCTATCAGCAATGTAAGTTCTCTTTCAAGGGTGATTGTTTTTATTTTATTGAAGTATGGTTGATTTACAACGTTGTGTTAATTTCTGGTGTATGGCAAGGTGATTCAGTTATATACATATATAATAGTTTGCATCTGCTGATCCCAAACTCCCAGTCCATCCCTCCCCCACCCCCCTCCTCCTTGGCAACCATAACTCTGTTCTCTTTGTCTGTGAGTCTGTTTCTGTTTCATAGATAAGTTCATTTGTGTCATATTTTAGAGTCCACATATAAGTGACATCATACGATATTTGTCTTTCTCTTTCTGCCTTAACTACACTTAGTATGATAATCTCTATGTCTATCCACATTGCTACAAATGGCATTATTTCATTCTTTTTTATGGCTGAGTAGTATTTCATTATATATATATATATATATATATATATGTCACATCTTTATCCATTCATCTGTTAATGGACACGTAGTTTGTTTCCTTGGCTATTGTAAGTAGTGCTGTTATGAACATTGGGGTGCATGTATCTTTTTGAATTATAGTTTTTTCTGGGTATATGCCCAGGAGTGGGATTGCTGGATCATACGGCAACTCGATTTTTTATTTTTTGAGGACTCTGCATACTGTTTTCCATAGTGGCTCCACCAGTTTACATAAGGGATATTGTTTCTGAAAAGCCATAGGGAATAGAAACATTAACTTCTGGGAAAAGTTATTAAATAGAAACAAAGGGTCATAGTTATCATCAAGTTAAATTCATAGACACAGGAGATCCTGAATTTGAAATGTTGATACATATGACAGGATTCATATGAAGAAACTAGGTGACTCATAAATTTGCTCTCACTCTTTAAGTTGGGCTCTGGAAGTTTCAGTCAACCACACTCGACAGGAAAAGCTGATGTAATGCTCATTTGTTACTTTCTAGCACTTAATTAATTTTTTAAAAATACAGTTTTAAAGAACATATTAAGGGTCTAGAGCAGCGGTCCCCAACCTTTTTGGCACCAGGGACCAGTTTCATGGAAGACAATTTTTCCACGGACCCGGGCGGGGGGTATGTTTTCGGGGTGATTCAAGCACATTACATTTATTGTGCACTTTATTTCTATTATTATTACATTGTAATATATAATGAAATAATTGTACAACTCACCATAATGCAGAATCAGTGGGAGCCCTGAGCTTGTTTTCACTTGCCACTCACTGATAGGGTTTTGATACGAGTCTGCAAGCAATTGATTTATTATGGTCTCTGTGCAAACCTCTCTGCTAATGATAATCTGTATCTGCAGCCACTCCCCAGCACTAGCATCACTGCCTCAGCTCCACCTCAGATCATCAGGCATTAGATTCTTATAAGGAGCTCGCAGCCTAGATCCCTCGCATTTGCCTTTCACAGTAGAGTTCAGGGTCCTCTCAGAATCTAACGCCACCGCTGATCTGTCAGGAGGCGGAGCTCAGGCGGTCATGCGAGCAATGGGGAGTGGCTGTAAATATAGATGAAGCTTTGCTGGCTCACCCGCCACTCACCTCCTGCTGTGTGGTACCGGTCTGTGGCCCAGGGGTTGGGGACCCCTGGTCTACAGGGTTGTTTGATTTTCTAAAACATAGAAATGAAACAATTTCCCCCACAGAATTAGGTATTTCTTCTGGAAATCAGAATACTACTGCAATGTCAGCCTCACCCTCAGGTGCCATGGAATAATTGTCCTACTAGACAAGGGTCTTAACATCTTGGCCCCAAATCAGATACAAATTCTTATTACTCAAACGTGCTTGATGAATCTAATGTTATAAACGGTTCCTACCTACAGATGAATTAGGATTAGTTACTGTGTGAACTGCCTCTAGCAAGAAAAGAGAGTTTCCAGTCAGTGTATGGACCATGCTTGTTACAAAAGAAAAAAAAATTCAATTTCATGATAGCTCTTTCACTGAAGGGGGAAAAAGCATCTAAGTAGAACTCTAAAATATTCATAAGTATTAAAATCTGTTCTGTTAAAACGAGAAAGAATTATAGCCCAGATAGGTCTAGTGAGAAACTACTTTTTTATTTCTTTGCGGTACGCGGGCCTCTCACCGCTGTGGCCTCTCCCGTTGCGGAGCACAGGCTCCGGACGCACAGGCTCAGCGGCCATGGCTCACGGGCCCAGCCGCTCCGCGGCATGTGGGATCTTCCCGGACCGGGGCACGAACCCGTGTCCCCTGCATCGGCAGGCGGACTCTCAACCACTGCGCCACCAGGGAAGCCCAAGAAACTACTTTTAAAGGTCAGTTATCTCCTGTAGGCCCTGATTAGTCATATGACTTAATCAAAGTAGAGAGACAATGTGATAGGACACATAATTAATAGACTAAACGTACTTATTATTTTATGACAGCCAAACAGTTTACAGCTTAACCCAGAAATCTTGAGCACAAATTACTCCAAGCAATTGCATTTTTAGTCTAAAAAAAAAAAGTCTTACAAAACAACCATAGAGTGCCTCAAACTTTCCCACTCCTGAATTAAGAATTATTTACAATTAGTCTGTGGGAAGATTCTTAGAAATAACTGCATGGCCTCTGTGTGATTGATTTCCATCATATCAGCAAGACTGTGGTAACAAATAGAGCTAAGAATTAACTTTCTAAAGGGAAAGGAAACAAAATTCTGCCTCAGAAACTCAGGGCTATTAAAGGCTTTTCTCTTTTTTTCTTTCTTTTTTTTTTCTTTGCCCTGACTTTCAATAGACCTTGAGTTTGTTAGCCTGGCCAAAATGAACACGTCAGCTTTCATTGCAAATCACTGCCCAGCTAAAATGGGATTTTGAAAAGATGTGCCGCCTACTTCATTAATAATAACATCAAATTCTTTTTTCTTGGTTTGCTTCATAGACATATCCTTCTTGGTTCCACAAATCATTTCTTTATGTGACTGTGGATCTTAAAAAAAAATAAGAAAAAGAAGACTGAATTTTTTTTTTCCTCTGTCACCATGTATTACATAAATATAAGATCTAGGAAAGTCTTTCTGCCTTAAATACCAGGAAATCTATGCAAAAAAAGAAGAAGAAAAGAAAAGAAAGCAAAAAAGAAAAAGTGGAAGAAAGAGGGGTGAACAAAGTGGGGAAGGAAGGGAGGGAGGGAGGACGTTTCCGTAAATAAATCTATACCAATAAAAGACGTATTAGAAGTAAGTCCATCAAAAGACTGACTCAGTTATCAAAAGAAGGAAGCTGTTAATTCAATCTGTTAGTTATTTACAAGCCACTTTTATTACCAATAATGCATAATTTAGAAGTCAGAATATTTTAAAACTCAAAGCTTTACAATTTTGCATAATCTCCCATCGTGAAAAGTCAGCGCACAGTGGTACTTACAGGCACAGATGGGATGAATTTTAGTATAACCCCAATAACAATTAGCTTCTGTTAGAATATGTGAGTTATCTGTGGTTATTATAGAATATTACTTTTTTTCCCGCCATCAGCATTTGTCTGCTGTTTGTATGGCCCAATTAATAGATAGCATTTTTATTTCACAGGGACAGCCATCAGACTGTCATTTTTGCCTCCAGGTAGACATACACAGTCTGAGGCAATTGTTCTTTATAATTTCCATACCAACCTCTGATTGATGGAATGCCGAAGCTATAAAATGCTGTCAGTAAAACAAAAACTTGGTCCAGGTGTTTTGTGATTTTTATGATCTTAGCTTTCAAGGGCAAAGCACTACCTCTGCAGTCAGGCTGCATCACAGCTCAAGGGAAAAGTGTTGATGTTTTGATGAAAAGAAGGTATCAGAGTCTTTCTTCTTGACTTGCAAACCACAGAGCAGCAGCCTTGCATCCCTGCAAGAAATGCAGAATCTCAGGCTGAGCTCCAGACCTGCCACTTCAGAACCCGCATTTTAGCAATTCCCAGGGATTCGGGGCTCATTTTAAAGTTTGAAAGGTCTGCTAGAAAGGTTGCCCCTCAGCCTGAAATATATTCCAGCAACTCATCTTCAGGTGGACTTATTGAATGACTCTAACCAACCTGAATCCTAGGTTGTTTTAACTATGCCACTTGTATTGATGGATTTGTTGCCGACCAGGGTTCTTGGCCTTCCGTAATCAATAGAAATTGGTAAGAGGCCAGACAAGAAATTCAGGCAAGGCTTTACTGGGGCCCCTGCTGCAGCAGGGAGTAGGAAAACAAGTAACAGGTGCCCTTGCTTGCTCCCCAAGGTGGGGCGAGCTGGTTCCTTACATGGGGTGTGGCCAGGGCTCAGGCTGGAGGTGTGGCTTAGGTGGTCTGCCCACCCCTTTGGTGGTATTGTGTGCAGGGGGCATGTGCAGTACCCCGCTTTTGCCCTCTGCTCTTCAGAAGTGGCAATTGGGTTTTTGGTCTTTCTGTATCTTGTTGTCCATAATTGGCCCCAACTGTGCATGCACGCAGTTATTTTTAGTCCCTTGTAGTTTCTCTGTATTTTGTTGCTCAAGGACACATCTGTCTGGGTGCAAGCACTGCAGCAGAGGGTCCCAGCCTGTCTCAGATTCATCTCTCTGACATAATCCAATACAAAAATGACTTCCTCATGATGCAGTTCTTAGAACTACTCTGCCATTTAATTATCCAGTCTGATTTTGATTTTGAAATTCTTTGACTTTATTCATTTAACAAAATTTTCACATTCCATAAATCTCATGAGCCAGCACGTATGGGAATAAAAACAGTGTCTAGGTGTGCCACGAAGTTACTTGAATTTATTATTATTTAATCATGCATGCATTTAAGTGAAACATTGCAACCTTTTCCTATAGAGGGCCAGAGGGTAAACATTTTAGGCTTTATGGGCCAAGAGACCACATCACTTAATCTGTGTCCAGATTTAGTATTCCCGATCATCAAAATGTAAAAATTATACTTAGTTCTTGGTCATATGAAAACAGGCAGTGGGCAGGATTTGGCTCACAGGCAGTCGTTTACTCAGAGGTCAGCAATCTAAATTATACTTTAGCCAGAAACTATCAAACTCTTGGAGGAAAACGTAGGCAGAACACTCTATGACATAAATCACAGCAAGGTCCTTTTGGACCCACCTCCTACAGAAATGGAAATAAAAACAAAAATAAACAAATGGGACCTAATGAAACTTCAAAGTTTTTGCACAGCAAAGGAAACCATAAACAAGACCAAAAGACAAACCTCAGAATGGGAGAAAATATTTGCAAATGAAGCAACTGACAAAAGATTAATTTCCAAAATTTACAAGCAGCTCATGCAGCTCAATAACAAAAAAACAAACAACCCAATCCAAAAATGGGCAGAAGACATAAATAGACATTTCTCCAAAGAAGATATACAGACTGCCAACAAACACATGAAAGAATGCTCAACATCATTAATCATTAGAGAAATGCAAATCAAAACTACAATGAGATATCATCTCACACCAGTCAGAATGGCCAGCATCAAAAAATCTAGAAACAATAAATGCTGGAGAGGGTGTGGAGAAAAGGGAACCCTCTTGCACTGCTGGTGGGAATGTGAATTGGTACAGCCACTATGGAGAACAGTATGGAGGTTCCTTAAAAAACTACAAATAGAACTACCATATGACCCAGCAGTTCCACTACTGGGCATATACCCTGAGAAAACCAAAATTCAAAAAGAGTCATGTACCAAAATGTTCATTGCAGCTCTATTTACAATAGCCCGGAGATGGAAACAACCTAAGTGTCCATCAACAGATGAATGGATAAAGAAGATGTGGCACATATATACAATGGAATATTACTCAGCCATAAAAAGAAACGAAATTGAGCTGTTTGTAATGAGGTGGATAGACCTAGAGTCTGTCATACAGAGTGAAGTCAGAAAGAGAAAGACAAATACCGTATGCTAACACATATATATGGAATTTAAGAAAAAAAAAGTCATGAAGAACCTAGGGGTAAGACAGGAATAAAGACACAGACCTACTGGAGAATGGACTTGAGGACACGGGGAAGAGGAAGGGTGAGCTGGGACAAAGTGAGAGAGAGGCATGGACATATATACACTACCAAACGTAAGGTAGATAGCTAGTGGGAAGCAGCCGCATGGCACAGGGAGATCAGCTCGGTGCTTTGTGACCGCCTGGAGGGGTGGGATAGGGAGGGTGGGAGGGAGGGGGACGCAAGAGGGAATAGATATGGGAACATATGTATATGTATAACTGATTCACTTTGTTATAAAGCAGAAACTAAGACACCATTGTAAAGCAATTATACCCCAGTAAAGATGTAATAAATAAATAATACTTTAAAAATGAGGGTCTGAGAGCTAAGAGATGCCATTCTAGAAACAGGATACAGAAGCCACTGCTGTGTTCCTTCTGTGCAGACGGCAGTCTCCATGTAACTGTGGCCCTACACCCGGCCAAGGCTTTGGTCTTGTGAGGCGAAGAGGCAACAGGATATATTTCTAAGATTCTTAAGAGAAAGGATAGGATAACACAGATTTAATTATCATATTCCATCGTGGTAGAAATGAATGGCAACCCCCTGATGCTCAGAGGAAGTGTCACTGAACAAAAGGAAATCCTTCCTCTAAGACAGGGGGCCAACTTACTGGGCTCAGTGCAACATGCCACGATAAGAGGGTTTGCTTACAAACCACTCTACGGAAGAGAAGAAAGATGTTAAAGGTCAGTGATTAAAATTTGGTTCAGTATTACAGCTGAAAAATTTACAATTTGACATTTTCTTTTCTCCAAGATGTATTCTGCAACTTCATTAATGCCAGGCCCCAAATAGGCTACTTCAAGTTCAAGGGGAGTGTTGGCCGTTGTTGTTTAACTTTGGAAATTCATTTTAGGGGCTCCTGAATTGTCACTTTCCCACCCACATCCTGGGCAAAAAGTGCTGATGCATCCCAGCACATCCCCCCTGAGCCTGAACAGAGCTCTCAGACAGACTACAGATGCATTCAGTGGGGAGCCTGCCAGGCTCCTTGGGCTGTAGACCACACACTGCACCAAGCTTGGTGCTAAGTGCTAAGAGCAGACAATGACATCAGGCACTTAAGAGTGTAAATTTGACTGCCGTATCAGCTCTCCCATGCTCTGTGTCAGTGACCAACATGAAACCCTGAAGGAGCCCATTCGGCACCGTACATCTCAATAATCAAGTGAAGGGTGACAGCTTCCCCAGGAAGCCCTGCCCTGGGCTCCCTGGGGTCCAGTTGTGCCCAGCTCTCAGCATTTGCTACTTCTACATTGCATGGCCTAATGTCCACTGGGCAGCATAAGTAGGGCCTATTCTAAAAGTATACTTCTGTCCAAAAACCTAATTTTTGCAATGACTCTTTAGGTTCTGTTAAGGTGTTTATTGCCCAACTCATCTCGGCATTGAGTCAAAAAAGTACTGGCAGATTTCTTGGCATTTAGTCAAAAGTTACTGATACCAACATACGTAGCTTTGACGTAAGGGAGCTGGGCTCTTTTTTCCTGCATGTCTGAACTCACAAGCCTGTTAGTGAACTGTTTACCATCAATAGTGGAAAAAAATAGGAAGAAGGTGAATGAGAAAAGTTTGGGTTTGGTTAAAGTATAACCTCCTAGGGCTTTTGCAGGGGAGTGGCAACGAGGATGTCTGTCTTGACTCTCATTTCAGACAGCGTGACATTCATTTTTTTCTGCTGGTCAGTATAGGTCTGTTCTGGGAGGTTGATATATGTGCACCTGACGTGCGCACATAGGTTGAATGGGAATCACAGAAAAGGGCCTTTTACCTTTGACTCAGAACTCCAGTCAGCCGTTCCTCCCCTGGCTCCGTGTGCCAGCCTAACTCAGGCTTGTTGACAGGTTCCTAAATGTTCGCCCAGTTTGGGTTCTGTGAATAGGCCACCACTTCCTGTCTAGCCTCTTGATGTTGTGACCCATCTGTTTTGGGCATGTCTATTCTTGCTTCAACAGTTAGCCTTCAAGAAATGATTTCTAATGTTCTCTCAATAGCTCAAAGCACCAATGTCCCAAAACCTAAGCTAAAAAGTCATCACCTCACCCTCATGCCTAGTCTCTTAACCAACAGATGATAAGAGACAAAGAATGGAAACCCACTAGGGATTGTGATGCCCACTACCTCATGGCAGGGTCCAGAGCGTCAACACCATCACCATGAAGCCCAGAAGGCTTTCGACACTTTCATTTCCAGCACGAATGGAAAGCACTTCAGGATTTACATGATCCTGGCAGAACTAGGTAGTTTCTATATTCAGAGGGACGCTGTCTTTCATAACTTTATGGCCTATTTGGGTCTACGGTGCTGAAACCTGAACACGAGTTACAGCCAATCTCTGGCTTCTTTGCAGATCTGCACAGAAATCCAGGTGAAAAGTCAGGACACCTGGCCTAAACTCACCCAGCAAAGAACGTTCCCTGATAGTATCCGGTCACCCACAGTGAAAGCCAGGGACTCTGCTCTGACTGGGACATAAAGACAGAGGAAATGATGTGTCACCAGATCCAGATGGCTCAAAGGGCAGATGGGAAAGGCAAAGGCAAGGCAAAATCTCCTCTAATTACCTTTCAGATTTCCCTGAAAAAGAAAATCTTATTTGAAATCTCAGTCATATGAAAGAAAGCATAAGTTGATTAGCTGTCTTCTTCCATCAATAAGGATACAGACACCAACTACCTCAATCACTGGCAACATGTAACATATGCATTTATAATACATTCTTGGTCACACCCAGAGTTCTAAGACTATTTACCTTGGGCAGTGTCCTCATACTTTTTACACTTTTGTCCCCATTTTTAAACTTAAGAATTCCACAATCATCTGGAAATACTGCTGTGCTTTCTAGGAGGCATTCTTCCAATTAAGGTTATTGAGGTCTTATAGTTGGCAAACATTTATGGAGCTCTATGTGTCAGGTGTTACTCTAGGCACTTGATATTCACAGGGAATGAAACAATCACCCCTGCCTGCATGAAGCCTACAGTCTAGTCAAGGGAAGGGAAAGGGGAGTGTAGCAGAGAACAACTATAATCAGTAGAAATGATAAATTAATATATAATGCTAGAAGAAAAACCAGACCAGAATTGGAGGAGAAAGAGTACAAAGAGTGGGGAGGATGCTGAAAGGCCATCCATTATAGATTGTGGGAACCCAGCTTTGCTTTGGACCCTTTTACCCCACTGCTCTTATTTTTACCTACCTTGTACTCTTTCCTATCAACACGTTTATTGAGACAGTTTACCATTGTAGCTAAGCGCCTGAATTGGGATCTAATTCTTGGATGAATAAATGGGGCAAGTTATTGAACACCTCTACTTCTTAGTTCATCAGTCTTTCATGGGTTTTGTGAAGAGTAAAGGAATTGTTTTTGTGAACTGGCACCTAAACTAATACCTGGACATACTAAGAACTAAACAAATGGTAAATAATAATGTATTTGACATACAATACAAGGTACTGTGCACTTCTAATTATGTGCCCACCTGTCTTTTCCTCCTCCTGTTCCACAGAGTTCCTGAGAAAAGGGCTATAGCTATTGCAGCAGCCCCTAGAAGTAGGAATCCTGAATTCATAAATGATAGAAGATATACATTCCATCCCTAAATCTGGGCTGCAGAGTTCTCAATTGGTAAAATGAGAAATTTCTAATAAATATTTAATAAACTGATAAAACCAATTAAGGTATTAAAACTGTGTTGTGCAAGGCAGATAGATGCTCGATAAATGTCTCCTGCATTGAGTCAGTAAAGATTGTGACTGTACTGCATTTGACTGGAGAGTATTCTCCTGATAAATAGCTTAAGTTTGTTCTCTGTAGAGAAAGGAAGATTAATAGTCCCCTCATCTTCTCTGGGATGACAGTGATTATTTAAAGAAGTCTCTTAGATAAGATTTTAAAAGTGGCTCCTTTGCTGGAGCTAGTGGATAGCAAGTTGCCTGGTAAGTTGCAGCAAAAGGAAAAGGCATATGATGAATGGCCCTTGGCCAGAGCTTTTCCTTAAACCGACGTCCTAGGACAACATGGGGTGCTCACCTGCTTAGCAAGGTTCTGTTACTGAACCAAACTTGGGTCCACTTGCTCGCATGCAGTGAAGCCAATCTACTGCCACTGGGTTATGGTGAAGGAAAGTGCAGCATTTAATTGCAGGGCTAAGCAAGGAGTCCAGGTAGCTAGTGTTTAAAAGACCCTGAACTCTCAGAAGGCTTTCAGGAAAAGGTTTTCAAAGACAGGATGAGTGAGGGGTGTTGTGGGGTGTATGATGAGCTTGTAGACATTATGCTGACTGGCTGGTGGTGAGGTAATTGGGAGTGGACATCATCAATCTTCTGGTTCCAACTGGTCTGGGGTCTACGAGCTTGTGGGCAAGCATATAGTTAACTTTTTCCACCTGGTGGGGGTTTCTATATCTGCAAAACAGCTCACTGTCCCACTGTTTCTGGTAAACTGGCCCAGGGGTTCTTCTTTCTCTGCAACTCAGACGCTGCTTCCTGACTTGGTGTGTCTGTGAACCACCTGCATGGTTCTTACCGTTGCAATTTCTATTTTAACCAGCTCACTGCTGCCAGCAAGTCTATCAGAAAATAAAGATATGCTATGGAAGTTCATAACAGTCTGTCATCTTCACAGTCGAGTCACAGCTGTGTAACATACCCATTAATGGACTAGAACTGAGAGCACAAGTAGCTTCATCACCATGTAACTGAAAGGAAACAGTTTGGACAGAGCAAGAAAAATTCTTGCTTAGCAAAGCTGATGACAAGGAGAAACAATGGGAAAAAAATCACTACAGGACATACTGTCACTTTAAAGCTGTCTTTCTTTTCCAGACGTGAGGCTGTAATTTTGATTCTACTTTTTAGACTATCAAGGTTTTCAAATGACCGTAATCATGCTGTGCAGCTAATATACTAAGCTGACGACCATCTGTATCTCTTTGTTTAACTCTTTGCTTTTATCATGGCTTGTAAGAGACTCTTTATACATTTTCTGGATCACCTTATTTCCAGACACATAGCGGGGACTGTATTTTCTTGACCCCGCCCTTGAAGTTAGCCATGGGACTTTTCAGTCAATGAAATATTAGTGAAAGTGACATATGTCACTTCTGAGACGTTTTAAAAGCCAGCACAGGATTGTCATGTCCTCTTTACCCTCTCACGGTGATAACAGAGGCATCATGAGATGGAAAATCCAGGTCCTTGGTTCCCGTATGTTAACAATGAATAGAACTCCATCAATAGACACAAAGCATGAGTGAGAAATTAGGGTTTTTTGGTGTTTGGACACTGAGATTTTGGGGTTGATTATAACCATACCATAATGTAGCGAATCCCGATCACTATAAAGGCTTAATCATGAATTTTAAATGACTAATTTTAAAGCTGTTCACTGTGGCAGCTACAAAATAGCACTTGGCACCTGCCTCTACAAGGATTAAATCATGAGCCACTGCAGCTGCTGACCTTCAACACCCCCTGAAAGGAGTTCAGGGTGGAGATCGGGAATGAGGCATTCTGTGCTCTGGGAAAAACTGGCAGGACAGGTCTTCGGGTCTTCGATAGTTAGATGTTTTCAGGAGAAGATTTTATGAGCCCAGTTCTTGCATCTCCTCATATCTAGAAAAGCACTAAATTCCTTCATGGTGACGTCTGCTCCTCGTGAGTAGCAGCAAGGCCCTGCCGAAGTGTGTGCTGCACTTCATGTACCCCCTTCACTAAATCATACATACACTGATATTCCCCCCTACCTCTCTGGAGCAGTTCCCCAGAGCTCTCTGAAACGCTGTCTCCTGGGCTGTAGTCCTCATTTTGCCCCCAATAAAACTTAACTCACAACTCTCACGTTGTGCATTTTTTTCAGTTGACAACTAGGAAGAGTGAATCTGATTATATGTGGATTATACACCAATTAGATATTTTTTAAAAAGCAAGGAGGCAAAGGAAAGGGTTTGGATAGAGAAAAAAGACTTTAGGAAAACATATTTCAATAATAATAATACTGGCTCCACAGGAAAAAAGAATCATCACATTTTCTCACTTGAACAGCTGTGATAAAATATCTATTATGAAATTAAAGAGAAGAAATGGTCATCTTACACATAATCAAGCTTGATGGAACTTATGATGGAATAAATACTATGTATCAAAAGAACATATATATATATTTTTTTGTTTGTTTTGTTTTGTTGCGGTACGTGGGCCTCACACTGCTGTGGCCTCTCCCATTGCGGAGCACAGGCTCCGGACGCGCAGGCTCAGCGGCCATGGCTCACGGGCCCAGCCGCTCCGAAGTACGTGGGATCTTCCCGGACTGGGGCACGAACCCGTGTCCCCTGCATCAGCAGGCAGACTCTCAACCACTGCGCCACCAGGGAAGCCCAGAATATATATTTTTTCATAGAGCTTACAATATTTCTGCCTTTGGCAGGGAGGAAATGGACCGTGAGGACATTTAAGAACAGTTCACTAACCTGTGGTTCAGAGTTGTGAAAATCTGTGAATATGGGAGAAAAGGGCTTTTCTCAGGTTTGCGTGCTGGTAAAGGGATGTAGTGTTAGTTCTTACGGTTTTACAAAATAATCAGCTCCCTGGCAGTTCTAGGAAAGCTCTGACAATCCTCAGGGGGCAGTTATGTTACTTTTTCCCTCGTTCTCAGTTATGTTACTTTTTCCGTCGTTCTTATGTTACTTTTTCCGTCGTTCCGTCGTTCTCAAATTGCTCCAATATGTGTTTCCTTATAAATATTTAGAATTGGGAATTTAATCTTCTAATAATGGCAAAAATTACAGTAAGTATAACTTAAAAATTACAGTAAGTAATTTTCTGAAGTTGATGACTTGGAGGATAAAACAAGTATGTTTTACAACTTTGTATTCACTTTTATGTATTTGGTATGTGAATTACACAATTCTGATAGAACCTCACGCCTTGTCATTACATCTAGTTCAAGCTCTCCATGTTACAGAAAGTTTTCTTAAAGATGCTCTAATGAAAACTATTACGAATTACATAGATTTGTATATTGATTTATACATCAGAAATCCATATTTTTGTCATATTTAACTGTTAAAAGACTTCCCAATTGTCTCCATGACTGAATGATATTTCAAATGAACCCCTCAAAATATCTGGTACCTTTGTTCAAAATGTTATCTGTTAGAAGCAGTCAGCCATCCATGTTAAGGGTTAAGAAGAAAACAGTTTAAAATTGTATGCATTTTTCTCTTAAAATAATAATAACAATAATAATACCTGACTTATATGGTCACAAATTATTTACTAAATTTCTGAGCTGTGAAGGATCTTGGAAATCAATTAGCACAAACCTTCACATATTTGACTTGACGACCTAGACTTAGGATGTGTGCAAAACCATACGTCCTTAAGTGCAGTATTCACACAGAATTTCTTCCAGTAATTAGGTAATAAGGATGTACTAGACCCAGTAGAAGTCTTTTAATGAAGTGTGTGACTTTCTGACATGCTTTGGTCTGTGCTTTACGAATATGGAAGAAGGGATTGTAAACTCCTTCAGCCACCTTCAGGCAAAAGGGGGCAATCAAAAATTTAAAGGCTGACCTGGTACAGCACACTGTTATAAAATTAATAGTGACAGCCCTGATGAAATCTTTTAATGTGATGATTAAAAGGATCCTTTGAAATGGTGTGCAAGTATAATTTTAAAATGCATTCTTAGCCCTGGAGAGACGAACGTTAGGCAACTGATCTGAGCTTTTAAAACTTCTTTTCATTAATAGTAGCTCACGTTTGTGGAGGCATTTTAACTTTTCCAAGGCACTTTCGTAACTTCCACCTAACTGTGTGTCCTTACGCCATCCCTGTTAAGTAGCCGTGGAGGGAATAGCAATTCCCATTTGCCATTGAGGAAACTGCTTCCAAAAGAGATTATTAGGAGACTTGCTCCAAGCCGTACAAATCGATGGGGAACTAGCCCTAGAAACGACATTATGTAACTCTGATCCCAGCCCTCTTCCGCACAGACAAACCAATTTCCCGGGGTAATAACGTCTCCTGCTTAGCGGTAATCATTCTCCTAAAGAAGACTGTATTCTGTTCTGGGAGCCACCACTTGAAGTAAGGAGGAAAACGAGATGGTCTGGACACAAAACGATATATATTTGAGAAATACATACTAGTAAGATACACCCTGAAACTGACTTTTTGGGGAAATTTTAGCCTTGTGGGCAAGAGACCAAGCAAGGACTTGCTATCATTAACAACATACAGCTTTTTCTGTTTACAGTTTAAGACAAGCAGTCAAGGTATATTATATCAGAAGATGGGGTAGGGTTGGATTGCTAAGAATATCCTAGAATAAGATTACCAGGTGCCTGTATTATGAGTTGGTTTGTGCCAGTCTATTCCTGAGAGACGTTTAAAGCCTGGGTAGAGAGTGCAGCCAATTTGGGTAAAAGAGACTCCAAAGTCAAAAGGATGCATTCGGTAACTTTACCCCATGATGGTTCACCCCCATCATCTCTCAAGTAGACTTCAGTCTGAACGGACTGGAGACTTTCTTGAGTTACACTAAAGTTTGGTCACTCTGCTCCACGTACAGAGACATTCATTCAGAGTTTCCAGAAGTTACAAAAAATAACCAGAAACCAACAGGAACTTGTAAGATCTGCACGAATTGCTGTCCATGCACACGTACATGAGATCAGCCTACATGAGATGAGTCAGTAGCACTGTTCCTGTTCTCCGTGTTTGTAGTGGATCTGTGAGCACAGCATGGCAGCTGAGCGCGTGTTCACAGCATTCATATAAGTTGCAAACACTTGTAACTATTGTGATCGGTCATTCCAACAGAAGTACTTTATAGGAAGGGAATTTTTAAAAGATAGTGACACCTTATTCTGAAAACCAAATACAATAAGAAAGCAGAGTCAGATACTTCTCCAATTCTAGGCATCATCATACTGACTAATTGCCAGGAAGAAGCCAGTTGATTCAGCCAGCATCCTATATAACCCATATGTAATATATAATGATATATTACGTGAGGAACATTCTGAAGATGGCAATAGGATAATTGAAAAATGATCCATCTACCCTTTGGAACAAGAATTCTGAGGCGGTTTATTATATACATGACTGTATAAGATGAACTTAAAAAAATAGGTTTGACATCAGTTTCTAGTGCTTCACTAAAAAACGGTCTCCCTAACTACGTGCCTAAAATAATAAGAATTTGGTTAATTTAAGGTGTTTCTGTGCTCCATAACTCAGATCTTAACGATTTAATGGAGCTCCAAGGAAAGATTAAAGTACTGGTTGATGGACTGACTTGCTCAGGCCAGCAGTGACTGTGATGAATTGGGTCTCTATTCCCATCTAACCTGAGCATTCTTCGCATTCTATATCCATAGCAGGGGTATGTTAAAGTTGGTTAGAAAAATTTGCTATTTTCCCACTCAAAGATGCTATCAATTTAAAATTCATCACCAACTTGGTGATGTTTTCGTTTGCTCGTTTGTTTATTGGGGGTATTGCTGCAGTGCATTTGCACCTAGTGTGAGATACATCCTAATATCAGAACTGTTTACAATTATCCAAGGTATTTCTAGAATTGAAGAACCACAGTACTTCCTGCTTAGAACGAAGTTGAAAACTAATCATCTAGTCTGTTGTACCTCCCTCTTCCTAAGTTATATACAGAACTTTATCCCAAGACAGGGGCTTAGTGCATGGCTGGCATCCATTCTATATTCAATATTGTGATTACTACCTAGGGCTAGGTGTATCTATGCAGAATTGTAGTAATATCTGAACAGAAATTCTCTTTCCCTAAATAGCTGTTCCCAGAACCTCTTCTACTATTTTTCCATATCTCCTTCACTTGAAGATCAAGTTTTAACCAGAAAGGCTGTGCTAAGAGGTAGGCAGAAGCAAAGGTATATTGCCATTTCACCAGTAAAGATACAGTCAATTTACTGTAGGGTGATTATAGTTACTTTATGGGATTGATGAGAAAATTAAATGAATTAATATAGCAGGTGAGCATTTAGCATTGACTTAGACATTCAGTAGTCAAGCATTAAGTTGGAGCAACTATTGATTTTCCTCACACTTCACAGCTTCTCCAAAATTTCCTGTAAAAGTTCCTTCCAGGGCTTCCCTGGTGGCACAGTGGTTGAGAGTCCTCCTGCCGATGCAGGGGACACGGGCTCGTGTCCCGGTCCGGGAAGATCCCACATGCTGCGGAGCGGCTGGGCCCGTGAGCCATGGCCGCTGAGCCTGCGTGTCCGGAGCCTGTGCTCCGCAACGGGAGAGGCCACAACAGTGAGAGTCCTGCGTACCGCCAAAAAAAAAAAAAAAAAAAAGTTCCTTCCATTTCCCTATGGAACCCACCATTTGTCTAAGAATTCTATATCACAAAATTCTGGTCAGCAAGGGAGAAGAAAATGAGGCAGCAATGCCAGAATGCTCTTTTGTAGATGGGTAAAGGAAAGAACGGGAATACCCAAGTACTCTCATACATTCTGTCTGTCCTGTTCCTTTGAAGGGCTGGTCTTCCATGGGCCATGGCAACATAAAGAACAAGACAAAGCTGTCACTGTTCATCAGAGCTCAGATTCCAGACTGTGATACTAAGTATGAGGTGTTCATAACATGAAACACAACTTAGTCCATGTTGTGTGAGGTACTGGGAGGGCTGGGGGAAGATGGCCAAGGAAAGCTGTTCTGGGTCAGATATATTTTGGTGTTTATGTTATTTATTTATTTTTAAAATTTATTTATTTAATTTTGGCTGCGTTGGGTCTTCATTGCTGCGCGTGGGCTTTCTCTAGTTGCGGCGAGTGGGGGCTACTCTTCATTGTGGTGTGCAGGCTTCTCATTGCGGTGGCTTCTTTTGTTGCGGAGCACAGGCTCTAGGCGTGCGGGCTTCAGCAGTTGTGGCACGTGGGCTCAGTAGTTGTGGCTTGCGGGCTCGAGAGCACAGGCTCAGCAGTTGTGGCACGTGTGTCTAGTTGCGCTGTGGCATGTGGGGTCTTCCAGACCAGGGCTCAAACCTGTGTCCCCTGCATTGGCAGGCGGATTCTTAACCACTGTGCCACCAGGAGAGTCCATATATTTGGGTTTAAAAGAGAAGTTGAAATTGGATGATGAGGTGCAAACTATTCCATTTAGAGGAAACACCATGTGTAGTGACCTTTCTAGACGACCTTGGAGTTGTGGTCTGTTATGTACATGAGACTGGGGAGTGAGCACAGGGTGGGAGGTGAGCTGGGGAGGTAGGCGGGGGCCATGCTGTGCAAAGCCTCGCACACCAGGTCACTTGGCATTGTGCCTAGTGTACTGTAGAGGCTCACAAATGTTCATCCACTGAGGAACGGACTACTTCTGGAAGCAATAAATCTATCACTCATAGAGGGAAGCACCGGCTGAAGAATCCCTTTTCAGTAAGTGTCTTTGGGTCTGTCTGATTCTTCTCTCCTTGTTGCCCGTTTGCTCCACTTACTCTGGCTCTGGGCTCTGTTCCTGGTAACAATCAGCACGATTCAAGCAGGTGATGAGTGTGGTAGAAACAGCACAGTCTCTACAGCCAGGTTCACATTCAACCCAGGCTGGAAGGGAGGAAAAAAGAGGAAGAGAGTACGTGTGTTGTGATGGGGGAAGATGAAACAGAAGTGGCACAATGTTGACAATTACTGAAGCGATGAGGATACACGGTTCTTTATATTATTCTCTACTTTTGTGAGTCCTTGAAAATTTCCATAATAAAAAGAGTTTTAAAAATCCTGGTCATGTCATTTATAAGTAGTTTAATCTAGAGCAGGTGATTTAACTCTTCTGAATCTCAGTTCCTTGATTTATAAATGACGCGAGTGTACATCTCACAGAATGGATGTTCAGATTAAATGAAAAGATGGAGGAAAAGAACTAGGCACAGGATGCTCTAAGACACCAGTGTCCCTAAGGCTCAGCATTTAAAGATCTAGATTCAAGGCCAATTTTCAGCCCGTTGGCCCTGCCCTGGGTTCTAGAACCTCTCTAACCTTAATGGACACATAAAACACCGGAAAATCTTGTTAAAGTACAGATTTTAATTCAGTTGATCTTGGGGAGGCCCAAGATACTGCGTTTCTTTTCTTTTTTTGGGGGGGGTAGGAGTTTATTAATTAATTTTATTTCTTTGCTGTGTTGGGTCTGCGTTTCTGTGCGAGGGCTTTCTCTAGTTGTGGCTAGCGGGGGCCACCCTTCATCGCGGTGCACGGCCCTCTCACTATCGTGGCCTCTCTTGTTGCGGAGCACAGGCTCCAGACGCACAGGCTCAGTAGTTGTGGCTCATGGGCCTAGTTGCTCCGCAGCATGTGGGATCTTCCCAGACCAGGGCTCGAACCCGTGTCCCCTGCATTAGCAGGCAGATCCTCAACCACTGCACCACCAGGGAACCCCGATACTGCGTTTCTAACAAACTTCAAGGTCATACTGGAGCTGCTGGGCCACAGATCGCAATTTGTGAAGCCAGTCCTGACTTATGCTTTGTTCCTTAATTTTTATTTTATTTTTAATTGAAGTATAGTTGACTTACAGTGTTGTGCTAATTCCTGCTGTACACCAAAGTGACTCATTTATACACATGTATACGTACATTTTTATATTCTTTTCATGATGCTTTATCCCAGGATATTGAATATAGTTCCCTGTGCTATACAGTAGGACCTTGTTGTTTATCCATTCTTTATATAATAGTTTGCATCTACTAACCCCAAACTCCCAATCTATCCCTCTCCCTCCCGTCTTCCCCCTTGGCAACCACAAGTCTGTTCTCCATGCCTGTGAGTCTGTGAGGTATACATATATATATATATATACACATATATATGTATGTATACAACCATACAATGGAATATTTCTGAGACTAAGTTTCCAATTGGTACCCTCTTCTGACTGTTGCATTTCTGTCACATTCTTCTGCTCTGAGTTCCAGGCTAGATCATTCCCCAGAATTCCAATCCCTCCAGGACTGAGGTCCTGGATACATACTAAAAGATCCTGAATCTGAAATCTTGTTCATAAGCTTAGGAGTGGAAGTCATCTTTCTGACAACAATGCCCAGACTCTGGTTTCCTTCCTGGATCCCTGAGGAATCTGTGCTGCTTTTCTTTTTAACCGAAGTATAGTTAATTTACAATGTTGTGTTAGTTTCAGGTGTACAGCAAAGTGATTCAGTTATACATATTCTTCTTCAGATTCTTTTCCACTATAAGTTATCACAAGAGATTGTGCTCTACAGTAGCTAACTCCTTATTGTTTATTTTATATAGAGTAGTGTGTATACGTTAATCCCAAACTTCTAATTTATCCGTCTTTCCGTCCCCTTTAGTAACAATACGTTTGTTTTCTACATCTGTGACTCTGTTTCTGTTTTGTAAATATGTTCATTTGTATCATTTTTTAGATTCCACATATAAGTGGTCCTATATAATATTTGTCTCTGTCTTTCTTTGCTTAGTATGATAATTTCTAGGTCCATCCATGTTGCTTCTGAATCCACTGCTGCTGTGTTTCCTCTCGTTGTCTTGTGAACCTATTGCTCCTTTCTTTCTCAGACTAAACTGGGCTTCCCTGGATCATCACTGATTGTCTTGGTACAGACCTGCCCAATGGAACATCTTCAATGGCCTGTATCTGGATTTGTCCCTTAAGTGTTTCTCAACCCCAGGGGGCAGTTTCACATCCAGATCCTTTCCTATAATCCCCTCCCCACCAACACTTTCTGGCAACCTGTGCTTTCACCCCCACCTGTGGCAAGAGAACCATTTCAATATTGGAAGAGGAGGAAAATTCTTAACCCCGTCAAAGGTATACATTCAGGAATGTGTTTATTCATAAGCAGATGCCTTATTTGAAAGCAGTCTTCAACGTATGACTGTGAAACTCACTCAGTTTATGCAGAACTCTAGAATAAGGCTTAGAATTACTTTTTTCTAGTCCACCAATTATAATCACCCTTGTAACGTTCAGATGAGCTAGATGTATAAATTCTGAAAACTTGCTAGGAAAAGAGACCCATCAGCTCTGTTACTTGTGTTAGATTATAAGATTATATTGTGGCAAAGTTAATGGAAAGAGTCGTCGCCTATATATATACATGTAGGAGCCATCACATATGCTGTTAAACACAGGAACAATCACAAATGCTATTAAAACTCACGCCAAAAATCAAACATTGAGAATAATGCACTCTTGT
The DNA here is from genome assembly GCF_011762595.2 of Tursiops truncatus. Taxonomy (NCBI): domain Eukaryota; kingdom Metazoa; phylum Chordata; class Mammalia; order Artiodactyla; family Delphinidae; genus Tursiops; species Tursiops truncatus. Next base: position 4,485,494 of record NC_047037.1, on the reverse strand, counting down.
TTAAACGTGACTCTTCCGTTTGACAGGAGTAACCTTGACAAGCTGCTACCCATCAACGCTTTCTGAACTGATGGGGTATTCTGCATCCTTCCTGCAATGTTAAAAGACAGTTTTCAAAATTATCCACTCACAGTGAACTTGAAGGGAAGTTTCTCATCGACATAAAAACAGTATCTCGAGGTTCACAGACACTCAGCGCTCATGAATAGTTAAAGCCGCTTTGCATCTAACTCACACCTGCACCTAGGATTTGTTCTGTGCATATTTTTCCTCTCCCGTGAAGCTTCATTTTACTGTTAGAAAGAGTTTATTTCTCAGCTTATTTTCATTTTAGACCCGTAGGGCACACACAATGTCACACGATCTAGGATACGAGCGTGTTGGCAGCTTCCTGAGACATCAACGTTATAGATTCAAGGAGTAGTGATGGCTGTTCATTGAGTTTTAGCTATTCAGCGTTCATTGCCTCAGACTCCTTTGGGGACAAAAAATCCCAGTTGCATTCCGAGAGTGAGGGCTGCCTCGGCTGCCATCCGTGGAAACATCTTTGGAGACTGGATGCTGTTGACTCTACTCCTGGTTGCATTTGGTTCCGGCTTGATCCAGCCACAGTGATGGGTTCAGAACAGCTGAGGGATAAATGAGACTTCTGCTGGACCACGGGGAGAGAGGCAGGTGTGCTTTCCTTATGTAGGATAAGAGAGGATATACGCTGAACCTGCTTTAGCCGTCTTGCCGTCAGGGAGAAAGGGCAAATCTGACAATTCAACAAAGACAGTAAAAGGAGAAGTGAGAGGTGGAGAGGGAGGTTGAGAGTTGCCTGACTTCCTGGCCTGGGGCAAGACCTAATGCTGATTTTTTCATTACCTGGATCAATAAATTCCATTTTTGTTTAAGCCAGCTTGAGTTGGGTTTTCTGCCACATTGTCAAGAGGAATACTAATTAATACAGTGTGTTAAGTGAGGCTAGAATGGGGAGACTGAGAACACACAAGAAATACAATGCTTTCCACAGTGTAAAAACACCCAGACAAAATCCTCAGTTACCAGTGTGTAGAGAACATTGAAAAATAATATATTTGAATATTATTTCTTTTTACAATTTTATCTCTGTGAGCCAAAGCTCTTTTCAATTACTTATTTAAAAGCAAGCTAATTTATTTGGTGTCGTTTAGACATACACATATTAGTTATGAAAACAAATTGTGTGGAAGTCACATCAACACAGACTACAAAAACACATTTCTGGAAGAAAATTACAACTTAAAAATGTCATTTCTTTTTCCTTTTGTGCCCACCATCACATTTGGGGTGGATGTCTTTTTTAACCATTTTAAAAATTGAAGTATGTTTAATTTACAATGCTGTGTTAGTTTCAGGTGTACAGCAAAGTGATTCAGTTATACATATATATATATATTATTTTTCAAATACTTTTCCATTATAGGTTATTCCAAGATATTGAGTAGAGTTCTCTGTGCTATACAGTAGGTCCTTGTTGATAATCTATTTTATATATAGTAGTGTGCGTGTGTTAATCCCAAACTCCTAATTTATCCCTTCCCCACTCCCACTATCCCCTTTGGTAACCGCAAGTTTCTTTTCTGTGTCTGTGAGTCTATTTCTGTTTTGTAAATAAAAGATTATCATATTAAGTGAAGTAAGTCAGACAGAGAAAGACAAACATCATATGATATCACTTATATATGGAATCTAAAAAAAAGGATACAAGTGAACTTATTTACAAAAATGTCATTAAAGATTTTACACACAATCAAGGGAAGAACTGGGCTAGGGTCAAATTTTCAGACACTGCCTCTCTCATAATTATTCTTTTTTTACTTTGTCATAACATATTACACCTGATAGTCATTAGTACTTATCAAGATGTTTTACATATATTATATAGCTTGAGACTTATCTTTTAAAAATAGGAGATAGATATTACATACACTCTACATCGAATTCCACCCCCACGCCATCTACCCAAGCACGATTTCCCAAATTCTGTAACTGCAGACAATGATATTCAGGGGTTATGGAGTTCAGTAGAACCATATTCTAGCAAAATGTGTACACAAACAAAATGTTAGATGTGGAATAAAATACCTTACAGGTTAAGACCATTACTTAGTGCAAATAATGTGCCACAGTTTTTAGATCCCTAATATAGATAGAAAGAAGTCGTTTAAAATGATGGAATTGTATCTGATATCGGTATAACTGCTATGGTATTGTCATGAATTTGGACCTGAACTGCGAAGCCTAGTTCAAGATAACGCGATGATTTCAGGTGGACTTTATCTGGATGGTCAAATCCTTAGAAGATGCAGAAAAGGAAAAGCTCAGACTTTGGTCAGAAAGATCTAAGAATCTGGCCACACCCACATACTGCCGTGTGACCTTGAACAAGTTAATTCTCTAAGCTTCCACCTCCTCATGGTAATAATGGGAGAATCACACAGCTAACTGTAGAGTCATTGCTGTGATTATATAAGGCACACCGTATATGCGTGTTCCTTACGTGCCTGGTCATGGGATCCCCATGTCTGGACCGAGGCACCCGTGCCTCCCTGCACTGCTGTTGGTGTGGATGGTTCTCAGTTGCGTCACTCTCTGGGAATTGCCCTCAGCCAGGGAGCTGTCTCTTTCTGAGGGGTTCCTACATCCAAGGCTTGATCAAGGAGAGAGCACACAGTCAAGGCACTCCTGTGTCATTTCAGGACAATTTCTGAAAGCCAAGGTCCAGATCTGCCTATGGGAGCAAAAGAGACCTCTCCTATGATGACGCTGAACCCAACTTCTCCTTCTGTCTCATCCTGCTTTGCTCATTCTCTTACAGGTGTTGGTCACAAGACCATTTCCCAATAAACTTCCTGCACTTGACTCTCCATCTTAGAGTCTGCTTCTGGGGAAAGGTGATCCAAGACACTATTACGTAGGAAAGGCTCTCGCAGTATTGGCTTTGAAGATGTTGATGATGATGAAGCTGAAAGGAGTGTAGAAACATGAGCTTGACTGCTTCGTTTTGATAAAGTCACCCACTGAACATGTACAGAAACATGTATAGAAACGGTTTCCTTAAATTATGTTCCCTAAAAGTGTAGGAGCAGTTTCATATTAAAAGTAGAACTACTGACAATTATGACTAACCATCAGCTTAATTAGAAGATTGTACCTAAATTGACACTTCCATTTTCAACTCAGCAATTACTTGTGTAGCCATTTCTATTTTGCAGCGTTTATCACATAGAGTAAGTGTTGATCGATAATTTAAAAAAAAAAAATTTCCTTAAACAGCAGTTTCCTCCAAAGGCCCTTTACACTCAACTATCCCAGGATTCTGTAATTCTGATGGTAGAAATATCTGAATAATACGTTCTCTGGGAAATAAGGTCATTTAAAGACCAAAATTGCCCTTGAAAACAACACTTCATAAACTATGCACAACAGTGGTAGTGTGAAACACATAATGCAAGTGGCAACGTGCACACTGCAAATGAAGAAGAGGGTGTCAGGAGACAGAGTCCCAGGTTGTGTCTTAACAGGACCATAGGAGCAAGGATACGGGGTGTGACCTTGCCTTGGATGTTGGAATAACATCATACAAATTGTAGCACAGGAAAGGACATTGAAGATACACATGTCAAATCTTTCTTCATTGATAAACTGAGAGCCAGTAAAAGTAAATCACCTGGTCACAGTTAGACAATCAGTAAGAGACAGAGCCCGTCCTCAAAACCAGCTCTTTTCAACCCTCCTCACCATTTCACCTTGACTCCACCCATATGTTCTTGTTCTCAGACCTTTGGTCAACCCAAGAAAATCCCTCCCCCTCCTTCTCTGAATTCCCATCAATTGCTCTATTGCCAGAGCCCAGGCAAGTCCTCTTTTCTCTAACATCCCTTCATAAAATTCCCATCTGGGAGTTTTTCCAACATATACGTTTTTCCCATTCTAGCTGAAATAACTTAAGCTATTATTAAATAATACATGATACCATAATACTCCTATGCATGTGCTTTTAATAAGTCCATTTGCATTCTATATGATTCCTAACAGTGGTAACAAAGTTATAGACAAATGTAGTGAATTTAAGGATTTACAGATCATTTACAGATTTATTAGTATAGTCTTTAGAGCAAAGAATAAAGGAAAAATAGTTTGCCTGGTTCACAAAGCACTATTTCAGTTTAATTGTGAGCCCTCACTAGTCACAATCAATATGATAGAAGATTTTGGAGATGCTTTTTCTAAGCATTTTATAAATTTTGATAAGTAACACCCTAAACTTTAGATTAAAATAGTTTTCAGGGCTTCCCTGGCGGTCCAATGGTTAAGACTCCCCCTTCCAATACAGGGGGTGAGGGTTCAATGCTTGATCAGGGAAGCTGAGATCCCACGTGCCTCGGGGCAAAAAACCAAAACATAAAACAGAAGCACTATTGTAACAAATTCAATAAAGACTTTAAAAAAGTTCCACATCAAAAAAAAATCTTTAAAAATAAAATAAAACGGTTCTCAAAGACCCTTGCTAGGGACTATTAAAAAGCACGGAGAGGGCTTCCCTGGTGGCGCAGTGGTTGACAGTCCGCCTGCCGATGCAGGGGACGCGGGTTCGTGCCCCTGTCCGGGAAGATCCCACGTGCCGCGGAGCGGCTGGGCCCGTGAGCCATGGCCGCTAAGCCTGTGCGTCCGGAGCCTGTGCTCCGCAACGGGAGAGGTCACAACAGTGAGAGGCCTGCGTACCGCAAAAAAAAAAAAAAAAAAAGCACTGAGAAAATGAATTTAAAGGAGGCTGAATATTAATTTTTTAATAATTATTTTTAGGAGATGCTGATAAAAATGGTCTTACCTGGTTTGGGGGATGAGACTTTGAAGTCAGAAACAGGATAATCATAATCAGCAGAAATTGAATCAAATGTTCTTCAACAATGAGTGGGTTTCCGACAGAAGTGAAGAATACAACACATTTTAAGTTAATCCATAAAATATCTTCACATATATTATTTATCAACAGTGAAGACATTCTTAAGACATGAGCATAATTTAGCCTGGTGGCAGTTGGGAAGGCAGATGTTTCTTAATGGGCTGACACTCAATGCAATCATTACCTGTTCAGTGGATTACATGTGACACATGTCCCACCCCTGTCTGGTCCTTTTGAATTATTCATAAACTAGCTTTTTTGAGTGCTTCATATGCTTCCAACTTTATTTTGCAATTAAAAAAACATATGCATGCTGCAAATGAGAAGTACATTTTATATTTCCAAATAATCCTGGGCAAAAGACCCACTCATTGTCTTTTTCTAATCATTTCATTCCATAATTTTTGCCAATTTTCCTACACTGGTTTGCTCTGGGAGAGACAAAAGGCAGAGAAGCAGAATCTATCCCTGTGTTTATTTCTTGACATTCACTTATAAACTGCCCAGAGTATGTCCTCCCTTTCTTATGTAGAAGGTTCCTTAAGGTGCACTATTTATAAAAACATGTGGAGGGGACTTCCGTGGTGGCGCAGTGGTTAAGAATCCGCCTGCCAAGGCAGGGGACACAGGTTGGAGCCCTGGTCCGGGAAGATCCCACATGCCGTGGAGCAACTAAGCCCGTGCCCCACAACTACTGAGCCTGTGCTCTAGAGCCCACGAGCCACAACTACTGAGCCTGCATGCCACAACTACTGAAGCCCACGCGCCTAGAGCCCGTGCTCAACAACAAGAGAAGCCACCGCAATGAGAAGCCTGCGCACCCCAATGAAGAGGAGCCCCCGCTCACCGCAACTAGAGAAAGCCCGCAGGCAGCAACAAAGACCCAATGCAGCCAAAAATAAATAAATGAAATAAATAAATTTATAAAAACAAAAAAACCCAAACATATGGAGAAATAAACCTTTTAGTCAGTTTTTTTGAAACCAGGTTTTTGCATGTTGCTATATCCCTGTGACTTGGTAAATAATCAGCGTATTTGTGTTAAGGCTGAATCAATCAGAAACCAAAAGAAAAATCATTACCAGTCAAAGAATTCCAGTCTGTGGTGGGAGGGAATTAGTTAAACTTGGTTAAAATCAATCAGGTTCAGTCCTTTGAGTTAATTATTCAGTTAATCCTGCCAAAGTAGTCCATCTGGTAAACTACTGTTTCATAGGGAGAGTTTAATGGGTATAGCTTAAAAATGCTAATATTTGTTTTCATTCATTTTATGACTGCCCCACACCAGGCTCTGGCTTAGCTTTTTAACTACACAACCTTATAAAATCCCCTCAACAGTACTGCGAATTAGAGGGTGACATTTCCATTTCACCAATGAGTAAACTGAGACTTAGAAAGGAAGAGAAGCTTGCCCGGTGACAGACAGCAAATGGCTGAGCTGTGGTTGAAGCCTTCGGCTGTCAGGCTCCAAAGTTTTTGCCATTTTCTCTTTAACCTTTTGCATTCTTTTATATGTAATGTGTAAGGATTAGAACAAGAGTATAAAAGTGAAGCACTGGGGCTTCCCTGGTGGCGCAGTGGTTGAGAATCTGCCTGCCAATGCAGGGGACACGGGCTCGAGCCCTGGTCCGGGAAGATCCCACATGCCGCGGGGCAACTGGGCCCGTGAGCCACAACTACTGGGCCTGCGCGTCTGGAGGCTGTGCTCCGCAACAAGAGGCCGCAACAGTGAGAGGCCCGTGCACCGCGATGAAGAGTGGGCCCCACTCCCCGCAACTAGAGAAAGCCCTTGCACAGAAACAAAGACACAACACAGCCAAAAATAAATAAATAAATAAATATAAATTAAAAAAAAAAAAAGTGAAGCACTAAGTGTCCATCATCGGATGAATGGAGAAAGAAGATGTGGCACATATATACAATGGAATATTACTCAGCCATAAAAAGGAAACGAAATTGAGTTATTTGTAGTGAGGTGGATGGACCTAGAGTCTGTCATACAGAGTGAAGTAAGTCAGAAAGAGAAAAACAAATACCGTATACTAACACATATATATGGAATCTAAAAAAAAAAAAAAAAGTCATGAAGAACCTAGGGGTAAGACGGGAATAAAGACACAGACCTACTAAAGAATGGACTTGAGGATATGGGGAGAGGGAAGGGTAAGCTGGGATGAAGTGAGAGAGAGGCATGGACATATATACACTACCAAATGTAAGGTAGATAGCTAGTGGGAAGCAGCCGCATAGCACAGGGAGATCAGCTCGGTGCTTTGTGACCACCTAGAGGGGTGGGATGGGGAGGGTGGGAGGGAGGGAGATGCAGGAGGGAGGAGACATGGGGATATATGTATATGTATAACTGATTCACTTTGTTATAAAGCAGAAACTAACACACCATTGTAAACCAATTATACTCCAATAAAGATGTTAAAAAAAAAAAAAAGTGAATCACCCTGGCAGGGGTGCCTCTTCCTCCACCTGGTGCCACTGTCACAGCCCTTCCCTAGTCTCGCTGAGGCAGGCTGAAGATGAAAATATATACAAATATATTAGTCTCCAGGGAACTCTGATATGTCCCCCCTGACTCAAAACACAGCTCATCACAAAAGGGGCTGGAAGCACTGAGCCTTCCAGTGTAAATCTTCCCACTTAGTCAAAGGCTTATCCCATCTCTTCTCTAAGCCCAAGCCCTACCCCCTTGAGCAGTCCTGTAGCCCAAGTAACTCTTAGGTCCTCTACTCTGAAGCAGTGCATTGTTTCTAGATCCATCTCCTTTCTACACCTTCAAGGATTTTAAGAATCTCTCAGGAACTTGCAGAATCTTGGGGAACTACGACCAGGTATGTTACGAAACAAAATTCAAGGATGCCCCCAGTCCTCAAGCATGGTAAAAAGTAAGAAGGGAAGCAAAATGAAGCTTCCCTTCGTTTTGGGGCTGGGAAAGCAACGTGGTTCTGTTTTTATACTACTTATGCTGATCATTCCTCAAACAGCAAATGTGGCTTGCTGACAGTTTTCTGTCTGAACACCACTGACTGTGCCTTGGAATGACTAGCGCCTACATGTCAGTTGTGCAAATCACGGGCTCTGTTTGTCTTTTGTTGATGGGTTTAGGTGTTTATGCATGTCAGGGTTCCCACAATCCGTTGCTAAAACAAATTGTTATACTCTGATTAATGATTTCCCCATTCCTCTTTACTATCAAATCCAATAACAAGTACAGCAAAACAGGAACCAAATATATGCTACTCATTTGAGTCTACAAGTAGAAGCAAATACCCACTGGTGGAAGGATGCTTTGCTCAGAGCTTACTCATTAAAAGAAAGGCTAGATGTGTAAGACTCAGATTAATTATCCCCAAATGACTGGCTGAGGTTGAATAAAATACAGGCTCATTAATGTTCAACCATGCTGCTGAGAGAAGAGAGGATGGGAAAGAAAGATTAGATGAGAAACCTCTTTTCAGTTTTTGAGTTGAGTTTTTCAAGGATGAATCTGTCCTATACTCCAAACCAAATTCTGCTGATAGGCTATGCGTGAACAAGCAGACTCTAGTGACAGAGTCCTTGGGTTCAAATTCTAGTTTACGAGCTGTGTAACTTGGGCAAATTACTTAACGTCTCTGGGCCTCAGTTTCTTTATCTGTAAAATAAAGATAGTGACTCTGACAACCTACAAAATGGGAGAAAATATTTGCAAATGATGCAACTGACAAGGGTTTAATTTCCAAAATATACAAACAGCTCATGCAACTCAAACAGTTCCTGCAACAATAAAAAAACAAACAACCCAATCAAAAAATGGGCAGAAGACCTAAATAGACATTTATCTAAAGAAGAAATACAGATGGCCAAGAGGCACATGAAAAGATGCTCAATATCGCTAATTATTAGAGAAATGCAAATCAAAACTATAGTGAGGTATCACCTCACACCAGTCAGAATGGACGTCATTACAAAGTCTACAAATAACAAATATTGGTGAGGGTGTGGTGAAAAGGGAACCCTCCTACACTGTTGGTGGGAATGTACGTTGGTGCAGCCACTGTGGAAAACAGTATGGAGGTTCCTCATAAAACTAAAAATAGAACTACCATATGATCCAGCAATCCCACTCCTGGACATATATCCAGACAAAACTGTAATTCAAAAAGATACATGCACCCCAATGTTCATAGCAGTACTATTCATAATAGCCAAGACATGGAAACAACCTAAATGTCCATCGACAGATGAATGGGTAAAGAAGATGTGGTACATACACACAATGAAATACTATGCAGCCATAAAAAAGAATGAAATAATGCCATTTGCAGCAACATGGATGGACATAGAGATTATCATACTAAGTGAAGTAAGTCGGAAGGAGAAAGACAAATACCATATGATATCACTTCTATGTGGAATCTAAAATATGACACAAATGAACCTATCTATGAAACAGTCACAGAATCACAGAAATAGATAACAGACTCGTGGTTGCCAAGAGAGAGGAGAGGTGGGGCCAGATGGATTGGGAGTTTGGGATTAGCGGATGCAAACTATTATATAGGATGGATAAACAACAAGGTCCCACTGTATAGCACAGAGAATTATATTCAATACTCTATGATAAACCATAATGGAAATGAATATAAAAAAGAATATATCACAGCAAGATCCCTTTTGACCCACCTCCTAGAGAAATGGAAATAAAAATAAACAAATGGGACCTAATGAAACTTAAAAGCTTTTGCACAGCAAAGGAAACCATAAACAAGACAAAAAGACAACCCTCAGAATGGGCGAAAATATTTGCAAATGAAGCAACTGACAAAGGATTAATCTCCAAAATTTACAAGCAGCTCATGCAGCTCAATATCAAGAAAACAAACAACCCAATCCAAAAATGGGCAGAAGACCTAAACAGACACTTCTCCAAAGAAGATATACAGATTGCCAACAAACACATGAAAGAATGCTCAACATCATTAATCATTAGAGAAATGCAAATCAAAACTACAATGAGGTATCACCTCACACCAGTCAGAATGGCCATCATCAAAAAATCTAGAAACAATAAATGCTGGAGAGGGTGTGGAGAAAAGGGAACCCTCTTGCACTGTTGGTGGGAGTGTAAACTGATACAGCCACTATGGAGAACAGTATGGAGGTTCCTTAAAAAACTACAAATAGAACTACCATATGACCCAGCAATCCCACTACTGGGCATATACACTGAGAAAACCATAATTCAAAAAGAGTCATGTACCAAAATGTTCATTGCAGCTCTGTTTACAATAGCCAGGACAGGGAAGAAACCTAAGTGTCCATCAACAGATGAATGGAGAAAGAAGATTGGGCACATATATACAATGGAATATTGCTCAGCCATAAAAAGAAACGAAACTGAGTTATTTGCAGTGAGGTGGATGGACCTAGAGTCTGTCATACAGAGTGAAGTAAGTCAGAAAGAGAAAAACAAATACCATATGCTAACACATATATATGGAATCTAACAACAACAACAAAAAATGGTCATGAAGAACCTAGGGGCAAGACGGGAATAAAGATGCCGACCTACTAGTGAATGGACTTGAGGACACGGGGAGGGGGAAGGGTAAGCTGGGACGAAGTGAGAGAGTGGCATGGACATATATACACCACCAAATGTAAAATAGATAGCTAGTGGGAAGCAGCTGCATAGCACAGGGAGATCAGCTCGGTGCTTTGGGACCATCTAGAGGGGTGGGATAGGGAGGGTGGGAGGGAGGGAGATGCAAGAGGGAAGAGATATGGGAACATATGTATATGTATAACTGATTCACTTTGTTATAAAGCAGAAACTAACACCATTGTAAAGCAATTATACTCCAATAAAGATGTTTAAAAAAAAGAATATATATATATATATATATATATATATATATATATATATATAAAAAACCAAATCACTTCGCTATAGAGCAGTAATTAACACAACATTGTAAATCAACAAGAGTTCAATTTAAAAGAAAGATAATGACACTGCCTAGGGTTGTTTTGATGATGAAATGACTTAAAGCTTGTGTACAGTACTTCGCGTCTAAAGCAGAGCTCTGTGAATTCCACCAGCACTGACCTAGGGAACTGTCCTACCCCATGGGGCAGAGGGCTTGCAGTCTTAATTCCTTCTTGATAGTTTCAGCTATACTGAGTAGAGTTTTTATTTCCAGAGTGTTTTATTTATTTATATTTTTATCATGAAAGGTTTTTGTTGTTACTGCTGTTCTTTTGAGAGCTGAAAAGCATCACTTTAGTTCAAATGAAAAGCTGCAGTGGAAGTGTTTTGAAAAGCCTTCAGTGATAAATAAGTAACAAAGGGGAGAATGTGCTCATGCCTTCTAGCAAATAATTACTTTTAGTAACATAACAATAAGAAAGCTTATACCACCTGTTTTCCTAACCAATAGATAGTTCTTAAGCTACGGCTGGGTTGTTATCTTCAAACAAACCATTTCTAGAAAAGAATGATTCTATCCACCTTAATAAAAAATAAAGATGCTGGTTATCTTCATTCCCCATTTTCCAACGAATAACTTGTGATTTCAAAAAAATCAATTTGATTTCAGTGCTGCTGTCTCCTTGCTAAGGCTGCTAGCGCTACTGAGAGTGCATGGGTGGGTGCCTGGGGTAGTTGTCTAGAACCCATTTTGCACTCTTTGAATATTCTCTTCATTTACGTGACGATAGCTGAAGATGCCAGATAAGAGACAGATGAGGTGGTGGGTGAAAACTGGGACGTAACACAAAGGATGGACGGTAGTCATTAATTAGGACTCATACCTACATATGGCCAATGCATCATGGTAGCTTTACACCTAAACATGAATGTGCATTTATCATAATTTCAGGGACAGTTTCCTCTTATTTGGGTATGAAGCTCACACGGTTAATGTAAACCTTCGGCCCAAATCTTAGCCTGTTTGGGCTCCTAGAACAGAATACAATACACTGGGTGGCTTATGAACAACAGATGCACTTTTCCCAGTTCTGGAGGCAGAGAAGTCCAAGATCAAGGTGCCAGTGCCTAGCTGCTGGTATATAGATGGCCATCTTCTCCCTGTGTCCTCACATGGTGGATGGGTCAAGGGAAATCTCTGAGGTCTCTTTCGTAAGGGCACTAATTCCATTCATGAGGTCTCCGCCTCCTTTCCCCACAACCTCACCCCCCAATACCATCATACTGAGCATTAGGATTTAACTTATGAATTTAGAAGGGACACAAACATGTGGTCTATTGAAACCTACAAAATTTAAAAATCACCTAGTATAACAAAAAATATGAAGCTCTCTGGGCTTTCAGATTCCTGAGATGAATGACCGTCACGTCTTTGAGTTGAACACTCCCTAGAAGATATTCTATATGATCAGTCCCTGCACCAGGTGAAGCTTTTCTGTACTGAGCAGTCTCATTGAAAGGCCCTGCTTTTATGTCCCACAGTGGAGGGCGAAGTACAGAGTCAGAACTATTTTGATTTTTAAATGCTGGGACATATCCAAGACGATGCCACACGTGTGAGACCTTCTTGTCATTGCTTATCTTCTAGGCCTTATTTATTTGCTAGGCATTTATTTATTATAGGAGAATATGTATATACTTTCTTTCCACGCCCCTCCTACCTTTCGCCAACCCACATCCGTTTTGGGAGCCTAAGAAATTGATAGTAGATATTTTTCAGCTGCTGCTAGTAGAAAAACAGAAAATTACACTGTGCAGAAGCTAATTTCTTCACAACCTATACAATGTAGCAACTGCACTGGGATTTTATCTGTATGACTGTCCAAAGACAGGGCCTTCTACTCTTAAATCTATGGCAACATTATTTGCTACACCCTACAGCTTGAGCTGTGCGGAGCAATAACTCAGGGCTTCAGGAACATTGAGGTAATTAACACTTGAAAATTCCTGCCGAGGTGTAATTAGGTGGGCTCCCTAATTGTGGCACGTGGGCTCCTTAGTTGCAGCATGCAAACTCTTAGTTGTGACATGCATGTGGGATCTAGTTCCCTGACCAGCGATTGAACCCAGGCCCCCTGCACTGGGATCACAGAGTCTTATCCACTGAGCCACCAGGGAATTCCCAACACCAGGTATATTCTTAACATAATATATTAATACCTCTCTTTTTTATCCTTATGTAAAGAGCCTAGAGTTCAATATTCTCCTACTGTAACTACACATCAATAAAAACATATTCACTTCTTAAAAATTCCATGAAAAGAGAGAAGAGCAATAGGATATGAATCAATAAGCTAACTCTTTCACCCCATGCTATTGGACTCTCTCACTACTTATATCTTCTATCTGTATTAATAATCTATTCAGTTCAAACCACAACACAGTATTAAAATAGTATTTTAATAGTATTAGTATTTTATTTATTTACTGTCACTGATTAGTTCCTTGGCTGAAATGTGTTTTTATTTCTGTCCTTCTTTCCAACTGTTCCATCACAAACTGTACATTTTTTTTTTTTTTTTTTTTTTGTGTTACGTGGGCCTCTCACTGTTGTGGCCTCTCTGGTTGCGGGGCACAGGCTCCAGACGCGCAGGCTCAGTGGCCATGGCTCACGGGCCTAGCCGCTCCGCGGCATGTGGGATCTTCCCGGACCGGGGCATGAACCCGCGTCCCCTGCATTGGCAGGCAGACTCTCAACCACTGCGCCACCAGGGAAGCCCACAAACTACATTTTTGCCCTTCCCCATCATAAACACCTTATGTTAATCTATATGAGGTACTCAATTTTTTCTCTCTAGGAGCAATAATATTTATTCATTCTTAAAAGGAGTCACACAAAAAGTAACTTCCTATTTGTAGGTCCCAAGTTTCCCCAAATTTCCCCTTGGAAGTTATAAAAGTTCTTAATTTTTGTGCCAATTTTCTGACCCTGCCTTGTGAACATACAGACAACTGACAAAGGAGGATTCTGCAAAGTGTGAAGAATCCTAAAATAATAAGAATGACACTACACCAAACACTTTGCTCCCACTGAAACATTTGAGACACAGCCACGAAAAAAAAAAATCCACCTCTAAATTTAGAATACATCGTCAAGAGGAAGATATTCTTTCACAGGGATCTGAAAAAAGGCAAGAAATGAATCCCAGAAGCTGGGAGCAGGCAGAATGGAATTGTAACCACATCAAAAACGCTGTAATTTTACGAAAAGGTTTTCAAGTGGTTTTTACAATGATAAAGCAAGACCTGAGAGGTAAATGAAACATCTAGACACAAAGTAAGGTGTCAAATATATGCAGATGCGAAATCATAAAAGCCTGGTGAGAACAGTCAGTCAACTACTCAGAGGGTAGAAGAGGGGGATTTCGCACAGTTGCAGCTTATAACCTTAGAACTGGTAAGTCCAGGGGTGAGTTAGCAGATGTTAAACATGGCACAGATGCTGAAATTGGATTCATTAGGAATTAAGGAAAACCAGTGAGTGTCCCCTCAAAACTCTATATAGAGGAACAGAAAAGTGCAAGAAATGTAGGTTAGATAATGAATAAGTACCGGTCATAAGCATCTAATTAGGTAGCTCTGATCATTTTATCAGTAGATATGGGTTTTGGCAAACCCAAAGGTGATCAGTCAAGAAGAATGAAGATGATTCCAAGTGTTTACAACAGGTTTTTGTTTTTTTTTAATTGAAGTTAATTTACAATGTTGTGTTAGTTTCCGGTGTACAGCAAAGCGATTCATTTATATATATATATATATATATATATATATATATATATATACACACATATACACCCACATTTATATGTGTGTGTGTGTGTGTGTGTGTGTATATGTATATATATATATATATATATATATATATATATATATATTCTTTTTCAGATTCTTTTCCCTTATAGGTTATTACAAAATGTTGGATAGAGTTCCCTGTGCTATACAGTTGGTCCTTGTTGGTTATCTATTATATATATATACATCACCTACAAATTGGCATTTGCCATCTACCTCTACAAGGATCAAATCATGAGCTGCTGCAGCTGCTGACCTTCAACACCCCATGAAAGGAGCTCAGGATGGAGACCAGGAATGAGACACTCTGTGTTCTGGGAAAAACCGGCAGAGCAGGCCTTCAGATAGTTAGATGTTTTCAGGAGACGATCTTATGAGCTCAATTCTTGAGCCCCACCCACCATGTGGGGACACAGGGAGAAGACGGCCAGACGGCCATCAGTAAACTAGGAAGTGGGCTTTCACCAGACAGAAGGTGCCAGTGCCTTGATCTTGGACTTCCCAGCTTCCAGAAATTATGAGAAATCAATGTTTAACCACCCATATCTAGAAAAGCACTAAAATCCTTCATGGTGACGCCTGCTCCTCGTGACTAGCAGTAACCTTCATGAGACTAATAGAACCTTTTGCAAAGAGTATGTGCTTGACTGTGTGTACTCCCCCTTCACCAAAATCACTCTATACTGACCTTCCCCCCTACCTCGCTGGAGCAGCTCCTCAGAGCTGTCTGAAATGCTGTCTCACGGGCTATAGTCCTCAGTTTGCCCCAAATAAAACTTAACTCACAACGTATATAAATCCCAAGCCCCTAATTTGCAGCAGCTTTTGGACGCAGGTCATTATTAGCATGCGACCATCAAACTCGGAAAATACCCTGTAGGCAGAGCAGGCTTCATGGCACCACTAAAGTTCCAGCTTTGGGAAGAGCTCTGAGTAACCAAACCAGGAGGCCTCCCACCAAATACCCCTTCCGTTCACACACCAACATCTTAAATCTCTTCACTGCTTTTAGGCTCAGGTCAAGTCTCACCCACCTCAAAATAAAAGTAAAATCCTGCTCTGAAATCGTGTGCCTTTAATTCCTGCCCTAGTGCCTTTTCCTTTCCGAGTTAAACTTTTCAACAATTCATATAAGCCCAGCTCCTTTTTAACACTAAGAGTTTCCCTGACTCCAATGAACAGCACTCAACCAGCTCCAAATCATAGTATTTACTTCCATTCCTTTCCCCGTTGACCATGGTTATTCAGTCCCTTAAAAGTTATTACACCCTAGTTACTCTTCCTCCAAATATAACTTTCTGATTCAACCGGTTCTCATCAGGAAACCCCTATGTCATCCTTTTTCATCATCCTTAGGGAAACAGCCTTCTTTGATTTCCTGTCTCTGGTTCCTGACCCATCCCACTCCGTTATTCACACACGGCTGCCAAAATAATTTTCCCCAACATTTTCCATTTCATCCCTTTAATCAAATATCACATTGGTGATCTCTCTGGTTAAACCTGGCAAAAGGAATACATGTGTTTATTCCTTTACTTCCTGAAACCCCATGAAAAGGACAGTACAGACATTTCCAAAAATACAACCAGCAAGGACAATGAAAACAGGAAGGAAAAAAGAGCAGAGGAGGGATGTCCACCAGGGCGGGGAAACTAGGCAGCAGAAGCAGGAATGGCATCTGACTTAACAGAGCATTGAATACATAGGAGCACCTAGGGGTTGTAGGGGACAAAGACCAGTCCAGACCCCAGAGAGTCTGCATTAAGTTAACCACCAGGAAGAAGAAAAAGCAGAGAGGGGTGGTTGAACTGAAAACAAGAGGACTGTCTTCATCTGTTTGGCCAGCTATAATTAAAATACCATAGAATAGGTGGTTGAAACATTTATTTCTCACAATTTCTGGAAGCTGGGAAGTCCAAAACCAAGGCACCAGCAGATTCGGTGTCTGGTGAGAGCCCACTTCCTAGTTTATAGACAGCCATCTTCTCCCTGGGTCCCCACACCGTGGATGGGGCAAGCGAGCTCTCTGGGTTCTCTTTTACAAGGGCACTAATCCCATTCATGAGGGCTCCACCCTCATGACCTAATCACCCCCCAAAGGCCTCACCTCCTAATACCCTCACTGTGGGGGTTAGGATTTCAAAAGGTGAGTTTGTGGGGGACACAAACATTCTGTACATGACAAAGACTTATTAAAAATCTACATCAGGAATTCCCTTAGGTCTCTTGGTTACCAGCTAAGCCCAGTGACAAGGTGAATAGATTCGCAGTCAAAAAGACAGCAGAGATCCACTATAGGAAACTCACTTTAAAAATAAATATGTACCCGTCGAAGTTTTTAAATATATTATAGTCCATTGGAGCAGAATGGAATCTTCATTTTCACCTACCCCAACACTTCTGTACATGGATGAGGAAATTTATGCCTATTTCTGGAAGTGCCTTGCTCAAGTCCACTGTCTAATCATTGACAAAACATGGGTCTCAGCTCCCAACCCAGGGCTCTGAAGCAGCTTTGCAGCTATCAACTTCAAGACTGTAACATGAGAAAATTGTCCAAATGAGAATGTTATTCTGGTGTTAAAAAGGAGAGTAGACAGACACTTCTAGAGTTTAGAATAGCATTGCATCAGCTTACTTGAGCAAGAAAGCATCTCAGTTCTCTCTGATGTGATTTAATATGTGGGAAGAAATCGTTTGCTTTATTTTATCCCCTGAGCTAAAATCACTCCTAGTATTGATGCTTGCCAACCCCCCTACCACAACGACTACTGCATTCCCGTCACCTTCCAGATCTATGAGGTCTCAGGTGTTTGTTCCTACTGTAAAACAACTCTGATTTATGAGTCACTATCTGATAATTCGGCTAGTATGAATCAGCTCACCAGAGACTGATTATATCTTCATGAATTCACGGAATTGAATGCCTTATTCTGTAAACCTGAGTAAGAGACAGCTGAACCAAACAGCAACTGCAGATCTGCCCCGAAATAAAGAAAACGTCTCCCATGCTGATCTTCTCTCAATACCTACTGCATCAGCCCCGTGCTTTTGGAGCAGGTCCAGTCTCCTCTCTCACTATTTTCCAACAAGCCCCCTCTGAACAGCTAGACCCATTCGTTTCCTGCCCAAATCTTGCTTATTTTACTGTTTCCATAACTTGCTGAAGTTACCCCGCAATACCTTGGAGGCTAAGTTCAAATTCCTTTTATTCAAGTAGCAGAGTCTGCTAATTTTGATCACTTATTTATAGAGCCTCCTTCCAGAGTTGGAAGCCTGGGGTCTAAATCCCAGCTCTACCACTTACCAATCTGGACAAGTCACTTCCACTCTCTGAGCTCAGTTTTCTCATCAATAAAATGGGAACAATCCTCAATACTTCGGGGGGGGGGTTGTAAAGATTAATGAGATAATGAATGTGAAACTCCTCAGCAAGACACATCACTCATAAATATTTGTTCCTACAGCTGAAAGGACAGTGTGTCAAAATGGAGTGATAAAAATTGCATAGAAATTGGAATTGGAAGACTTGGTTCCAGAACAGGTACTACTTATTAAGTAAAGGATTCAAGGTAGGTAACTTAACTTTTCTGAACTCCATTTATATCACCTGAAAAATTTATTTATTTAGCAAATTTTTATTGTGAGCCTTCTATGAGCCAGGCAGCGTTCTAGTCTTTGGAGATGTTAATAAGCGAAACAGGAAAGGATCTCTGTCCTCATAGGATGGAAAAGACCATAAAACCGACCTCACCTCACAGCATTATTGTGAAGTTTAAGAGAGATGCTTAAAGGGGAAAGTGCTTTTAAATAGGGTCGTATTCCACTGGTGTTATTGCTGCCTGCACTCATAGAATCATAAGCTGGGGTGGATAGTATTTAGATTTCATCAAGCAATCTTATTCTAGTAATGAGGGAACAGAGTGAAATTCACAATCACACAGCTATAGAGTTGATGTGAAGATTGTTGATGCAAAATTCCTACCTACCACAATAGTTCTCTTTCCCTGACATCGCTGTGCCACAATACAGTGGAGTACCAAGTGTGGGATGCTGGGCAGATGACGATGATAAGGGGAAGCATTTGTGGAGATTTAAAGGTGATAAAGCCAACTAAAAATTGGTCTGCTTTATGGACACAAACATTTTTACAACAATGTTCACAGCGGGATTTTCACAGTAGCCAAAAGGGGGAAATAACCCAAATGTCCATCAACGGATGAATGGATAAACAAAATGTGGTATGTACCTACAGTGGAATAGTATTCAGCCTTAAAAAGGAATGAAATTCTGATACACGTGTATGCAACATGGACAGAACTTGGAGACATTTTGCTAAGCGAAATAAGCCAGACACAAAAGAACAAATTCTATACGATTCCACTTATTGGAGGCACCTGGAATAGTCAAATTCATAGAGACAGAAAATGGAATGATGGTTGCCTGGGGCTGTGGGGAGAGAGGGATGGGGAGGGAGTGTTTAATGGGTATAGTGCTTCAGTTTGGGAGGATGAAGAAGTCCTGGAGATGGTTGCACAACAGTGTGGTTGTACTTAATGCCAAGAACTGTAAGCTTAAAATGGTTAAGATGATAAATTTTACGTTTATTTTGCCACAGTAAAAAAGGAACTATTGCTCTGTTTTCTATTATCACCACACTCCAGCAATTTTCAACAATGCCAGGAAAATACTCTGTGCCCCCAAAATCTTTCCTTTAAATTCTAAAAAATTGCTACAATTACTGCTGGAATTCAAATGGTTAAATGATAAACGGAAGGATTATATACATAAGCATATATATAATTATGCAATTATATTTATATATAACCTGTAAATATACACACACGTATGTTTCCAATTAGCACATTTTTATTATTATATTTTAATAAACCTTACATTCTACATGGAGTTAATTTGGGGAACTCTTGGTCACAGAGCCTCCAACATGTGTGGACTCAGCTACGTGTGCTCATTTTACAAGTTCATACAGTCAGGAATCATCCAAACACACTTCAGGCACTGTTCATGTCTCCCACCCCTGTGGTACTAAGATTTTTGCATTTAAATGTTAGATTTTAAATTAACAGTAGTAACGTAATGATTGCGAAAACAAAGAAATGGAACTTGAATTGGTTCAATCCTATCATTCCATATGACCACTTGGAGTTTTTTATTTATGTCCAAGGTTTAAAACAGCAAAACAGAATGTCAACTGCAAGGTGTAACATTTTTGTTTGGTGAGTGCAAACTTCATTGTATATGTATGTCTGTCTGTTTTATTACTGAAAATGCTATTGTAATATGGAGGGGTGAATGGAGTATAAAAATGGTCTGCATCCAGATATTAGATACATTAGAGCAATGCCTTTATAAATGCCTCATAAATGCAACAAATGAATAATAAACTCAAAATGCAAATAATAATGTCAAAAGCATGTCATCTGATCCCCAATAAATAAATCATGTACTTTTGGAGGAATGTTTTTTAAAAAATTCAGAGATTCTATCAGATGATAAGACCTCTGGAGCTGTAGGAATAGACCTCATAGGCAGAAGCACCACAGGGAAGTAGCATTTGAAGAATTTTTTCTTTGCCGTAATCAGGTAATAATATATCAATATGTTCTGCAGTATCAGCCATGATTATGAGTTCTCCTTCATGTCTCTGTACTAAGGAACACACACACACACACACACACACACACACACACACACACACACACACACACACACACACACACACACACACACACACACACATTTTTCTGCCAAGCTTCCAGTCCCCTCCTGCTGACAGGAGGAATTGAACATGAAGTTATCCTTTCCTGGTGTCAACTTAAAAAAATGCACAATGCGAGAGTTGTGAGTCAAATTTTATTTGGGGCAAAATGAGGACTACAGCCCGGGAGACAGCATTTCAGATAGCTCTGAGAAACTGCTCCAAAGAGGTAGGGGGGAAGGTCAGTATATATGTGGTTCTGGTGAAGGGGAGGTCACGCAATTAAGCACTAATGTTTTGCAGAAGGTTTCTGCTAGTCTCTGGAAGGTTACTGCTAGTCACAAGGACCAGACATCACCATGAAGGAATTTAGTGCTTTTCTAAATATGAGGAGATGCAAGAATTGGGCTCATAAAATCTTCTCCTGAAAATATCTAACGATCTGAAGGCCTGTTCTGCCAGTTTTACCCAGAGCACAGAGGGCCTCATTTCTGATCTCCACCCTGAACTCTTTTCAGGGGGTGTTGAAGGTCAGCAGCTGCAGTGGCTCATGGTTTAATCCTTGTAGAAGTAGATGGCAAGTGCCCATGGCAAGTGTCAATTGTCAATTTATAGTTGACACTGGAAAGGCTTGGGTCCATTCTTCTCAAAGTACAGAGGAAAACGGGGCTAGCCAGGATAGATTAAACAGACTTCAAATCTCCTGCTACCCCATCTCCTTATACATACACTCCAGGATAAACTTGAATCCATTAAAACAATCTGTAAAGCAAATGGCTGGCTGGCTTCCATTGCATCTTCTTGCAGCACATGGTGTGTAAACTTTAATTGCTTTGTCTTCTTTTTAGAGACTGCTGCAGAGGTGAGGTCACGCTGTATACGGATCATGTAGCTGGTTTATTTCCTTCTCTTTCACAGTTTCTTTAATCAGTTATTATTTACCTACAGGGACAAGCTCATGGTGAATGCCTGCAACTCTAGGAGCAGATAACATCACTCTGGGGTCAGAGCTAACACCTTGAGCCGTGCACAAGAACCTCTCTGCTGTCACCCCACTGGGAACCAAGTCTCCTTCATTCATAAAACACTGCGGATACTTCCCTTAAACCACTAGAGAGAGAAAGGGGCAGCCACAAACCCCAGCCTTGCCGAATCTGGTATTGATTTGAAGAACAATATATTAGGAAATGTTTGGTTTGGGCCTGGAAGGGAATTTCTTCGATTGGTACCCTACTGTGTCCCAAACACTGAATTATATAAGTTTTTTTTCCCTTTGCCTCCGTTTTATTCTCCAAAACCACAAACCCTTCTTTTTTTTCATGTAAAATGAAATGTACTCACAGTTCCTGGGGTGCAATTTAAATATGTTTTCAGTATTTCCTCCAGAAATTCACATATAGTGTAAAATGATTCGCACAGCTTGAGTTTCTTTTTTTATTGACATAGAATTAACTCTGCTGACTTGATAAAACAAAACTAAATTAAGCCAGAATTACATTAATTTTTTTTTTAAAAAATAGCTGCTTCAGTTAAGACAGCCTTAGTGGAAATATCCATTTTATGCTTTATTTAACTCTGCGAAGATTCTCACTCATTTAAGTCTAAGTATTCAACTGCTTCATTTGGATTTTTTGTTTGTTTCTTTTGTTTACTTATTCATTTGGCCAAGAAGCCGTTTGGCTGGTAATTTTTGTTTCGTTTTTATGAACTCGAACTTTCCAAAATGTGAAGATCATTTGGGCTGACTAGGCCAGACATTAAAAAACAAAAAGAGCTTGTGCTAGAAGTGAAGTTTCTAGTAACTTCCACTTCCCCTTGAATGCAAAGAATTCTCATCAATATCTAATCAATAATACAGATAAACAATCCAAAGCCTCCGTCTCCTTTCCTTGTAGAGCGTTTCTGTCAGAATCTACCATGGGACCTGGCTCTGTGATTGAACTGCATAATTAATCAGCGGGAGATTTTTCTCATTCACCATTCTTAGAGAGCATTTCATGAAAAAAAGCCAAACATGCACCTGGCGTTTCCTTGGCCTCCGTGTCAGATATCCACTGCCACAGCAATGTTGCCTAAGGAGTAACCATAACGCATCAGAGGTGGGTAAGGACTGTGTATTTCTCATGCCTGTGGGTGATTGGCTGGGGTCCTGTGATCCTGGCTGGGCACATCCTTAGGGTTGGCTAGCGGTTGACTCCTGTACGTGACCCTTTGCTGGGAAGAGTCGGGCAGCTGAGCTCTGTTCTACCCCAGCCCTGTGTATGCCCTTTCTTTTTTTAATTTTATTGGAGTAGAGTTGATTTACAATGCTGTGTTCATTTCAGGTGTCCAGCAAAGTGATTCAGTGATACCTATACACCTATCTATTCTTTTTCAGATTCTTTTCCCATATAGGTCATCATAGAATATTGAGTAGAGTTCCCTGTGCTCCACAGTAGGTCCTTGTCGGTTATCCATCTTATATATAGTAGTGTGTGTATGTTCATCCCAAGCTCCTGGGTCAATTAATCTGTGACAAAGGAGGCAAGACTATACAATGGAGGAAAGACAGTTTCTCCAGCAAGTGGTGCTGGGAAAACAGGACAGCTACATTTAAAAGAATGAAATTAGAACACTTCCTAACACCATACACAAAACTAAACTCTAAATGGATCAAAGACCTAAATGTAAGGCCGGACAAGATATGGTTTCCAGAAACCATAGGCAGAACACCCTTTGATATAAGCTGTATTCCTTTTCTATCACCAAACTTAACATCTTAAAACAACACAAGTTTCTTATCTCACAGTCGTACAGGTCAGAAGCCCGGGTTACCGGAGCTGCTTTTTCTGTTCCAGGTTTCCCAGCACTGAAGCCAAGCTGCGCGCCACCTAGGATCTATCGCGAGGCTCTTGGAAGAATCTGTTTCGAAGCTCTTTCGGGTTGTTGGCACAATCTCTTTCTCTATGGTTGCAGCGCTGAAGTCCTCTTGCCCTGTTGGCTGTGTTCCTCTGGTCCTCGTCTGTGGGTTCCTGCATCTTGGAGCCAGCAGCATTGCACTGCCTCTTTCTTATGCCTGGAAACTCTTTCCCTTCTGCAGTATCTCTCTCTTTGCCTCTTCTTCTGCCCACCTTCTGATTCTAGCCTGAGAAAGTTCTCTGCTTGGACATTGTGATCACCTTGGTCCCACACAGATAATTCAGGATAACCTCCCATTTGAAGGTATGTAACCCTAATTACAAAATCTTAGCAACGTCTTCTTGTTTAAAGGTCAAATAG
Source organism: Tursiops truncatus (assembly GCF_011762595.2). Taxonomy (NCBI): domain Eukaryota; kingdom Metazoa; phylum Chordata; class Mammalia; order Artiodactyla; family Delphinidae; genus Tursiops; species Tursiops truncatus. The sequence goes on along the minus strand of NC_047037.1, from coordinate 4,461,812 downwards.
GCTTTATTCAACAATTCATGAATCAGGCAGCAGCCCACCTAGCAATAGAGCTCCCCCAAGCTGTAGAAAACAAATGGTTTTTAAAGGCAGAAAGGGGACTGAAAAAGGAAATTATTAGCGAAGAATGCATTGCTTCAGGCAAGGTCACCTTCCTAAGGGGACGGGAAAGGTCACCTCACTAGTGCTGACCAGATAATTCCAGGTTGACTGGTTCAAGGTCACATTCCTGGGGGGTTGGACTGCATTCAGGTCAGGTAATAAGTCTTGGTTCTTACAACATCTTTTGTATCATAAACATCTCCACGGCTTCCGGAGATTAGGGTGTGGACATCTTTGGGGGCGGTTCTACTTAGCACACCTGAGAATTCCGTCTTGCCATGGCAGAGGAGTGATACTCACACAGTGTCTTCTAATATTGAAATGGCTAAATCCAGTCATGCGGTCAAGCCAGTGTCAGAGGGAGAGGGCACGACACAGTTATATGGAAAGGATGTGGAAGCGAGGAGGGTAATTAATTGGGATCAATTAATTCTACCACAGCTTCCCAAAGACAACAGAAACATACTTATTGATTAAACTAATTGTGACAGTGTTGGCATCTTCACCATCTCTAAGAACTAGGTGGCAGACAGGAGAAAATGTCTTTGCAACCTGGAGGTGGTCCATGCTGAGAATCACCTGTACAGTTACAATCAGCTTTAACACACTGTGAATGGCTACTAGTCAAAGATAACTGCATCCTGTTTCTCACAAATGCCTGGCGTAGAGCAAACGTTCCAAATAAAAACAATCCTATGCTAATACTCTATGCCAGGAACTGTACTAAGCAACAAACATATGTGAAAGCATAACAATTCTATGAAGTAGGTACTGTTATATCCCCTGTGTGTACACATTTCCCAGATAATAAAACTAGGTGAAGTGTCCTTCTGAAATTTGTTTAAGATCATACAACGAATACGTGGTAGTCAGGATGTGGGCCTGGAAAGCAAATGGATATTTGCTAAAAAGGAAGATCTGTCCGAGATTTTCCAAATCCTTTCAAAATACAGGATCACTTTGTTTGAGTTTCAGAAAAAAAAAAAAAATTTTGCAATGGCAATTTTGATTTTTAAAACACTTGCCCTAAGGTTTACTCAACTGGCTAACAGCCACACATATCAAGGATGGATTCAATTAATCACCAATCATTTGTTGAATGCATTCCCTGTGCAAAGCCCCCTGCTCAATGCTGTGAGGCTTTGAAAATCTATCACTCCTCTCAAGATCACTACAGTACATGCTAGAAACTCCAAGTACTCTGGTGGGTTTGGGGAAGCTGCTCAATAAATGGGGATTGGCTGGATAAGACACATATGGATACACGCCAAATAAATAACCACACCATAGCGAAAGTGCAAGATGTGTGACTAGAGCTAGAAGACTGTAACGGTTAAAGACACCTTCACAGACAAGAGGGACACAAGTAAATGCAGGAAGGACGGCTGGAAAGGAAACATGTCCCCTATGGGAGGAGCTATTTAATGACAGGCTTTGGAATTTTATCCCGAAAACACTGCATTTCAAGACCTGTGTTATGTTTGTTCTTCACACCTCTGTATCCATTCATTCGTCGACTCATTCAAAACATATTTGTCAATTGCCAGGATTTATCTAGGTCTTGAGAATATAACGAAAAATGATACACACAGCCTTCATGGAAAGTTTTTTCTGGTGGGGAGACTGACAACGTGCAAACAAACAGACAGACACATCACATAACTACAGATTGTATTAAGTGCTGTGAAGGAAATTCGTAGGATTCAGGACTAGAGAATAACAGGTGGGAATTTACTTCAGACGGCATGATGATCTGAGTCCCAATGAGAGGGTCATTTTGGCTGAAACACAAGAAGGAGGGGGCCACGGGAAGAGCTGGGGTAACAGCACTCCAGGTGAGAGAAAAGCAATGTCAAACTCAGAGTCAGGAGAGAAGCAGGAGAGCTTTTGATACTGTCTGAAGGTGAAGGTGGCCAGAGTACAGGGGGTGACGAGGAGATGGGTCACCCATGACACTTCAGATTGGCAAGACACCAATCAGGTTAGGACCTTTGCCCGTGGAAAGAAATCTGGGCTTCTAAGGAACGAATGAATGTGTGATTTCATTTATATTTTAAGATCTCTCAGTACGGTGCCGGGAATGGATTTGCACAGCATTTCAGAATGAAGGTTGGGAGGCCAGGTAGCTAACTTGTGTGCTGATGAGAAACTATGGGAGTCCTGACCAAGATGATGTCAGTGGACATAGGGAGAAATGGACAAATTTGAGATCTATTTTAGTGATAGAATCAGTAATACTTATCACAGAATCAGATGGGTGGGAGGAAAGAGAGAGAAAGGGGAGTTCTAAGATGATGCTTCGAAGTTTATGCTTGCACAAAGGGGGTAATGGTGGTACCAAGGAATGATATAAGGAAAGTTGGAGCAAAGAGACCAAGCTGTGTGTATCAGGGGGTGTGATTCAGTATATCTGTTTTAAACATGTGATACTGAAGACACAGAGGAGGAGTATTCAATTTGCAGCTCTGTAGCTCAGAGAAGTCCAGACTAGAGATCTAAATTCGGGTTTATCAGGTAGAGATGGCATTTAAACTTTGGAAGCAGGTGAAATCACCCTTGGGAGAGGATGAACAGACGGAAAGGAACAGGAGGGGTTCCAAAGCCTGTAGAAAACCCATCTCTAGAGATTAGGTAAAGAAGGAAAAGCTAGCAAAGAAAACCAAACATTCATAGGAGAAAAGAGAACAACGTGGTATCCTGCAAGTCAAGAAGGTAAAATGTCTCTAGAAAGGGTGAAATTGACTGAAACATGCTTACAAGAGACCAAAGACAGGTGCCCATTGATCTTGGAGCCGAGATTCTGAGTGGCCTTGAAAAGGACAGTTTCTTTGGCATGGCAGGGACTGAAGTCAGATTAAAAGCCATGTGGGAGGTGAGGACAAGTGTAGACAAGATGTTTAAGGAGTTTGACTGGGGATGAGAATAGGGGACTGGACAGTGCTTGTAGGAGAATAAAGGGCCAAGTTTAAGTGTGGTTTTTGTGGTCTGTTTATTTTTAAGTGGATTCGCTAGAGCACTGGTTCTCAGACTCTACCTTACATCACAATTACCTGGTGGGCTTATTAAAAACAATTGCTGGGCCCCAGAGTTTCTGACTCGGTAAGTCTGGGTGGAAGGTGAGAATTTGCATTATAGTTCCCAGGTGATACTGATGCTGCGGACACAGGGACCACGCTTTGAGGATCGCTGCTCTAGAACACATGTGTGCTTGCAGAAAGTGGTCCTGTGTGGAGAAAGACATTGGTGATGCAAGAGAGAAAGCACGTTAGGAGCAAAGTTCTTGAAAATGTGTAAGGGTCTAGGATCCCCAAAAACAAATGCCTTTGATCATCATGGGGACATTTCTTCCACAGAAACCAGAAGACACATTCAGGGTCCCTTAGCACCTCTCTGTAGCCTCCCCTCTGTTCCCAGATCTAGGTCTAATGTGCCTCCGTCGGATGGGGTTTAAAAGCCTGACCTGGTTCTTCACACAGGGCTCTCAGTACAAGACTGCTCGGGTGCTCTTACGGCTAACACTTCTGAAGTTTGACCTGCTTTGCCACCTGTACATCCGCCACGTTCCTTTCAACTAAGACTTTATGTAGTTGTTCAGTGGAATCCTAGGGGCGTTGGAGACGTCACTTCTGGGGTAGAGCTAGGCTACAGGGAGAAGAGGTGCAGACCACGATGACTTCAACCAGAGCATCTCTGCTGTCATCTAACTTCTATACTGGAATCTGAATGTTTCACTTGAAGTAGCAGTGAACGATTTAAAAGCCAGTGCCTCGTAGATGACTGGGTGTCTTTAAGTCCTAGCTGTTTTCTCAAACGTGAGTTCCTATCTTCATAAGTTGCCATAATCCTGTGCTCCAACGTAGATCCCTACTCCTCAACACGGTGCACTGATGAATCTACTCCTAGATGCCAGTCTTCTGTTTGAGATTCCGTTCCCTGCCGGATCTGCCTGCATGAATGTATGCGCAGTCAGTGTGCCTAAATTCTTGCCTTAACTGAAATGAGACCCACTCCTCTCTTGGATGGGCCTTTTCAATGCCAGCTGCTTGTCTGGATGGATGCCAGATTCTGTCTGTCGTTCTACTCTCTCAGGTGAAGCTTGCTCCTGGACAGTTTTCTGCAGTGTTTTCTCAGCTACGGCGGATGAGGTTGGTTTAAGATATCTGCTTCTCTACTGGTGATTCCAATTTTGTGGTCCCAACCACACTGAACCCCGCAGTGTCATGACACATTAGGAAATGGGCCAGGAGTGAAATAATGGGTCATCTGGAGCAGAGGTTAAATCAGAAACTCTTTGGCTTGGGGAAACTTATTTTGTGACTGTGTATGAGAGAGACAAGAGCTAGGAGGCGGGAAATAAGAGAGTTTCGTGGGTGAGGCTAAACAGTGGTCTAGGTGAGAGGTTAAGAAGCCAACAGAGTGACGTATGGAAGGGAAAAAAAAGAATGAATCAGGAGATATATGGATACAGAGGACTTTGTGGTAAGATTAGCTTCCGGCACGCAAGGCGGTTGTACTTCACTGCCCTTTGAAAGTAGATGGACCATACTATTTGCTTGAACTAAAGACACGTGGGTAGAAATGATTTTGTAACATCTGAAAACATTCAGAGCTGCTTGGAGTTTCTCCCCATCCTCTCTGCCCTCAGAAACCTGGACACCGGTATTGTTTGCAGGAGCTAATAGGAGCAGAACAGCCTGAAATTACTGGGTCTCTATCAGAATTGCCCTGGCGAGGCACTCAGATACCCATAGAACACCGTGTATTGTGCTCAACCACTTTTTCAGGGGGAGTCGGAGGGGAAGACATGGTCTCTGCAGCATACCCTAGCCTAGCCTGTAAAATGCGTATTTCATCAAAAATGATTTTACTTCTTGGCAAGTATGACCTGGAGTATACACGTTGCCCGCCTTGACCACCAGCCAGTCTCTCACTTAATCATTCCCTGTTTCTTCTCAGAAAGCTAGGGCATGGGTTGTTTGTTTGCTTGTTTTGTTTTGTTTTGTTGTTTTGCAATGCCCTGGATAAAATAAACCTTTATAAACACCAGATGTTTTAACATCATGTAGTATGTTTCTCTAATTTTCTCTAGACATCTCTCATTTCTGAAGTAAGACAGTCTTTAAACATTTCTTGGATCAGATCGTGCAACTCCTGAAAAAGATAGAAAAAGAGAGAGCTGGGCTTCCTTTTCTTTTCTAGTTTCTTTAAAGTTCAAAGTTGGGCCTGGCCATTTTATTGACGTAACAGATTTTTGTCTTTCCCTCGGGCCATTAGTGACCTAAGATCTTTTGGGTTTGAAAGAAGCCAAAATTTTCGATAATTTTCTGAAGTTAATTGTCTTTCTAGTTAAATCTGGCAACAAATTCTTTGTTAAAATTCTTATATGGGAAGAAAACGTTATTGTTAGACAATAAAAGAAATTATGGGACACACACACACACACACACACAAATCGTATGTATCCTTTTCAAAACATCTTGACCATGTACTTCCCTGAAAACTTTCTTTTTTGGTAATGGTTAAATAGCTTTTTGTGTCAGTATTTTATGCCACTAGCTATTTCAAGCATTAGAAAATGCTTGGCATTGTGCGTTAGAATTATTTTCTAAAAAATGTCAACACATTGTCAAGTGAGAAAACGTTCACAGCAGTGACACAGTATATCCGCGGTGGTAAGGAAAATCCCAAGGGAAATGTTGAATAAGACTGGGAAAATCCACTGCAAGTGGATTTTTGTAAATTGCTACTATTTTAAAATATATGTATTTTAAATCATATGCTAAGACTCACGGAAAATTTAGGAGATAAAATCGCCTAGCTTATCGCCAGAGAGGTATTCATAAACTGAAAATTGCATTATAAATGCACAGGGACTCAGACAGGATTTAATAGCCACCTCTTTTATATAACACTCATTCCCCATGTGATATGAAAATGTTACAGCGTTATCTTTGACCTCTTTGAGGCTAAGTTGGCTGTGTAAAGTCTGATAAGAATTGTGAGGTTCCCTGTTGCTTTCAAGCCATCCATTGTCCTTCCCAGGAGGATTATGATCTGTAATGAGCAATTATGATACTGATGTGGTCAAACCGCATGCAAATATAATATCCTCAGGGAAGGCGCAAAAGCCCTTCTCCAATGCAGAAACCCCTGAGGTTTGCCTCCACTTTGTAGTACTTTTCAAATAAAAGGACCTTGCTCCGTAGACTTGAAGACTTCATGACAAATTAATATGTTGCAACATATTAATTCTGAAATTAGTAGAAATGAGGGTAGGGATACCAAAATAACCAACAGTGAATTCTGGGAAGAGACGAAGCGCCTGAGATATGTTGGGCGGTGGCCAAGACCTTGATGTTCAAAATGGGGTCCATGAAGCAGTAGAATCAACATCACCTGGGAGCTTGTAAGAAATGCAGAATCTTGGGCCCCATCCCACACCTCTGGAATCAGACTTGGCCTTTTAACAAGATTCCCAGGTGATTTTTTGTACATTCAAATTTGAGCAGCATTCATCTGTACAGAATTAGCCTTTACAATTAGGGCCTAAAAGAAATCATGCTGCTTCCAGATGAAACTTTGGACCAAGTAAGAATCAGTGGTTCTAACAAGATATTTATTTCAGCTACGGTTATGCTCCTGGTAAGGTTTGGTATGGTAATCTACTTAAAATTTCATCAATAGCCTTTTGGGTTTTATGCCGTGGTAAGGGTGATGCTGACATGGTTATTCTTCTTTTTCCGTGAATTAGTTGTGGGTAATGAACTTAAATATGTAATACAGAGGGGAGAAGAGAGCCAGTCAATGTTACTGCCATCCCATATCCCTTCCATGTTCTGTGCAGAGCATCTTCTATTCATTCATTAATTCGTTCACCCTATTTTATTGAACATGTAGTATATGCCAGGCACTGTGCTTGGCAATGGGAACGCAGAGGAGAAATATCTTCCTCAGCATCCTATGTCACCCTTCTCTAACTGTTTAATATAAGAAAATAATGGATCATTTTCTAGAAGGAAGGGAGCCTTTGAAGATCCTATGACTAGATAGCTTCTTTTCATCCTCTAGAATGTTAAGCCACATTTTTTAAACTGAGCAACCGTAGTAGAATTCACAGTGTCCTCTATCCCCTTGGCATATCACCTTGCTAACTAAATGATATTCTCCTCAAAGCAGAGGCTCCCTCTTCATTTGCCCTAGTTGTTCTCGTAGCATCTGACTCAGTAAAGTGCCTTTGACTGATGATCTGAATTGGCTTCTCTCCAAAAGAGTACTGGAAACCTGCCTTTGGCCTGAGTCAATAGTGACCACCCTGATGTTATTCTATTCAAAGGAGCCACTTGAACCTTAGCTTGCTGGCTGGTGCCATTGTCCTGGCAGTGTTAATCATTACTTGTACCTAGATGATGGATAACAATACTAAACAAGAGCACAACAACAAAGCTACCGTTAATTGAGCAACTAGTAGGGTGTAACACTACATTTTGAACATATGTTCTTTAATATTCACAATAATGTTATGATCTTTTATATGATTTATGACATTATACATCTTTTAAAGAGGCTGTAAAACTTGTAAATTATCTTTTGTAACTGAGGTTGGGCAAGCTTAAATGATTTACCTATTGTCATAAAACTAAGCAGCAGTATTACTCTTTGATCCCAGGTCTGTCTGGCTCCAAACACTATAGTCACTGACTATGCACATCAACATTAATGCCAACAGTGATGATGACCACTTGTATTTTGATATTATTTTTTTTAAGTATTATATTTAGGAGTGGGGAGAGAAAATCCATTTCCTTCAGAGATATCAGGATTTTAAGAAAAACTTCTCCTTGTACTAAGCAGTTAATGTGCATTAGGAGTATATCAGACAGAGGTTTTATAAGCAAGACTTTCAGCCTCATCCTTTCAAGGATAATCTTTTATATCCATGTATTGATTCATATAACAAATAAATTCTCATAATGAATTTATCAGACGTTATCTGAGGTGCCAGGGATGCGACAACGAACAAGTTGCAATTCCTGCCCTCAAGCTGCTCACACTCTTGGAGACATACCCCACGACCCACAAACCTTAAAATATTTACTAGCTGGGTCTTACAGAAGTGTTTGCGGACCACCCCTTCCCCACCCCCAGATACGTGAACGTGAAACTCAGGGAGGATTTCAGAGCTGGCAATCATCAGAGAACAGACACTACTTAAAGATCACCAGGCAAAGAAACAGAGACACAGTATGGGAGAAAAAATGGTACCCAATGCAGTTTAAGAGCAAGGGATTTGATGCTAGAGGCACTAGCAATCGAAACCCATCTCAGCCGATTACGAGTTACCCCTCACTTGGGCTGGTTACACGAGCTTAATGAACCTCAGTTTTCTCATATGTCAATCAAGATTAAAGTGCCCACCTTCCATAGAGTGTGTGATCAGTAAGAGGGCTAAGTCACATGAGGTCCCTGGCTGACATTGACAGGCAGCAGAGGAGAGTGGCTGCAAGCACAGGCCACTCAGATGGAACCAGAACTCTGCTACTGACTAATTCTGTGAGCGTTGGCAAGCTCTTTATTCCCTCTGCACCTCCCTTTCTTTATCTACAATATGGGAATAATAATAATACTTGCCTCCTTCATTTTTGTGAAGATGATTGAGTTAATTCAAGGAAAGCATTTAGAACAGTGTCTGGCAAACGGTAAGTTAGAGAAGGGTTGGTGTCATTAGTCAGTTACCGAGAGTGGTCGTTACTATCTGCTCAAGGCCACGTTTCTAGCTGCAAGGGCTTCTGCACTAAAGGAAAGCCCACAGGGGAAATCAAACTGAGCTACCTAAGCGAACCCTTCGCTGGAAGCAGAAACAAATGGGTGCTGAAAAGAGTAGGAAACTTTAATCAGAGACTCAAAAGGAAGAACAAATCAAGCAAAATTCAATAAAGCCAAGTTCTGCTAGAACAAGCTGAGTCCCAGAACATGCTTTAGAGGACACTGAACAATAGAAATTGAGTTTTGGGCATTGAGCCACAATTTGAGTGATTCAGCACGCAAGCCAGCCCTGGTGTCGCAAGTTTGCGTCACTATGGCAAAAGGTTTCACTTTAAAGAGGCATCTTTATCCATTATCCATAGATTATACTTGGTTTGACTCTAAACTAATAGATGATGGGCATTCAGCCCATACTTTCCCCCTAATTTCCCTAAGTAATTAACGCTAAGTGAACTGTCTTTTCTATAAATACTCATCACTCGGGGAGCCTGCTGCTGTTTTCGCTTTGGTTTTCCAACCTTTTGAGAGATCAGGGAGTCTACTGGGGTTATTCAAATGGGAAAAGTGAAAAACACCTGAAGATTAATGGACTAGGCAATTTTGAGCACAAATTCCATTTGGCACTGCACATACATCAACTTACAGAATACCATAATGGAAAAGAATATAAAAGAGAATATATATATATATAGACACACACACAGACTTATATATGTATATATGTAGACACATATATGTATTGCTAAGTCCTTTGATATAGAGAAGAAATTAATACAACTTTGTAAGTCAACTATATTTCAATAAAATTAGGGAAAAAAAAAGAAAATAATCCAAAGAGGGCTCTTACTCACATTTCAAGGGCTAACAGAGCCAAGGATTATGAAAATGGAAAGCATTTTTGCCTATGTGCATACCTTTCTCCCAAGGCATTATTTCAGCAGCTCTATTCCCTTTCTATTCCTTGTTACCTGGAAAATTCATCCCTCAATATCCAGGTCAAATGTCACCTATTGGATTATGCCTTTCACGCTCCCCAAACTGAAGCATTGATACCTGCATTCTTTACTAGGCTGCCTTCAGAATCCATACTTTCTCTCATGCTACATATATAATGCCCTTTTGAAATTGTTTGCCCGGAAGTTACTCCTACTAGACCATAATTCCCTTCAGAACACTAAGAGTGTCTCGTTTGATCTCCACTGCCTGTCAGGATTCTAATGTGGCCTCCCAAACCTGTAATCACGGATCAAGAGATGCTGGATTCTTGCTTTCAGCGGGGATTCACCCAAAGCCACAGGGAGATGTGAATATTCACAAGGTAAAGAAATGTCAGTATCAAAATTCACAGACTATAATTGATCCTTAGGCTGAGTACTGGCCCACTGCTCCTGTAGGAGCACCAGGATTCTCCTAAAAACACCTGTAGTTCCTCCTCTCAGATCAAGGATGTATGATTCCAAGGTCTAGAAACACTTGGCCTCTGTTTCCCTCAGTGCCAGAAAATCCATGATTACTCTCATCTGTTTTACTGTTTTTCCAACCATTTCTAAACTCAGTACATGTTTGTAGAATTGAAAAATAAGGAACCACAAGAACTCAGGAAGGCTTAAGTTTCTTGTCATTTTGAGCAGATATAGTTAGAAGAGTGTCCGGATATATTCTTTACAATTATAGGACAAAGGATGTGAAAGGAGAAAGGAAAAAGTAGGGTAATACTTGTAACCTACTAGTCTGGGAAATAGTAAATTTCTGAAACATAAGAAAGAAGCCTGTCTGTCCTGAAATCAGAATGCTTATTCTCCCACGAAGGCACGGCCCAGAATGGCCACCACTCTGCCTTGTGCTGGCCCCAAAACAGAGTCATCTTTTGTATACTAGTCGCATCTGTCCATACAACAGAATTAGAGGCCAAAAAATGGAAGGATTATGGGAAAAATCTAACATGCCAAAAGACTAAAAAACCTGCAATTCAGAAATTATTTCTGCTACATTCCATAGGTGTTGAAAGAAGAGATTTTCTTTTTCTTCCATAGGTCTGGATTTATATTGGATCTTTTAATATTTTAAAATTACTGACTTAAATAGCTTTCCAAGAAATTCCATACTCTTTAGCCTTCTCTTTTTTCATGGTGTCAGTGATGGAAATGATTAATTTTTAATTCAATTGATATAGTGTTGTTAACACTGGTAAGTGCCTTTGGGCATGGAAGCAACTCACGTGACAGAATTCAGTAATTTCTGTAAGCAGAAACCAGTTAATCAGTCTCTCTTTGGGGATCACATAGCACTAGATAACTCCTAATGGGCTGAACATTTTACTTGTCATGTTTAACGAAATGCTTACTTTTCCACTAGCTGTCTTGCTGCCACTGACGTACAGCCCATTTCAAGATAAACTTTCTAGACAAGACTTTCACTACATTTAGGTCTATTTGTAAAACAAATAGATTTTTAAGAAGTCAGTTTACTGAATGTGAGAAACATGATGGTTTTTTGGTAGTACTGGAGAACTGGGAACCATCATACCAAATGTAAGAAAAAAAGCTAATTCTATATACAGGAGCATTCCATAGTAGCCAAAATGTGGGATGGTGGAAGGTATTGCAGATGGTCCTACCACCAGGTGGCGCCACCTACAGATTCCCACCCAGATTCGGTACTAAGCTGTCCTATGGCACAACAAAGAGAAATACAATGAATTTTCCAGCTTTGGTTTAACTCCACATATATCTGGTGTTCCAAAATACCTAGAAATGTATAAGAAATTGGGGAGTCTGAACTGCTAGGAACCAATTTTCGTGAGGGACTGAGGTGCCTTCTATTGACAGATAGGAAATCTAGAAGAAAGAGCCAATCATATGGCCTCATTGCTCAGAGAAGAGGATAGGCCTTTCCCACCTTCTGAGATGGCCCACCCTCTGCCTGTGGAGCTGTTTCTCTCTAACTAAATCCACTTCAGGGCTACCCTCGTGGCACAGTGCTTAAGAATCCGCCTGCCAATTCAAGGGACACGGGTTCGATCCCTGGTCCGGGAAGATCCCACATGCCATGGAACAACTAAGCCCGCGAGCCACAACTACTGAGCCCATGCACCACAACTACTGAAGCCCACGCACTCTAGGGCCCATGCTCTGCAACAAGAGAAGCCACTGCAGTGAGAAGCCGTGCACCGCAATGAAGAGTAGCCCCTGCTCGCCACAACTGGAGAAAGCCCGCGTGCAGCAACGAAGACCCAACGCAGCCCAAAAATAAATAAATAAATAAATTTAAAATAAATAAATAAATCAACTTCTTCCCTAAAAAAAAAAAAAAAAAAAAAAAAGAAGAGGAGAAATGCTTGTTAGGTCATGGTTCTGGAGAAAGCATGGCCCTCCAGACCCCTCCGTGTACACAAATCTGGATGCAGATGGAAGAGAAGCGAGAAGGAAGCAGCAGGCAAAAGCTAAACCAAGTTACCCACTTAAAACTGGGTAAAACACTGGGGCAGAAGCAGAGCTGCCTTGGCGTTCCTCTCAAAGGGTAAACCACCTAAAGAGTAAGAGGAATCCTCCCCTGACTGACCCCTGACCATCACATGCTCCAAGCAATCTTTCTGAACCCTGTGCAGAACTGGCAGCCCCTGAAAATGAGTGCGGACTGCACGGGGAGCCTGAGAGAGGATGAAACCAGACTCAAGAAGATGACACATTTCCCAGGACAATTTCTTGTGCCATTGAATCCACTCTGCACCTTCCAGGTTATAGTGACTTTCGGTAGGAGAGTAAGTACTTTTTGCATGAGGTTTCTAGCTGCTGGTTTTGTAGATGTTTTATGAATTATCACATTTCTCTATGAACATTTATTGGACTTTTTTCTCTTCTCCAGAAGCTTCTGAACCTCCCTAGAAGTGAAATGTATTATCCTGAACCATATTTTCTTATTTTGTTTCAGGTAAAGAAATAGGTTTTGTGGGTGAAAAACCTAGTTTCAGAGTGGAAGCCATACATTACTCCATAGTGTATAATCCCATTCCTGTCGAATATCTGGAATAAGCAGATCTAGAGAGACAGAAAGGAGCTTCCAGGAGCTGGGGAGGAAATGGGTCGGGGGGTGACAGCTGATGGGGACGAATTTTCTTTGTGGGTGATGAAGATATTCCAAAATTCGATTACGGTGATGGTTGCACAACTCTACAAATATACTGAAAAACATTTAGTTGTACACTGAGTAGGTGAACTTTATGGTAGGTTCAGTAAAACTATGTTTGAAAGTGGGATTTTTTCAGTAAATAAAACCTCGAATTACAAGTGTTTTAAAATTCCCATAAGCATATTTTATGTCTTTAGCTAAAATCAATTATTTAAAAAAATTAAAAATGGACAATGTGGAAGGGAAAAACATTTGGAATGCTAAGGTAAGTATCAAATATAATTTTAGAATTGCATATATTTAACCAAGCATTCCCTTCATTCCCTTACAATCATTCTTATAAATTGTATATGGTATTTAAAATATGATGATTTATAGTATATAATATAAAATATATTAAATTTTTCTTTAGATTCAAATTTTCTTATCACCATACAGAATTAATTATGATTGAAAATTTCAGAAAAAAGTTAAGTCAGAGGGCTTCCCTGGTGGCGCAGTGGTTGAGGGTCCGCCTGCCGATGCAGGGGACACGGGTTCGTGCCCCGGTCTGGGAAGATCCCATATGCCGTGGAGCGGCTGGGCCTGTGGGGCATGGCCGCTGGGCCTGCGCGTCCGGAGCCTGTGCTCCGCAGGGGGAGAGGCCACAGCGATGAGAGGCCCGCGTACCGCAAAAAAAAAAAAAAAAAAGTTAAGTCAGATAAGGACAAATATCATATGATATCGCTTATATGTGGAATCTAAAAAATATGGTACAATAAACTTACTTACAAAACAGAAATAGAGTTACAGATGTAGAAAACAATCTTATGGTTACCAGGGGGGAAAAGGTGGAGGGATAAATTGCGAGATTGGGATTGACATATACACACTACTATATATAAAATAGATAGCTAATAAGGACCTACTGTATAGCACAAGGAACTCTACTCAATACTCTGTATGTAATACCTATATGGGAAAAGAATCTAAATAAGAGTGGATATATGTATATGTATAACTGATTCACTTTGCTGTACAGTAGAAACTAACACAACATTGTAAATCAACTATACTCTAATAAAAATTTTTTAAAAAAAGGATACAGAAGGAAAAAAAAATTACAGAAAAGGAATTAGTAGAACTGCCTTGTCTAATGCAGTAAATACTTGGCATTTATATTTACATGTAAATTAATTAAAATGATATAAAATTAAAAATTCAGTTCCTCGGTCCCACTGTCAAGGGCTCGATAGTCACATGTGGCCAGTTGGCTAGCGTATTAGTACAGATAATAGGACATCTCATCATAGAAAGTTCTATTGGACAACACTGTTCTACAAATTCATTTACAGTTTTGGATACATAAGATTATTCTGCTTTGGGACTCATTTTTCTTTTTGTAATTCTTTGTGAAGTACCAATATTTTATTGTTATTTAAATTTTTACTACTGCTTTATAAAAATCTCACGTGAAGGTAGAAAGTCAATATGGCTAGTCATTACTATTATAACCATTTGTTAATGAGATTGGTTTTCCTAAACCTGATAGTTTTCAAAATTGATGTTCATAAGACAAGCCCCAGGTCCTGCCTAGTGACCCTGGCATCATTTTAGTCTCTGATATGATCGTTGGCCATTCCAGTGAAATCATTTCCACTCTATTTCATAATGTTTAATAGGATCCATCCCTTCCAGGGACTTGGGAAGTGGTAATCAAGGGAGATCATTAGGGAGGAGAATAATACCACATTAGAGGAGTGGAGAGGGAAAAAAGCTGGGAACAATAAAATAATCACTGGTTCCAACTGTAACTTTGGGACATCTTTGAAACTGGAACTCATGGTATACTTTTTAAAAAGTAAAGGATGGAGGGACTTCCCTGGTGGTCCAATGGTTAAGACTCCGGCGCTTCCACTAGAGGGGGCGCGGGTTTGATCCCTGATCAGAGAACTAAGATCCCGCAGGCCGCGCGGTATGGCCAAAAAAAAAAAAAAAAAAAAAAAAAAGGAAGGATGAAGAGTCTGTTGACTTTTGTTGAATACTGTAGGGACTTTCCAAAATAAACAGTCAATTCCATCACACCTGTAAGATGCTTTGATCAATAAAACCAAGTAGCAAAACTTAGGTTTCATTCATTCCTCTCACTTCCCTAGTTGTTCCTGACCAGCTGTTCTGAAGTTGTCTAGTCCTTTGATGGACACAAACAATGAATGTATCACGCTCATACGCAGAAAGCCGGACCTCCCAAATGTTTCACGATTGGTTGAAGGGACTCTCTACCCAAGTCTAAACTCTCACGTCTGCCTGCCTTTCATGACTCATGATGCTGTGATTACAGATGGGTTTTGCTTTGTTTTATGATATTACCATTGGTCTTTTTTTTTTTTTTTTTTTTTTTTTTTTTTTGCGGTACGCGGGCCTCTCACTGCTGTGGCCTCTCCCATTGCAGAGCACAGGCTCCGGACGCGCAGGCTCAGCGGCCATGGCTCACGGGCCCAGCCGCTCCGCGGCATGTGGCATCTTCCCGGACCGGGGCACGAACCCGTGTCCCCTGCATCGGCAGGCGGACTCCCAACCACTGCGCCACCAGGGAAGCCCCATTGTTCTTTTTTTTTTAAGCCATCAATACAAAGCAGAGTTTACCCCATTATGAATGCCTCTTCCTCATCCATCAGCTAGTATTTCAAGCACTTAGAACTGTGATTCACCCATAATGAGACTCCATGTAAGAAAATAGATAGATGATAGATAGATAGATAGGTAGGTAGGTAGGTAGATAGATAGATGATAGATATAGATAGATGACAGATACATAGATAAATAGAGATAGATGATAGATAGATACATAGATAGATGATAGATAGATGAGGGCAGATATAAATTCATTACTTGTGAATAATGACTGTAGGTTGTGGAACACTGTGATTCTGCCCCAATCATGCAAACTTCCCCAGCAGTCCCCCCTCTTTTTTCTTCCCTCAGTGCAGCGGGATTAAGGGTATTGAGGTTTCTTGTACAGATGTAGGTAGATATATTTCCTAGCAACCCAACCACACAAGGCTAACATATTATTTTATGACAGAATGATTAATACAAACCAGATCTCTCTAACGTCTACGTACTTAGGAAAAATCAGGATCATTATTAGTAGTAAAGTTACTAATCTGTCCCATCATAGACATGGTGAGCCAATACAACTACTCAGCTGACAATGTCTCTTTGGCAAAGATTCTTAGGACAAAGTTTTAGTGATTCAGGATATTATCCGTGAGGCTGCAGAAAAGAACCTCAAGTGAAAAATTTTCTACATAAGCTATTTAAATTCAATTAGACCAAACATTACCAGCTACATGAGGGCATTAAAAACGAAGCATTCTATAGATAACATGAAGCTTTGAGGTCCCTAAAGCCAATTGCCACAATTCACTTAGACACCTCATCTTTGCCAAAAAAGAGCATTGGAAACTAGAATATACTCTATAACATTTAGTACATCAACCTCGTTATGTTCTAGTGATTTATCATGGATTCTACACGTTGGGTCAAAGGTTTCTTTATATGTATTTAATTTCTGATAATTTTCATTTAGAGTATCTTTGGATTCAATCCATCAAGAGGATTCAAGTAAGTTGAGAGTGTAAGCCCATAGATAATTTTCTTTCTGTTTTGCTTTTGTGTGTGTGTGTGTGTGGCTGGATCACAATGAACTTTCCTGGCTGCAGTCCTCTGACTAGTTTTTTGTACATTTTACCAGAGGGGGATGCCAATTTATGGTTTCATTTGAAGCAGATGATATACTTTGAAGTAGCACATTAAGGTCTTTGGGTTGACTCATAAACTGGCTGAAAATTACAATTTAAGTGTGTTTATTATAACTGTAAAATAACGTGGCTTTAATAAACCAGTTCGTCCATCCTTCTGTCAAACTAAGCATAAAGAATGTAATCAGCATTTCTAAAGACTTCTAAAATTAAACTGAAATTGTAAATAGAGAAGCTAAGCGAAAGACAGCCAAAGAAGGGCTTTGGAAACCTGTTGGTTCCCGTGGTTAGTTCTGGAAAGAAGTGAGCTTAGTTTTCCCAAACCCATATAAGTAAATCTTAGAGTAATTCTGATCACGCTTTTATGTGCTGAGGGGTAAAGGGGGGGGGGGGGGAACCACTCTGAGTTCAGTAGACAGGAGGGAAAAGGTAATTTAAGAAACAGAAATGGGACAGCACCCCTGACCAGTAAGACAAGGAGATTCCCTGGAGAGTCACTTGTTCTGCAGCTTCTCAGAGAAGGCACTGGTCCTCTGGATTGAGTAGTTTCACTTACTGTTTCAGAGGTTACGGCCCATCTCTTTAAAATGGAGCGGATCTCAAACTCCAAATCTATCCCGATAACCAACAAGGACCTACTGTACAGCACAGGGAATTCTGCTCAATACTCTGTAATAACCTAAATGGGGAAAGAATTTGGAAAAGAATAGATACATGTATATGTGTAACTGAATTACTTTGCTGTACACCTGAAACTAACACAACATTGTTAATCAACTATGATCCAATATAAAATAGAATTTTTTTAAGGAAATAAAATGGAGCAGAGATTCAAGTTTTGTTCTAGAGTCGGGCCTCTTTTACAAGAAAAATAAAAACAGAGTTTAATAGCCAGCACTCTACACTGCCACCCGAGCAGGCAAACACGCATGAGTCCAGGTGAATGATCGCAACGTAAGGGTGGTTTTGTCTTGATATCCTATACAAGTGTCATATTTTAAAAAAATTTTTTTTTTTTTGCGGTATGTGGGCCTCTCACTGTTGTGGCTTTTCCCGTTGCAGAGCACAAGCTCCGGACGCGCAGGCTCAGCGGCCATGGCTCACGGGCCCAGCCGCTCTGCGGCATGTGGGATCTTCCCGGACCGGGGCACGAACCCGTGTCCCCTGCATCGGCAGGCGGACTCTCAACCACTGCGCCACCAGGAAAGCCTGTCCCTTTAATTCTTAGTTCATTAATAGATAGCTTTCTTGGAGAGGGGCAGAGTTAAAAAGCTCTCTTTTAAGAATAATATATTTCCCAGGAAGTCCTGAGGATAAGCACTCCACAGAGAATATTACTTTATGGGGAAACATATATGGATATTGATATAGGTCCATATATAAATATATACATTCTCAAAAATTAATGTGGTGGATATTTTTAACAGGGTGATAGAGGCAGTAAGCAGGGCAGGAAAACAGAGGATTAGGTTAAATTAACTCACTGATTTAATAAATTAACGGATCAGCGACACCTTCTAGGAATATCTGCACTTTAAGGCTCAATCCTTTCAATAAAATTATTGCTTATTAATGACTTATTTTACTTTTCTTTGTTATTTTTAAATTAAGAATTATTCTAGAGATAGAGAAAATTACAGAGACTAGTAAGATATATATACTTCCCTATGTACCAGGCACACTTATCTGATGAATGTTAACATCAATTACCCACATTTTAAAATAATCTTTTCTTGAAGCAGAGCATACAAAAAGGAAAGTGTGTTAACCAGAAGCATATAGCTAAATGACGGCTCATGAAATGAATATACCCACGTAACCACCACCGAGCTCAAGAATTTGAGCCATCAGTACCCGGAAGCACTCACTGGGTATATCCTCACTCACTACACATATTCCTCCACCATGGCAACCACTATCCTTCTAATACTGTAAGTTTTTGAGTGTTTTCAAATTATGTATGAATGGAATATTTTTTTGTACCTGGATTATTTTGCTCAAAATTCTGTAAGTAAAATTCACACAAGTTGTTGCCTGAAGCAATAGTTCATTCATTTTCATTTCTGTATAGTATTCCATTTGTAAATAGAACAAATTTTTATTCGTTGTGCTGTTGATTACACTTAATTATGTCCAGTTAAGTATTATGAATAATTCTACAATGAACATTATTGTGCATGTCCTGTGGTGAACATATGAACACATTTTTCATGGGTATATAGGAGTGGAATTGCCAGGTTGTAGGATATTCCTATGTTAAGCTTTTGAAGATACTGCCAAATAGTTTTCCCAAAATAGTAATACCAGTTTTTTACACCAAGCAACATATGAGAATTCCAGTTACATCACTTTCTTGTCAATACGTAGCATCTTTTTTTTTTTTTTTACTTGTTCTGGCAAGTGTTTAGTGGTGTCTCATTTGGGTTTAATTGAACGCCTTATGTTTGTTGGTTATTTGGATATACTCTTTTGTGAAGTTTTGTTCAAGTCTCTTGCCCATTATTCTATTGAGTTGTCTTTTTCTTGTTGATTTGTAAGAATCACTTAGATATTCTGGATATAAGTATGTTGTGAATTATATGTGTCTAGGATATATTCTTCTATCTGTTGCTTGCCTTTGCATCCTCTAAAGATAATAGGGTCCTCATTTTTTTTATTGAAGTATAGTTGATTTACAATATTGTGTTTGTTGGGACTTCCCTGGTGGTGCAGTGGTTAAGAATCCACCTGCCAATGCAGGGGACACAGGTTCAAGCCCTGGTCGGGGAAGATCCCACATGCCGCAGAGCAACTAAGCCCATGCACCACAACTACTAAGGCTGTGCTCTAGAGCCCGTGAACCACAACTACTGAGCCCACACGCCACAACTACTGAAGCTCGTGCGCCTAGAGCCCGTGCTCTGCTACAAAAGAACTCACCACAGTGAGAAGCCTCCGCACCGCAACAAAGAGTAGCCCCGCTCACTGCAACTAGAGAACGCCCGCACGCAGCAAAGAAGACCCAACGCAGCCAATAAATAAATAAATAAATAACAAAAAACAATATTGTGTTTGTTTCAGGTGTATAGCAAAGGGATTTAGTTTTATATATCTATATTTTTGGATTATATTCCACTGTAAGTTATTACAAGGTATTGAATATAATTCCTTGTGCTATACAATAAATCCTTGCTGTTTATTATTTCATGTATAGTAGTTTGTATCTGTTAATCCCATACTCCTAAATTGTCCCTCCTCCCACCCCTTTTCCCTTTGGTAACCGTAAGTTTGTTTTCTATGTCTTTGAGTCGGTTTCTGTTTTGTATATAGACTCATTTGTAGTATTTTATAGATTCCACATATAAGTGATATCATATAGTATTTGTCTTTCTCTGTCTGACTTTCTTCACTAAGTATAATATTCTCTGGGTCCATCCATGTTGCTGCAAATGACAATATTTCATTCTTTTTTACAGCTGAGTAATATTCCATTACCTATATAATATTTCATTATATAAAATATATACATATATATATTTTTTAAGCCAATCCTCTGTTGATGGGCCCTTGGATTGTTGTTCTGTTTGTTTTATTTCTCTACTTTTTAAAATCCAGTTGATAGTCACTGTGTTTTAATTGAAGAATTTAACCAATTAATAATTTAAATATTGGACCACCTTTCCCTCTCCTCTCACTCCTTCCTGGTAACCCTTTCCCTCATATATTTGTTATATTCCATCCAATATATTCTTTATTTCAGCATAAAGTTCTTCATAATATCGAATGTTTCATACTATTAGAAGCAGAATGCCATCATCTCTCATGTGGTTGACATTTAAAATATGAATGTTGCCCACAGTTCTGGAATGAACATCCTTTTGTATTTTTCCTGCTGATCTGTATTAGATTTCTCTGAATTATAGCCAGGAGAATAATATCTGACTATGTAAACGTTCAATCATATTTGATATTGTCAAACTGATCTCTGAGGTGGTTAAACCAATTTATATTATAATCCATGGTATCTACGAGAATTGATATTTCCCTTCTTCTCCAACATTTGATATTTGGGTCTTTTTCAACTTTGCCAGTTTGAAGTGGTGTTAAGTATCTGCCTTTGGATTCCATTTGCATATATTTGTTTATTAGTGATCTCGAGCTTCTTGTGTTTATTGGGCATTTGAGATTCCTTTGGGTGAGTTGCCTGTTCAAACCACTGCCCATTTATATTGGGTAGCTTTCATTTTACACATCCATATGTAATTTTCTTTATATATTCTTGATTCTCATCCTATATATTTTTCACTTTATTCATCCTGTCTCTTGTCATATAGAAGTGTGGGAGTTTTTTCATTTAAAAAATGTTTATTTCATCAATATTTAAGTCATTTCCTTTGTTATTGGTGTGTTTTGAATCTTTGAAAGTATATTTCTCTCCCTTCTTCTTTCAGCTTTTTCATAAATTTTGAGACTTCTAGCGTTCAGCTTAAATTTGTGAAGATTCCCAACTAATAACACTTTTCTTTCATTCTTCCCAAAGAGTATTTGTCAATCCTTTAAGAAATGTACGAGCAATTTTTAAAAATATTTCTTTGCTTTACTACAAGGATTTTTAAAATATATCACAATCAGGATAGCACTTGAACTTAATGGAGATCAGGGCTTCAAAATTTATATATACTGTGTATGAAAAAAATGCAACATCAAGATAAAAACACTGAGCGTTTTTACCTCATGGTACATCTATAATTTGCTCACAGAAGCACTAACCCATTTATGGGAACGTGTGCCAGAGAACAGGAGGAGAATGAACAGTAATGACAGGTCCGTCTGTTGTCTTTCAACAATCATCATCATAACCCTCAAAGCTGGATCCATTGACAGATGGTTGATGTGCTGAGATATCTGAGCAGTCATTCTGTATCAATGACTGGCAACTTAACCCATGGAGAAGCCATTTTTTTATAAGGCTAGAGCACAACAGAATAAAATAGTCTTTTACGTTAGGGCTGCATACAAATTTCCATCCATCTTGCTACCTGCTACTCCTATTATCAGAACTAATACCTCCCCATTGTGGCAGCAGGAGACATGTCTGTAGGTGTGTGTGTGTGTGTATTAAGACATATTCATTTCAGTTGTCTGAATATTCAATGTAGATGGCTGAATGATTGATTAACAGTGATGATCAATTTGCCAAACAAGTAGAGCAATGGGGTGGCCTTTCCTAGAAGATGGATATACCTGCTTTCTGCTGGGTACTTCCCCTCCTCCATCTACTACAAGATTTCTATAACGTTTGGCATAATGGATCAAAAATAGACTAAAACTTTGGTGTAATGAAAATGAGTTTAATGGAGACAGTGGTTTCACAACATCGTAAATGAACTAATGGCACTGAATTGTGCACTTTAAAATGGTTAAAGTTTATCTGAGGTGAATTTCCCCTGAATTAAAAAATAAACAAACAAAAACACTGTAGGCCCCAGAGTTAAACTCTTTTGCATTCTAATCATAATTGCAACTCTCAATCCCCACATCAATACTGAGAGGTATGAAACTAATAGTTTGTAATCAATAGTAGTCAAAGTATAAGCTTTGTGAAGATTGATGTTTGTATGTATTAGTACTGATTCAAGGTTAGTCTTTTAATAATACCACTCTCACACTCTTGCATCTTTCTCAACTGGTGGAGCAAGGGTGGAGTTATAGCAGTGACCAGCTACAGTTGCATATAAGTGCAGACTGTCTTAGTCATCCAACCACATTAGGGGCAGAAACCCATAGGCATACCTTACAGTAGGACGTTTGCAAATTATCATTGTGCCTTTTAGCTGTGGTTTCATATTTATTTCTGAATTCATTTTCATTTTCTCCATGGATAAATAGCTAATAAGTAAGACGGCAGAAATAAGTAAAGGCAGAGTGATTAGAGCATGCCATTCAGGAATAACAATGCTAGACTATCTCCATAAAGACAAAGCAACTTTATATATCAGAAGTAGGCAAATTAATGATGTAGGTGAAACTGACAATGATGCTATGCATATTAACAGTGGTGTTCAAATCTATAAATTTAATATATTCTAATTTTAACCATGAAAATTTAGCTATTTTGCTTATTGTTTTATAGACAGTTGTCTCATTGATGTTATCGAAGAAAAACATTGTTTTATCAAAAGAAACTAAAGTTCTATCCTTTATTTTAAATGAGCATAGCTACATTTGTTTTTGCACGTCAGCTTCTATTTTGAAGTCTTGAAATGAATAATTTTGATCCATATGCTTACAAACGTTGTTTATAAATGCCAGGCCAATAGGGAAAATGCGCATAGGAATCTGCATTATTCACCTGCAAATGTGAAGTGGTTTTGCTAAAATCTGTACATGTCCATTAGAATATCATATGTGTGATTTTACAGTTAAAGAAAGAGATTTAGAAAGTTTAACACCATTATCCAAAAGGGACCAATAAAACATAAAACCTGTTCTCATTAACATTTATTGGGGGCTTCCCTGGTGGCGGTGTGGTTAAGAATCCACCTGCCAATGCATGGGACATGGATTCCATCCCTGGTCTGGGAAGATCCCACATGCTGCGGAGCAACTAAGCCCATGCACCACAACTACCGAGCCTGTACTCTAGAGCCCGCACGCCACAACTACTGAGCCCACGTGCCACAACTACTGAAGCCCACGCGCCTAGAACCCGTGCTCTGCAGCAAGAGAAGCCACTGCAATGAGAAGCCCGCACACCGCAAGGAAGAGCAGTCCTTTCTCGCCACAACTAGAGAAAGCCCACACACTGCAACAAAGACCCAACGCACCCAAAAACAAATAAATTAATTGAGGGCCTATTATCAACAATCAAAACTTGTGTTGTCTATTTACAACAGCCAAGACATGGAAACAACCTAAATGTCCACTGACAGATGAATAAAGAAGATGTGATCCATTTATACAATGGAATATTACTCAGCCATAAAAAAGAACAAAAAATACCATTTGCAGCAACATGGATGGACCTGGAGATTATCACATTAAGTGAAGTAAGTCAGACAAAGACATATACCATATGATATCACTTATATGTGGAATCTAAAAAAAAATGATACAAATGAACTTATTTACAGAACAGAAACAGATGCACAAACATCGAAGAAAAATGTATGGTTACCAAAGGGGAAAGGTGAGGGGGGGATAAATTAGGGGTTTGGGATTAACATATACACACGACCATATATAAAATAGATAAACAACAAGTACCTACTGTAGAGCACAGGGAACTATACTCAATATCTTGCAATGATGACGATAATGGAGAAGAATCTGAAAAAGAATACATATATATATGAATCACTGAATCACTTTGCTGTACACTTTGCTGTACACCTGAAACTTTGAATCACTTTGCTGCACACCTGAAACTAACACAGCACTGTAAATCAACTATACTCCAATTAAAAATAGCTACATAAAGACAAAAATATATCCACAGAGCTGTACACTTTCAATTTGTGCAATTTCTTCTATGTAAATTATACCTCCATTTAAAAAATCTTTGGTTCTCTCAGTAGGGTAAGAAGAAGAGGCTAGATCTGTTTTCTCATGTAGAACCTACCCCGGACATGCTGCTTGTCTTCTTGAAGCAATATTCCCAAGCAAGTTGGACCCTATTAGCTCCACCTTTCATAAAAGGACAGCCACAATCCAGACTGACGTCAATTTAACAGGGAGGTCAAAGGGAAAGCCATCTATATGAACAGCTTCCATATATCAAATGCTTTCTATGTACCACACACTGTGTATGTCATGGTTTCTCATTTATGACAAGAATGAGGTACTTACAAAGCAGGTAACTGTTAACTGATTTTCTAAATGAGAAAACCGAAGCTCACAGCAGTTAAATAACCTTCCCAGTTGAATACAGCTACTACATTGTAAGACCTGGGATTCAAATAGAGTTTTGTTTGGATACAAACCCTTGACCTTTTTAATGCACCCTGCCCCTGAAGCCAGGAGAAGCGCTGGAGGCCACCTAACCCACCAGGGGAAATATCTATACATCCTCCCTTTTGCTATTTTGAGGCTGGCTTCACTGGCCCTCCATCAGGGGCTGGTGGGTCAGAGTGTAAGCACCTCAGGTGTGAAACACTGTTCCCTTGCATGAAGTGAGGAGAAACTAATGAATCACCCAGGCTCCTGCTGACAAGGCTGGTCTTC
This sequence comes from Tursiops truncatus, assembly GCF_011762595.2. Taxonomy (NCBI): domain Eukaryota; kingdom Metazoa; phylum Chordata; class Mammalia; order Artiodactyla; family Delphinidae; genus Tursiops; species Tursiops truncatus. Next base: position 4,436,877 of record NC_047037.1, on the reverse strand, counting down.
ACACCTGTTCAGGGGAAAATGAGCAACAAAGCGAGAACACACACACACACACACACACACACACACACACACACACTAAAGTACAAATTACAATCTTTATGTATCTGCTCCTTGGTGGCTTCACAGGATATGAAATTTTTTATGTTAAAATATGACAACACTATTTCTTATTCTCATTTTTCTCCACTCCAGACTACCAAGCATTCTGGTCAAGGAACTTTCATGTCTAAAATTGTTTCAAACCAAATAGTTCCTTGGGGATGAATAGCTGTGATTAAACCTGGCAACTGTTATGAACCGTATGAAAAGGACACTGAAATAATGCTATTAATGCTGCAAATCTTTGCCTTTCTCCTCTTTGTGTCCTTGCAACAACTTTTTAAATGTTATTATTCAAAATATATTGAGGCTTGGTCTAATTATAAGCACAGGGAAAAATCAACACAGAGAAAAATAATAAAAGCAAAACACGCCAAGTACCCGCTGTAATTTGAACAAACCATGGTTGCTGAAATGTATGTGGTGGAAAATGCTTAATTTTATTAATTCAAGCCTTTTAGGCTTGAATTTTTAAAGTAAGGTTTTTTTTTAATCTTTTGGTTATTATCTGATGCTTAGCAAAACCCAGTGGCAATAAGGAGCCCAAACTGAGTGCTAGCAACTTCTTGTGGCTTAAAAAAGCACAACCACAATAACAAAATACATGAAAGTGTATGAAAAGCCTCATGCAAACAACTAGGCCATCAAGATACTTATATCACCTCATCCCTATAAACTGAAATTATGCATATGCACCAAACATATCCAGACAAATTCACGCACATCAATTAATAAAATATAGATTCTAATCATTTCTTGCAAGTGCTGTGTAACTAACCTCTGTAGATTTATCCTCTCAAAAAAAAAAAAATTCTATGAGCTGCTCTGAAAAAACACCTCAAGAATTAGCTCTGCCATTTACCATATTTGTGACCTTGGGCAAATCTCTTAGCCTGTTAAAGGCTCAATTTTCTTATCTACCTAGAAAAGTAATAGTAAGGATGAAAGGAATTAAATACAGCCCAAGATGAATAACGCAGAATGTTACAGTTATGGGTGGCTTAGAGATAGAGTGCTTTGTTTCGCCAAAAGCTGAGGATGTCATACGGAGCACAGAATACTGAAATCAGCTTCCTGGCGAGCCGGTCAGGGCACTTTTGCACCTGAGGCAAAACAACATTTTCTTTTTCTGAGTAGGATCTTCATCTCCCAGGACCAGCTTATCTTTGAAGTCCCAGGCACTGATCACTTTAGGAAAACGAGCAGAACAAGGGGCCACCTACCCTTCAAAACAAACCAGGGGATTCGAATAAATTACAAATCTGCCTTTCACACTGTGACCTTCCACTTGGAGTTTTAATCACATATTTTGGTTATATATATATATATGTATATATATATATATATACATATATATATATATATATTTTTTTTTTTTTTTTTTTTCTGGTACGCGGGCCTCTCACTGCTGTGGCCTCTCCCGCTGCGGAGCACAGGCTCCGGACGCGCAGGCTCGGCGGCCATGGCTCACGAGCCCAGCCGCTCCGCGGCATGTGGGATCTTCCCGGACCGGGGCACGAACCCGTGTCCCCTGCATCGGCAGGCGGACCCTCAACCCCTGCGCCACCAGGGAAGCCCATTGGTACCATATTTTAAATGGACGTTATTTACAGCTGGCTAGAATATGATGATGTAAACTGCAGGCTTCCATAATCCTACCCAGATCACATGAGAACACCTGGATCTGCACACAAATGCGCCGCCTTCCACAGATACGCGCAACAACCCACACGAAGACGAACAGACGTTAAAATAAGCGGGCTGTATCGAGCTGGCCTTGCTCCTGCAATGTACAGGAACAGAGTGTGTGCAAGCAAGAACACTGCAAATTGCAGCCATCCACTCTTAGGCCATTTGGCACTTCCCATCACTCACAGATCAGCGGCTGCTCAAGGACAGGCTGAAACCATATCTCAGCTCTCCTCTCCCTCCAAACAGATCCCCAGGCCTGACTTGCAGAGGCTGGGCTGGGAAAAACAGGAAAAACTTCAGCTGTGAATGTCAGGGTACTTTCCAAATGTCAGTATCTTATTAGCATGACCAGAAATAACATAAACTTGACAAAATTTAGGTAACTCTTCTTTCGTGTTTACCACTGCTGCCACTGCCGCTCAGGATCATGGTACATCTTGCCTGCAGATGAGAAAAACGTAGCTCTAGCCTCCCTGATGACTGGTTTACATCTTTATTTATTAATTCTCTTGATGGCCCAAGAACACATATCATGTAAGCAGGCCAGTGGGGGTAAAATGCCTCAGGGTATGAGTAACCGGTAAATAACTAAGCAGCATATGTTTAGTTGATTTCATCTGAGAAACGCAGCCCTTTCTGGTAGTACCTGATTCTTCTCACTGGGCGCTTATAGAACAGATAGTGGGGAATAGATCTTCTGGGTTGAGAGACCTGGATGGAGCTCTCATATAGATCAGGAATTTTCTGATATCATCTCACAAGACAGTAGAAGAGAAATCCTATATTCCACACAGGTCATTGGATTCTCTTCCTACTGCTGTTGTAACAAGTTATCATAAATTCAGTGGTTTTAAACAACACAAATATATGATGTTGCAGTTCTTTTCCTTTTTTGGTAATATTTATTTATTTATTTGGCTGTGCCGGGTCTTAGTCGCGTCACGTGGTATCTTTAGTCGCGGCATGCAGGATCTAGTTCCCTGACCAGGGATTGAACCCAGGCCCCCTGCATTGGGAGCGCGGAGTCTTACCTACTGGACCACCAGGGAAGTCCCGATCTTGCAGTTCTGAAAGACGGATGTCCAACATCAGCCTCAGTGGGCTAAAATCAAGGTGTCAGCTGAGCTGCTTTCCTCCTGGAGACGCTGGAGTCGGGGAGGATCCTTCCTGACCTTTACTAGCTGCTAGAGGCTGTCCTCGTTTCCTCACATTGCCTTTCCTCCCTCTGTTACCATCCTCAGATCACCTCCACTCTTTGTGCTGTCCTCCTTCCTCCTTCTTGTAAGGACACGTCAGGATAACCCAGGAAAATCCAGGGTAATCTCCCATCTCAACACCCCTCAATTGTATCTGCAAAGTCCCTGCTACCATGTAAGGGAGTACAGTCATGGGTCCCAGGTGTTAGGATGTGCACATCTTCACTGGGCCATTATTCAGTCTCCCACAGGCACGAACCAAGCGAAGTCCATTTCAAATCTGTTCTTATTAATTAAAATTGCACATGAGTATAGGAGAAAAACAACTTAGAGTGGAAAAAGTGATTTGTGCAATAGACAAAGCTCCCTGGGCTTGTTCCATACACGCTAGGACTACAGAAAACGACGCATTTTAATGGTTTTGTGTTCATGTAACGGGAAGCTATGACTGTTAATTCACATTTCTCTGATTGCTAGTGAGGGTGAATTTTCTCCTATGTCTAATGGTCATTTGGATGCCTTTCCTGTCCTTTGCCCATTTTTCTCTGGAACTGTTCATCTTTTAGTTATTGAGTTATATGTATTCTTTATAGGTTCTTAATATTGAACTCATCCTGTTAGATATGTTGCAGATATCACTTTTCAGTCTAAAAAATTCACTTTTTTTTTTTTTTTTTTTTTTTTGATACACGGGCCCCCCACCGCTGTGGCCTCTCCCGCTGCGGAACACAGGCTCCGGACGCGCAGGCCCAGCAGCCATGGCTCACGGGCCCAGCCGCTCCGCGGCACGTGGGATCCTCCCGGACCGGGGCACGAACCCGCGTCGCCTGCATCGGCAGGCGGACTCCCAACCACTGCGCCACCAGGGAAGCCCTAAAAAATTCACTTTTAACTTTGATTATGATATTTTATAATAGAGTTTTAAATATTAAATTGATCAAAAATTTCAATCTTTTCCCCTATAGTATGTGCTTTGTGTATTTTCTTTAACAAATCCTTTCTACCTTCAAGTCATAAAAATATTTCCCTGTTTTGTCTTTGGCAAACTGGGGAATCTTTTTGTTTTAAAAATTATAGCGATCATCTTTTTATATGATGTTGAATAGTGACCTAATTTTGTTTTCACTGGGCAGCCAGCCAAATTTTCTAATACCATTTCACCATATCACCATCACTACAGTGGTCTGAATGCCACCTCTGTTCTGTGCAGTTTGTCACATATGCTTGGATCTGTTTTGCGTTTCTATATAATGTTCTGTTGATCTTGTTAATACTTAACTGATACTGCACTATATTAATCACTTTATCTTTACAAAGTAATGGCTTTATTATGGTAAGGCTTCTCTCTTCTTTCTGTTTTTCTCCCTAAGAATTATCTGAACTATTATTGGAAATTCCATCACATATATTAATTTAAAAATTACTTTGTCAAGTTTTGTGCAAACACTGTTAAAATCTCACTGGAATTACCATGAATTTATAGATTAGCTTGAAGTGAAATTAGCTTGACAAAGTGATGAAACCCAGTCACTCCATTCACAAGCACAGCTAATCTCTCCACTTTTCTTATATATCTTTCAATAAAACTTAAAATTTTCTTTGCAAAGGCCTTATGAATATAACTTCACTTGATTCCTTGATAACTTGCAATTTGGTTGCTATTGATATTGTAATTGATTTTCCTCATTACTCTTTGGAACTGGCTATTCTTGGTATACGTGAATAATTGTCTATTTTATATATTGATTCTTTATCAAGTAATTTGACTAGTAAGTTTCTTGGATTATGTTGTAGACCTTTTTATCTATAAATAATGCTAACCGTATCTCTTCATTTTAAATAAGCTTTTTATTTTTTTTTCCCTTATTGTATTGGCTGTGATTACCAGTAGATTGAACGGTGGAGGTGACGGCAGGCATCATTGTCTTGTTTCTGATTCTAACTGGATCTTTCTAAATTTAGATCACTAGCTATGTATTGTTATATACCATATATAAGATTATAGAAATCATGGCCTATTGCTCATTTGATAAAAGATTTTTAACAAATATATTATCGGATTATTCCAAATGCTTTTCTGTATCTATTTAGGAGATCGTATATATTTCCTTTATATATTAATGAATAGATTACATTAATTTTTAATGGGGATTACCTTTGTAATTGTGAGATAAACTCTACCTGATAATATTGAAACCCAGCAGCACCCTGTGGGGCCCTACGGGATACAAATCTTTTTGTGTCCCCGAATTGAATTCTTGTTTGTAGGAAATAGGCTTCATTCATACTCCTTGACCTTCCCTGAGTTCCAAAGGGCAGATTTAACCAGTTGCTAATCCGAGAAGAGAGGGAATGCAGAAACAAAGGAGAAGCAGTCAAGAAATAATAGTGCAGCCTTGGGGCAGGAGGCTGGTTCCTCCTCAAGGAGTATACATGACAATATCTTTGAGTTCTTTTGCAGAACCAAGGCCCCCACCCAGGTGGAAGATGGCAACTTTAGGCTGAGCAACAGATTTCTGGAGCAGCACCCTGCTACCTCATCACCAACCAATCAGAAGAAAGTCACACACCCTGCAGCCATCACCCTAAATTTTGCCTATGAAAATTCTTCCCCCCAAACCATTGGGGAGTTAGTGGACTTTGAGCATGAGCCACCCATACTCCTTGCTTGGCCCTGCAATAAACTTTTCTCTGCTCCAAACTACGACCTTTCGGTTCAGTAACAATGTTTCTTTTATACAATGCTGGACTTTATTATGTTTCATTTAAGCAGTTTGCAACTACATTCATAAAGGAGTTGTCTTAAAATGTTTCATTCCTTTACAATCTTTGTCAGGTTGATATTAACATAGTTTTACCATCATAAAAAAAATAGAATCCTTTGGTAAATACTGTGATTGTTTATTTCATGAAGCCTTGAAACTGAAACTGACTGAACCTTGATTAATTTTCCTTTTATTCGGGGATGGAGGATGAGGAGAGGGAGAAGGAAGGGACAGGGAGTTTGACCAAGTCACTGGTTCTCCAGCATTTTGATTTCATGAACTTTTTCCATGCTTGTAAACTATTGAGGACCTCAAAGAATTTCTGTTCCTATCAGTGACATCTACAAATATTTACCATATTAATTTCAGTAAGAGAATATCACTTACATAATACTAATTTTCTGGAATTTGTTGAGAGTCCTTTTGTGACTTATCATAAATAAGTTTATGATATATTAATTCTGTGATTCCATTATGTTATGTTATTATGTTATTATTACATGTTATGTAATGTTATGTTAATAACATTAACATAACAATAATAACATGTTATGTTATTATTACATGTTATTATTATGTTATGTTATTATGTTATTATTATTGTTATGTTATTATGTTATTATGTTATTATTCCATTATGTTATGTTATTCCATTATGTTATATTCTTACAAATATTGTTGTCTCTTTTTGCATTCTTTATCTGTATGTTTCTGAAAGAGCTGTGCTGAAATCTCCCAAAGTCTAATAATCTTCATTTTATGTCTCATGAATCCTGCTTAGGTTGTTAAATGCATAAAAGTTTAATTATATATTCTTAGTACACTATTGCTTTTAACACAGACTGATGTTCCTCTTTAGCTCTTTTATATTTTTGGTTAACATTTCAGCCTTTTATTTTCAAAATTTCTCTAGGCTTAGATTTTAGGTGTCAGTCTTACCAAGTGCATATACAATAGCTGGCTGTTTTTTAATCCTACCTAAAACTCTCTTTGTTTTAGTAAGTGAATTTGATCGTTTTACATTTATTGTATAACCAAGCAGGACCTTATGGGGCCTTCCTGGGATAGACTCCTCCATCATACCCTCTGCTTTAGCTGCTCTCTGAAGTACCTAGATAACAGTATCTGATGCACATTTCCTGAGTGAAATGCACATTACAGATGTGAAAACCCCCACCAAATGGAAGATGCTACCTACTTGATAACCATAAGGGCACAGCCCCCAGGCCTACTGGAGCCTAAGGATTGATAATGTTGACCCCTGTGACATCGCCCTATTACCTCACCATAAACCAATCAGAGAATTGTGTATGAGCTCATCACATACCCTGCAACCCCCATCCCCCTCATCTGGCCTTTAAAAATGTTTTGCTGGGCTTCCCTGGTGGCGCAGTGGTTGAGAGTCCGCCTGCCGATGCAGGGCACACGGGTTCGTGCCCTGGTCCGGGAAGATCCCACATGCCGCGGAGCGGCTGGGCCCGAGATCCATGGCCGCTGAGCCTGCACGTCCGGAGCCTGTGCTCCGCAATGGGAGAGGCCACAACAGTGAGAGGCCCATGTACCACAAAAAAGAAAAAATGTTTTGCTGAAACCCATCAGGGAGTTCAGGTGTTTTGAGCACTAGCTGCCCTGGATTCCTTGCTTGGTGCCCTGCAATAAATGCTGCACTTTCTTTCACCACAACCCGGTGTCAGTAGATTGGCTTTACTGTGCACAGGCTAGTGGACCGAAGTTTGGTTTGGTAACAACTGTACTACTGATATATCTGGTCTTGACTGCATCTCCAAGGAGGTGTTGTAACCTTTGCCCCTATGGTGTGTACAGACATACCAATGGACTGTTTCCTGAGCTAGTATTTTCTCAGGGTCATATCTCTTCTTGTTTAGTATCCAAAATTCATAAGCCATATTTACCTCTCAGTAAAATGGTTTTGTGTGATGCTTATGTAGAACAAAATTTTTGTGTGTTTGTACACAAAACTTAACACAATGTTTTTAGCAAAAATTTATGTGGGAAATTTCTTGAGCTAAATACATGAAATACCTATTCACTGTATGAGAACCCACATGGAACACACCTCAAGATTGTCCCTCTGGAAGATGGGGAGGCTGAGCCGTTTATGACCAGATTCCCATGCCCAGGAGGGACCGAGGCTTGCCCTCTCGTGGACAAGCTTCCATGTGCAAGAGAAACAGTCAGTGTGCAAGGCACTGTCTTCCCCACATGCAGGTGAAAGTAGATGGACTAAAGGGACACAATGCAGAGCATCAGTGATGTCTGTTACAGCCTGAGTGCTGAATTCCTGGCTGTGTTAAAATTCATCACGCTGCCCACTTATGTATGCATGCTATTCTTCAGTAAAGAAAAGTTTATTTAAATATTTTTCTAGGGGCTTCCCTGGTGGCGCAGTGGTTGAGAGTCCGCCTGCCGATGCAGGGGACGCGGGTTCGTGCCCCGGTCCGGGAAGATCCCACATGCCGTGGAGCGGCTGGGCCCGTGAGCCACGGCCGCTGAGCCTGCGCGTCCGGAGCCTGTGCTCCGCAACGGGAGGGGCCACAACAGTGAGGCCCGCGTACCGCAAAAAAAAAAAAAAAAAAATTTGTAGGAAATGCATGAACTACGAAGAGGGTGTCATTTCAGAAAAAGAATAAAAACTGAGATGCCTGACACTTAAGATCAAAACTTTCCCCAACTGTTCTGGCTGGAGTTCCAAGATGACCCAATCCGCTTTGGTTGCTTCAGCAACAACAGCATCTCAGAGTTCCTGACATGACATCAAAGTTTCGATGATATGGAGAATGATGCTGGCCAGGCAGTTCAACTCAGGCTTACAAATATAATTATTCATTTGGTCACTCGCTCACTTGTTCACAGAGTATTTGCTGAGCTCTTAGTTGGTTAAGGACTGTGCATGGCACTGGTGATAAAATGATGATCAAGTTCTTTCTCAACCTTCAAGGAGCTCATAGACCAGTAAGGAAGACAGATATGTCATCAATTAAGTGTGACAGAGAGAGTCAAGAAAACAGCAGCAAAAGCAAAGTTCCGTGAGCATCAATTTGGTCCAAGATGTTTGGGAACGGGCATTGAAGAGACATTCAAAGGAGGAGCAGGATTTTCATACCAATGTTTTCTCAGGTCAGTCTCCCAAGGCAATAGACATAAGAGCAAAAATAAACAAACAGGACCTAATCAAACTTACAAGCTTTTGCACAGCAAAGGAAACCATAAACAAAATGAAAAGGCAACCTACAGAATGGGAGAAAATATTTGCAAATGATGTGAACAACAAAGGCTTAATTTTCCAAAATATACAAATAGCTCATACAACTCAACAACAAAAAATGCAAACAACCCAATTGAAAAATGGGCAGAAGACCTAAATAGACATTTCTCCAATGAAGACATATAGATGGCCAACAGGCACATGAAAAGATGCTCAACATCACTAATTATTAGAGAAACGTAAATTAAAACTACAGTGAGTTGCCACCTCACACCAGTCAGAATGGCCATCATCAAAAAGTCTACAAATAACAAATGCTGGAGAGGGTGTGGAGAAAAGGAACCCTCCTACATTGTTTGTGGGAATGTAAATTGGTGCAGCCACTGTGGAAAACAGTATGGAGGTTCCTGAAATATCTGTAGAGTGGCCATATGATCCGCATTCCCACTCCTGGGCATATATCCAGACAAAACTATTATTCAAAAAGGTACATGCACCCCTATGTTCATAGCAACATAATTCACAATAGCCTAGATAGGAAAACAACCTAAATGTCCAAAGACAGACAAATGGATAAAGAAGATGTGGTACATATATACAATGGAATATTACTCAGCCATAAAAAAGAAGGAAATAATGCCACTTGCAGCAATATGGATGGACCTAGAGATTATCATACTAAGTGAAGTAAGTCAGACAAAGACAAATACCATATGATATCACTTATATGTGGAATCTAAAATTTGACACAAATGGACTTATCTACAAAACAGAAATGGACTCAGACATAGAAAACAGACCTGTGGTTGCCAAGGCAGGGGGAGGGAAGGATTGCGAGTTTAGGATTAGCAGATGCAAACTATTATAAATAGAATGGATAAAAAACAAGGTCCTACTATAGAGTACAGGGAACTATATTCAATATCTTGTGATAAACCATAATGGAAAAGAATATGAAAAGGAATGTATATATATACCCGAGTCACTTGGCTTTACAGCAGAAATTGACACAACACTGTAAATCAGCTATACTTCAATAAAATAAATTTTTTGAAAATTTAGGATTTTTGATGAGATGAAAAAGCAGAGAAGAGATAAATGAAAACAAAAGCATGAGGCTTCATGGTGCATTCAGTGAAGTAGGATGTAGTTGAAGAAGGCCAAACTCTAGGTAGTGGGGAAAAAGTGATGAGCTGACGTGGTAGGTAGTGTCAGAAGCTGAGACCTCAAATTGTGTGTGTGTGTTTTTTTTCCCAAATTGTGCATTCTTTGACTAGAATTCATTCTGTAGATAAAGAACCCAGAAAAGGTTTTTAAGTAAGGAAAGGACATCCACAACCAGTGTTTTAAGAAAACTGGGAGTTTAACTGGACTATGAATTGGAGTGAGAAGAAACTACAGTGAGGTCAGTAGAGGAGCTATTGAAATGCTTCTAGGGAAGATGATAAGGGTGTGTATTGAGGAGGGTTTAGACCTATTGTCTCTATAAATGTTTGTTTCACCACTAGATGTGTAGTCATGGCCCCAGGCAGGCATTCAAGGAGCTGATCGAGCAACATGCACCTTTGTTATACAAATAAAGGAAGAAATAGCTCTCTCTAGAAATCTAAAATACATCTACAGAGGTGAGACAAGGCAAGGAAGCACAATTTAAACACCCCGTTACAAAATCAGGTAAAACAGTAACAGAGATATTGAGGAAATAAAATAGAGGTAAATGTGTAAGGAACTGATAAGGATGTTTCTATTGGCTAAGCCATTAAATTAACAAAAAAAGAAATCCAGCTCTTGTGAGGGAGAAGTCACTTGGTGCACAGTTTTGTTTTGTTTTACAAAAGAAAGACAGGTATAAAAAAATCATTTACAGCACATGGAAGAGTACGCAAAGCACAGGCCCCTGCCCGGAATTTCAGAGAGGTGTGGTTTGTACGTATAAAATATGCAGACTAAATAACAACCAAAACAAGTATCAATTTCTTTGTGAAAATAAGTTAAACTTCCAATAAATAAAGTAGATGGAGGAACTCTAGGGGCAAACAGGATGCCTCACAAAATCTATTAACAGTCATAGGAAAACACACACACACACACACACACACACACACCTGTTTGTATACTCAGATATTTACTGAGCACCTTCCGAGGGTGGAGATACAGCGATGAATAAAATAGATACAAATCCCTGCCCTCCTGAAACAGTCGTTCTCATCCTCTTTACAATCCATCGTTCTTGAATGTTCCAGAACACCAATCCTGTTTCAGTCTTCCTGCTTTACCAACCCCCCCACCCCACCCCGCGCAGTGGTGTCCAAGCATGAATTCTGTAGTGGAACAAAATTTTCACCCCAAAATTGTAACACGGATTATTTCCAGCTGTAAACAATCAAGGCCGAAAAGACTCAGGAAAAACCTTTGACCCTCCCGGCTAACTCCCTGAAGAATTTATATAGAGAGCCTATTACAGGAACAGAGCTGTCGCCAGAGATAATCTGCACTGAATATGGGCTGGGGTGAAGGGGGAAACTCTGTGTCCTACTGTCTCTGCTGGCCCAGCAAACATCTGTTTACTAACATCTGCTTTTCTGTCTTCCTGTGAATTGTCTTCTTAGCCCTTGGAACTCCCAAACCACTACCCCCAACATCCTCTTTTGTCTTTAGCTGAAGATGCTATTTAACGTGAGGGTTTCAGCCATTTCAGTGAGTTACTCAGTCTTCCTGGGTCTCTCCCATGTATGCACATTACTAAACTTTGTTTGATTTTCTCCTGTTAATCTGTCTTATGTCAACTGAATTCTTAGACCAGCCAGAAGAACCCAGAAAGGTAGTGGAAAATTTCTCCCTCTCTTAGTATTGTCAGCTGGAAAAAAAATGCACCACCTGAAAGTTGAGAATTATGTTTTATTCGGTGAACTTTCTGAAGACTTAAGCCTGGGAAGCAGTTTCTCAGATCATTCTAAGAACTGCTCTGAAGAGGTAAGGGAGGAGCTGGGATATATGGGAGTTTTTGCCACAAAAACCAAATGGTGGGAACATCAAACGATGATTGTTAATTAAAGAAAACCAGACAACTCAAGTTAATGAATTTAGCGCTTTTCTATGTATGGGAAGATTCTCAAGAGTCTGGGCTCATTGAAATCATTCCTTTGATATGCACCTTGGCTATCTAGGGCGGTATCCTGTTTTCCTCCATCCTAATCCCCCCAGGGTACACACTCAGGGGCCACTGCAGTGGCTGCTGGCCTGATGGCTGCAACATCCTTTGTTTCCTACATGGCAGGTGACATCTTTCACCCACATTGCGCTCTACAAGCCCAACTGCACCACACTCCTCTGTTCCTCTCTGACCTCACTTTCCTCCACCCATTTCCTTGCTTCCAATAGTCCTACCACCCTGGCCTTTATATTCCCCAAACACTTCAAGCTTATTCCTGTTTTGGAGTTCTTCCCTTGTTCTCATCTGCCTGGCAAGACATCTCCCAGATATTCACACGATCGCTCCCTACGCCCTGCAGACTCAGTTCAAAAGTCCTCTCCTTGGGGACACTTCCTGGACTGCACTAACTCAGTGGGTTTATCACTTCAAAATTATTAGTTTATATCCTCTGAGAGCTTGAAAGATAGTGGGTGTTCAAAAAACTGCTTGTTAAATGGCCACATGGGGTGTGTGTGTGTGTGTGTGTGTGTGTGTGTGTGTGTGTCTGTGGTTTAGTGGATGATGGTCATGAGGTAGGAGATTGATGGGCCCCAGGCTGTGTAGCTGCAACCAGGCTCAGCCTGAAGCTTCAAGATAAGATATTAGCAGGAGCATTGGGCCTGGATTGGGTGAAAGACAAAGCGACCACATTTTTCTCATTCTTGGAGTCAGTGGGCTTTCCCAGCCCACACATGTGCAAAGAAGGTCCTCAGTCTAGGGAAGGGGTCAAAGGGAGAAAGAGACGCCAGCCCATAAGATGTCCTGCCAACCTCCCAGAAACCTTCACACTGGACTCCACCTTGGCTGAGAGATACATGCGCTCCCAGGAAGGACCCTGAGTCAGGTCAAGTATGGGCACAAGCAAGATGATTGGCCAGAGACAACCCAGAAGACTGCCCCCATATAAGTGACCTAACCCACCCCCATTGGGTGCAACTCACTCCGAGTTTGCCTATGTGCTTTTCCACATGTACTCTGCTTCTAATAAACCTTTATCTGTTTCACAATCTTGGTCTCTTTGCTGAATTCCTTCTTCAAAGAAGACAAGGACCAAGGTCCTGCACAGCCATTCGAGTCTAAAGAAAGATAAGCTCTTTCTACCAACTCATGCTGCTTATGCAGCGTCCAGTTCGGTAGGCTCTCAAACAAACCACTGACGTCTGGTGGCAGTGTAGCAGTGGTGATTTTGGTGGTGAAGATGATGACTAAATGAGTTTTACTGCCCTGCAGCCTGAGGAAACAAATCTGTGCACAGGCCAACACCTCAACCTGCCAACCTCCAAACACAAAGTCAGAAAAGGTGAGAAAGTAAATTACACTCTGCTCCTGGATTTCATAACTGTGACTTGCAAGTTACCTGTGTTTCCCCTTCTACCTTATCTGAGCACAAGGCACTGCTGCTTTTGTTCAGTATAAAGTGAAATGTAAACAGCAGTACATCTGTGCATTCCTTCATTCCTTAGGATTTTGAGTTAGACTCCAAGATGTACTGACATTCATAAACATTCAACAAATCTCCCAAACCACCAAAAACATTAAGGGCGATTCTCAAATCCTTAGACATGCTGTTTTGCCTCCCATTTGGTGGCAATCAGGGTTCAGGTAATGTTCGTGTGGCCTTTCAGACCCAACGATATTTCAACTACAAATGCTGAGAATCACACACACAGGCCAGATGCGATCTAAACCTGGAAAAAACGCTCCTGCACCTTTGACCACCCTGCTGATTGCCCAGTGCTGAACTCACATGCATTGACTTTTCAATCAACCATTTTTGTGTTGGTCAGCTCCGAAAATCAACCTCAGCTCCATAAACATTCCTGACAATCAGCTTGTAATGTGATAAGTTGCTCATAAAGAAAATAGAAAAATAAAAATTAACAGAGGCAGATTTAAACTGCCTCTCAGCCTCAATTTTTGTGATGGAATGGAGACCTTTAGACGCTTTGCGAATGATTACAATTTGTATATACTAGTGGGAGTGGAACGTAAAACCAAAATATAAAAGAGCGTTCAAGGTATCATTCATTTACCATGAAAATAAAGGACATCGGGAACAAATGAAGTAGCTTACATCTACAACAGGCAGTGAAAAGACGACATTCAGGCTACAGATATAGCCATCTCCACATCTGTCCTCCTCGGGACAGGATGAAAAGTGGAAAAGTGGGTCCCCAGGACCCACGCGGAACTCTCCGCCATGCAAAAAACGCAGAGAATGGGCAATGGGAGACATAGATCAAAGCCAAGCTGGCTGCGTGACACTTCATGACAAAACTCTCTGTTCCCATCTGTGAAACAAGAAAGCTAGAGAGGAAGTCTGTTGTTTCTGTCCATTCTAACATTCTAGTAGTTTGTGTTTTACAACTGCAGGAAATCACAAGGGATAAAAATGATATTTTCTTCCTTTCAATGAGAAGTAAAACATGAATTACTTACATTCAAAGTAAAAAAGATGACATAGAACTTTGCCCCTTCTTCTTGTTGCTGGTTTTCCCAATACTACTACTTCCATATAATTCAATCTACTTCCATATAATTCAGGACCTACAGATATTTCTGCTGAATCTGCACCTTCCAATGTGCTACTTTACCGCATTTACATTTTTAATGAATAAGTGTGTATTTTCTTTAAGAAGCTGTGTCGGGTGTGGGGAGAACCAAATGACATCACTTTTTCTCTTAGGAATCTGAGACTATAAATATTTTACGAGTGCAGGTTTTTTAATCTGAGGTTTATATCGTATTATATAGAGAGTATCTGCCTTAGGACAGCTTCATTTGTGACCCCTTTATTTATACAGACTCTATAACTTAGAATTGCAATACTGATCAAAGCTCACATGTACCATTGCTGAGAGATGGCTACCTAAGAACACATTCCGTATTGGGACAGAAAGCTCACCTACAGCATGTGTGCACAGTGAAACACTTATTTCATAATTCCTTTTTATTTTTGCAGATTTTCTTCAGTGTTTGAATTTCTTTTGCACTAAACTATATTTGAAATCGGTAACAATGCATAAAATTAACCCCCTTCCCCACAAGAGTCAATGAAATCTTTTATTTGTGAAATTAATGCCTGATGATTTGAATCAACATGAATCAAGAATGAAAGATAAGGAATCCACCTGCTGTGAGATTAAATTATCCCATTCCACAGGAAGAACCTCCTCGAAAGCAAGGAAAAAGACACTTGGAGGAAATGAAGACGGCCAGTACAGTGACTGAGATAAGAGAGCTGTTGTGCTGATGGGAAAATTTTTATTCTATTTTTCTAGAATCAGATGATGTGATTTATATTAGTATTCAAAAAAAATTTGAGCTATAGTTGATTTACAATGTTGTATTAGTTTCAGGTGTACAGCAAAGTGATTCAATTTTATATATTTTTTCTTATATATATTCTTATATATATATATATACGCTTTTTCAGATTCTTTTGCATTATAGGTTATTAAAGATATTGAATATAGTTCCCTGTGTTATACAGAAGGTCCTTGTTGTTTATCTACTTTATATACAGTAGTGTGTCAGATGATGTTATTTAATATTCCTCTAAACTAGAAAATTAAACAGCCTTGGTGACATTGACTCCACAAAGTTTTTAGCTGGACAAGGGAACTTGGTGGGCCTGGCGTTATAGTTCAGTCATAAATCTATCATGATGAAATCTGGAAGAAATTCTGCCCTAAATTTGGTCAGGATTTTAGAGACTTTGCATCACGTACTAGCAAGTAACACTGAAACGTAACAAATGATGTCAGGTAACAACAAAAGTAAAAATAGATAGATTAGATTACAACAAAGTTGAAAACTTCTGTGCATTAAAAGACACAATTAGCAGAGTGAAAAGGCAACCTGTGTAATAGGAAAAAATATTTGCAAATCATATATCTGAAAGCCACCAAGTAAAGAACACCTACAACCCAACCACAAAAACAAACAACCTGACTAAAAAATTGGCAAAGCACGTGTACAGACATTTCTCCAAAGGAGACCAATGGCCAATAAGCACTTGAAAAGGTGCTTGATATCACTAATTAGGGAAAAGCAAGTCAAAATCACAGTTGGATCCACCTCACACCTATTAGGATGGCTACTATCAAAAAAAAAGAAAATAACAAGTGTTGATGAGGATGTAGAAAAATGGGAAATCTTGTGTGTGCACTGTTAGTGAAAATGTACAATGCTGCAGCTACTATGGAAACAGTATGGCAGTTCCTTAAAAAATTAAAAATAGAATTACCATACAATCCAGCAATTCCATTTCTGAGTCTATACCCAAAAGAATGGAAAGCAGGGTCTTGAAAAGCTATTTGTACACCCATGTTCACAGCAGCACTGTTCACAACAGACAAGAGATGGAAGCAAACTAAGGCTCTGTCAGTGGATGAATGGAGAAACAAAATGTGCTACGTACAAGCGATGGGATATTATTCAGCCTTAACAAGGAAGGGAATTCTGACACATGCTACAACATGGATGAACCCTGAGTATGTACATTATACTAAGTGATATAAGCCGGTCACAAAAAGACAAATATGGTAGGATTCTACTCATATGAGGTATCTACCACAGAAGTCAGATTCAGAGAGACAGACGGAGAAAGGTGATTGCCAGGAGATGGGGGAAGGAAGAAATGGGAAGTTGTTTAATGGATCTAGAGTTTCAGTTTTGTAAGAAAAGTTCTGCAGATTAGTTGCACAACAATGTGAATGTACTTAACACTACCAAAATATACGCACTTAAAAATGGTTAAGATGGAAATTTTTGTTACGTGTATTTTACCACAATTAAAAAAAATTTTTAATTGGGTCAGACATATATATCAGTATTTATCCATTACCCATTATCAGGCTTTTGGCTTGCTTTAACCAAGTCTAATGCTTGCCTATTAAAAATAAAACTACAGTAAACATTTTAACGCCTTAAGCTATTCTCTGGGTTTTGTATTTGGTTTAACCTTAGACTGGGTTCTTAGGAGCTAAATTAGTAGGTCATAGTTATCAACACATTTAAAGTTCTTTACTCATAAGAATTTACCTTCAAATGTATTAAATTAATGTCAGTCGTCAAGGAAGTTTGCCAGGACTTATTGGTTATAGGTGGTCTTAAAACTTTAGATAAATATGCTTCTAAAAGTTTTCCAACACTCCTGGAAGATACTATATTTTGAATTGTAAAATCTGCAATGAGCCTTTTATACAGATGAAAAATGTATTTATAGAATTCTCATTATAATACGTATTAGAATATCTAACGTCATTTATAAAGACCCCTGTGATGAGGTCCACTCAGAATTCATGATCAAAAACTTATCTGTCCCTTTTTCAATTTTGCTACCAGGCAGAGTCCCTTACATCTATCACCATATTTCCCACTTCGCTCTAGATGCTAGGAAGTTTGGGCCTATTTTTATGCAGCGTTCTTTACCTAGAGTTTTGTTACAATGTTTTTCTACATTTCCTCTTTCACTTGAGGGGATAAGGATGGGAGCTATAGACCATGACAGTGCAGGGAATTTTATGTACTTTATTCTATATAATCTGCTCGACAGCTGTGTAATGTGTTATCCAGATTCCCTTTCTACCAATAAAACTGACGCACAAGAGTATGAGTAACTTGACTGATATCATACAGTGATTCTTGGCCTTATTATAGTCAAGTTTTTCTTGTAAGTTGCTACGAGCCTTTTTGGAAGTAAAAGGATACATAAATAAATAATGTAAACCAGTAATTTCAATGTCAAAACGTAATTTTATTTCATGCTGAGCACTAAGGGCTGGAGGAACATTAGAGCTAGAAGGAAATCAATCATCTCTTTAGCCCCATCCTTTGACAAACAAGGCCCAGGGAGGTGACCTCAATGACCTGAGGCATATAGCTGGCCCTTAGCTACATTTCCACTTTCTTTTTCAAAACAGGGCAGAATCATCTTTTATGGCTCACTTTTACTTCCTGTGCAAGGATCTCACTGCCTATTAGTCTCAGGATTCTCGAACCCCCAAGGAAGGAATGAAAGTGACCTTTAAACATTATTAATAAAATCAATTCATACTAGAGTGCAATGCAACTATATGAGTAATAAATATTTAAACTTCATGTGCAAAAGTCATTCTTCCTATTCTCCAATACAGTTTATTTTAAATTATCCAGTGTTATCATAGTAAGAGCTCTATTCTCCAGGCTTGTTAGCTGTTTTATTCATTTATATCCTTGAGAAAAAAACCCTAATTTAAATTGATACCTGTTACCATTTAACCTACTTCTAGAATTTATCCTAAGGAAATCGACAGGAAATATATGAAACAAGTATGTACAAAAACGTTAATGAGTGTTTATTTTTTAAATGCAGGTTTTTTAGAAAAATAAAATGGGAACTGTGTGAAATGTCCAACAATAAGAGATTATTTAAATATACATCGTACAAAGGAATTCGGAAAAGCAGCTAAAAATTATGATGCAGACCTATATTTATTGCATGGATAAAATGATGATCCCATTTATCTAAACAAACAGATATTGCTATACACTTTTAGGCTTATCCAATACCTAGAAGGATATTCTAAAATGCACTTGGAGTTGTCTCTATATGACAGGACCACAAATTAGTTATACTTTCACATATATATGGTCTTCTTACAATTTTTATAAAGAAGGTAATATTTTATAATCAGTAAAAGGACAATTAAGCTATTTCTATCTAGAAAAAAGTAACTATTTAAATATCTGTCTAAAATTAACTTACCATAATATCAAATCGTAATGAACTGGGCTTGAAAATACCCAGCAGTAATCACAGATTTTTACAAACATTTATGATGCACTAACAACCACAACAAAAAGTCAATGAAATTAATCAACATAGTTCCACATTTTTATATGGCATCTTATCATCCACTGAGATGCTTTCCATATTTCTCTGATTTTGATCTTGTTTCCCTTGCCTTTGCAACCTGTGGTGGAGAGAATAATACTCCCCACTCCAAGGTGCCCATATCTTTTTTTTTTGAGATAAAATTTATTTAACATACAATTCACACGTTAAAGTGTATAATTCAATGCTTTCTGTATATTACATTAAATTTTAAAAGTTTGTGGTAAAAAAAAATATATATATATAAAATTAGTCATTTTAACCACTTTCAAGGGGACAACTCAGTGGCATTAATTACATCCACAATATTGTGTAACTATCACCGCTATTTCCAAAACTTTTTCATCACCCCGAACAAAAATTCCATACCTATTCAACAGTAACTGCCTATTCCTCCCTCTCCGCAGCCCCCTTTTAACCTCTAATCTATTTTCTATGAATTTGCCTACCTAGATACTTCATACAAGTGGAATCCTACAATATTTGTCCTCTTGTGTCTGGCATATTTTGCTTAGCATGTTTTCAAGGTTAAGATGTCCATAGCTTAATGCCTAGAACCCGGAAACATGTATGTCACATGGCAGAAGAGAATTAAGGTTGCAGATAAACTGGGGTGGCCAATCCTAATACAGTGAGATTACCCCGGCTCGTTCAGGTGACCCAGTGTTTTCACAAGGGCCTTTTAAGTGTGGAAGAGGGAGGTGGAAGGTCAGTGCTAGAGGGATGCACAGTGAGAAAGACTGGACCAGCCACAGTGGCTTCAAAGATGAGACACAAGCCAAGGAATGCCGATAGCCTTTAGGATCTGCAAAAGCAAAGCAAGGAAACGGATTTTCCCCTGGAGCCTCTGAAAGGAATGCAGTCCAGCCAAAACCTTGATGTTAGCCTAGTGAGACCCACTTCAGGCTTCTAATGTCAAACACTAAGATATTAAATAAATCTGTGTTGTTTTAAGCCATCAATTTGGTGGTAATTTGTAGTCATAAGAAACTAACACAGGCCTTAATATTTTCATATGATTTTGAAGTTAAATGTAAAGGATCTGCTCCTCTTTTAATACTAATTAATACTAATACATTATTGTCATAATATAAAACACGTCCTTGGATCAAGGAGCTACCCTTTATCCTATCACATGTCATTTTACCTGGAAATCTACAGACTCTCTCTCTCTCTCACACACACACACACACACACACACACACACACACACACACACGGACACACACACTCATACCTTTGATTCATTCCTTTATCATTCCTTTATCTTTTGAACAAATTTTAGTTTCCATTCATTCCCAGTATTCTGATCTCTTACAGAATAAATTAAGCAAGGACATTTCTCTAACCTCCCCTGCACTCCCCATATCATCTTTCCAGTTCTTGTTGTACGAAGCCTGACCAGAGAATGAGTTCCTGAACCCAGATTCTCACTCAAAAAACAGGGCCATTCAAGGAATTCGGATGCTTCTCCTTCTGAAACCACAAGGGGGAGCACTGTCCACAGAGTAGTGCTTAGTGTCAAAGATGGAGACAGGAAAGAAGTGGAGTTTTGATTCCTTAATTCCTGTTGCAACGACGGGCTCTTACACAACACCACTGATGCAGGTCCACCATGTTCGATGGTCTTCCATGTACCATCCCAGTCTCGGCTGCAGCCTCCTGAAGAATTCTTGTTAAGAGTGAGCTAAGTAGTCACGTAGCCACAAATCCAGAGCCCTGGACCACATAGACCTTCCTTCTTCCAGTGTCCTCCTTTACTTCTTTCAGACCTTATGTATTCAAAATATCAGGTTACTGTTCCTTCCTGAACAACCACTTCCTGGCCACCTCTAATAGTAGGGATTCTAATGTTTCCAAGATTCTCTTCCATCCAGAACCCCCTGACTCCCTCAGCTAGGGGCTTTCTGGCCCTTCTCCCTAGAGCAAAGGAAAACAAAATGCAGAAATAAAAGCAAAAGGTAAACCTCCAGAGTGCATCCCGTTACACAGAATAACTAGAATATGTATGTTGTTTTAAAAGACAATTCATATATCCCCATTCGGCTAGTTTGTACTATTCTCTCAAAGCAATTGCGTATGTTACCTTTTTCTTTTAATAGACAAATTTTATTTTCTCATTCTGCTGGGTATATAAGGCCAAAGAAGTTTCACAAATAAGGCAATGCTTCCTGTCTTTACTCACCCTGTTCACGAAGGAAAGAGTGTGTAATAGTTGAGACTTTAAATATGTTCTTTTCTCTCTTTTTCACATTGTCCTTGGAAACTGTGGACAAAGAATGCTGTGCCCATCAAGAAATCAGCCTCTGCAGCTGTCCCGAGGGGATTCAGGATGGAGAAACACAGGATGCTGGCCCTAGATAGCTAAGGTGCACATCAAAGGGGTGATTTCAATGAGCCCAGACTCTTGCATCTTCCCATACATAAAAAAGCCCTAAATTCATTAATTTGAGATGTCTGGGTTTGTTATAAAATTACCAATAAGCTTCTGATGTTCAACTACCTGGTTTTGTTTTCTGGGTTTTTTTGCAAAAATTCCTATATATCCTGGCTCCCCCTTTACCTCTTCAGAACAGTCCCTCAGAGCTGTCTGAAAGGCTGTGTCCCAGGCTTAAGTCCTCAGGAAGTCCACCAAATAAAACATAATTCTCACCTTCAGGTCGTGGATTTTTTTTTCTGTCCACAAAATCCACAGCTGTAAGTAAATTTTCTTTAGAATTGTCAAGTTTGATTTTCAAAAAGTTAAAGGCATTCTACAAATGTAGACTATATATGTCAAAGATTTATTTATTCACAAGTGAGGGGACATGAAAGGATGATAAAGCTGGTTCCAACAGCATTTGAGAAACAGATTTATATAGTCTGTCTGGGAAAACCTGCTGAAATAGGCTTGCTAGGTTAGAGAAAGGACAGGTTAATGTTCTACAGGGCACTAAAACTGTAACCATTGTGTTTCTCTATTCATTTGCCTCTGAACCAGAAATCTGTGTCCCTACAAATTTACAAGTTAGCATGTAACTTCACGGCGTCTGGGCCAGCCATGATCAACAGTAGATGGTAAAACAAAGTGCATTTCCCTGGAAAATTAAATAATCTTTGACTGGCTTTGTTAAACAATGCACTGAGAACATATACCTTCCTCCTTTTGTTTTGTTTCCAAGCTTTTGGTGATTTTTCTTTTCACAATTAGGTGGGGAATCTCCTACACCCACTTCACTCTTTCCCCAGGGAGCCCTCTTTCCCAATTAATGTTTTAAGTTTCTACATCTTTGATCTGCTTTCTGTTAATGGGAAACTCATTCACCTAATAATTTTTTAGCATCTTCCATTTGCCAGGCCATGTTCTACATAGATTTCAATAACAGTTAACATGTCACAAAGTGCCTTGATAGCAATAGTGTCATTTTTCTTTGATATTTAAGGAGATACAGGGTAATTCAAGAAGAACTGAACAAATTCAAAAAATTATTACCAGTAACTAGATTTTGTATGAATGTAAAATGGTTTTTTTTTTAAATCATTTGATCCTCACAAAAAACTTAGAAGATAGATTTTGCTACAGATCGCAAAACTGAGGCTCAGAGGTCATCTCCTTATGTCACATGAGCAGAAAGGTTTCAAGGCCTCTGCATTTTCCACTGGCTTCACTGCCTGAAGCTATGATTTTTCAAACATTAGGATTGGAGCTTTTCCATTTGAAGTTTAGGTTTATCCTGCCTGTAGTTTCAATCTGTGATTTTTAAAAGAAATTGAAGTGATCGTTCAAAATCGTTTGCTAAATAAAACTCTATAATGGATAGTTCTTTAAAATTATAATTAAGGTAAGAGTCCCCCCCTTAAATATCTGCTCTTTCCTGACATCCTTTAAGTCTGTACTTTTCTGTGAGATTTATGGTTCAAGAAAGTTTTAACTATTGTCAATTCAATTAACCTCTCCAGGTGTCCCCCCCAACTGAGGTTTGAGTGTCTGAAAGCCCCTGGAAACAGGCTTTCTGTAAAAAAAAAGAATTATATATAATTATATATATATATATATATATATATATATAGAGAGAGAGAGAGAGAGAGAGAGAGAGAGAGAGAGAGAGGGAGAGAGGTGTTTCCTTAGATAAAGTAGGTAACAGCTAAAGAAAGAACTAGGTTTCCCCAAATTCGGAGGACGATTAAGCGTTTATATCCACTGACTGTCAATGTTAGAACACATAAATGAATGATAGAAGAGAATGTGCACTCAGCATGAGAAGGTTGAGGCTCATCTGTAATTTTACTCATCCCTATGGACGTTACTCATTATGTCAGCTGAGGACGCTGTGAGTCATAAGCTAGATAACGCAAGAGAAAGCTCTCAGTAAAATTTAAACGTGATACAGATGCCAGGTGTTACACACTAGGATGCTCACTCCAGCCCAGTCCACTTCCTTTAGGTCCCTAAGCTTTATGTCTTCCCTCCAGCACAGGAGACCCGCGCGTGCTCCTTCCTGGGCCTGGGGCTCCGTCCCCACCGCCTTCTGTTCTCTAACTCCCACTGTCCCTGAGGTCCGCTTAGAGAGCACTTCCTCTGGAAATGGTCCTCCGTTCCCAGCTCTCAGCTGGTTGTCCTCTTCTTGCATCAGAATATTTATCTCTGTAGTCTCCTTACTTGCCCATCCCAGCATTAGCTTAAGCTTTCCAGGCAAATACCATATGATATCGTTTATATGTGGAATCTAGAATATGACATGAACTTATCTATGAAACAGAAACAGACTCACAGAAGACAAACATATGGTAACCAAAGGGGAAAGTGGCGGGGAGGGATAAATTAGGAGTTTGGAATTAACAGAGATACACTACTATATATAAAATCGATAAATGACAAGGTCCTACTGTATAGCACAGGGAACTGTATTCCATACCCTGTAATAAACCATAATGGAAAAGAATATGAAAATGAATACATATATATAACCAAATCACTTTGCTATACACCAGAAAGTAACACGACAATGTACATCAACTTTACTTCAGTTGAAATAATTAATTAATCTTTCTAAGAGAAGGGGTCACATCTATCTGTATCTCCACCACTTAAGTCAGTTCACATTATACAGCAGTTACTGAATACATATTTGTGAAATGAACTTTAACTGCCTGATGGCATCTCTCTATCTTGTTAAATCTAGACAAAGTGCATTGACCACTGAATACTTCATAAGCAAAATACATGGGTTTTAAATGATATGGTCCCTACTCAAAGGAGTTGAAGTATTAAGATGTATATATGGGGACTTCCCTGGTGGTGCAGTGGTTAAGAATCCTCCTGCCAATGCAGGGGACACAGGTTCAAGCCCTGGTGTGGGAAGATCCCACATGCCACGGAGCAACTAAGCCCGTGCGCCACAACTACTGAGCCTGTGCTCTAGAGCCTGCGAGCCACAACTACTGAGCCCGTGTGCCACAACTACTGAAGATCACGCACCTAGAGCCCGTGCTCCGCAACAAGAGAAGCCACTGCAATGAGAAGCCGGTGCACCGCAACGAAGAGTAGCCCCCGCTCGTCGCAATTAGAGAAAGCCCGCGCGCAGCAACAAAGACCCAATGCAGCCAAAAAAAAAAAAAAAAAAGATGTATATATGAAAGACAATTACAGAAAAATGAAATCATATTTATGAGCAAGAGGACAATGTATCATATAGACAAGTGGTACCGTGTGTCGTTAAAAAAGAAGGAAGTGTTCTTTAAGAAATAAGAAAGTTGGAGGCATCCTTTCATAATAGCCTTAAATCATGAGTATTCAAAAGTATAAACTCAGACAAACTCCTAACATCATGCTGGGGCCACCCCTGGCAACATGACAACTGCGGGTTGGAGAACACAGAACACGTTTCACGGAGGACAACGTGAAGGAGAACATTCTGTCTACAGTCACTATTTGGCATTGTTTCCATACAGCCTTTGTTGCCAAATGTAAAGGGCGTCATTCTCAGCACATAGTCTTTTTTGTCAGGTCATTATTTTTACACGAGCAAACCTTCCAGTATATTCTCTGTACTAACTGCTTTTTAGTTCCAAACATCCTTCCTGGGAAGGCCCTAGGTCATCAGAACTCCCGATTCACCTCAGTGCCATTGAATTGCTTTGAAACAAATTATTTTCACTGTGGCAAGTGCTGGAAGAAAACCTACAATATATTTGATTCGGGTCATTATTTTGGCAATAGGTCTGAATAAATACATTTATCATTATGGTTTTTAAAATAATTTTATAATCTGACAGAAAAAAAGCTGGCTTGAAAGCCATTCCTTGCTCCAAGGCTTTGGATAAAACAATCACTTTAGAAAACTGTTTTGTGTTTTCTAGGGATATACATTCACACGTATGTCAAAGTGTACATGTGAAATTTTGTTTGTAAATATATATGCCTCTATTAAGTTATACACACACACAAGCCACATACATATGATAGATTTTCTATCTGTGTGGCTCATTCCTTATGAGCCATCAGTACACACCTGAGATGCCCCAGGATGCTCTGTTTTATAACATCATTGCATAAATATACACGTCAAACTGATAACATCATCCTTAAAGAATGAATTATATTGCCAAAGTAAAGCAACATAAAATGCAACGTCAGAATATTTCCATTAAAAAGAGGTAAAAGTAAAAAAAAAAAGTTTATCGCCTAAGCCCAGGTTTGCTCTTCAGAAATGTGGAACAGCCCATCTGTAAATACTGATGTGGGCCCGAGAGTCCCATAACAGGTATTTGTTCCTTTCTTAATTCCTTCCCTTCTACCTATAGACCATCTGGAGCTGCTTAAGGAGAAGCAGACTTGTTAGGTCATCATTTAAAACACTGTGTCCCTGACTGAAGTAGTTTGGTCCTTTGTAAATTTGCTTTATGATTAAGAAAAAAAAATCACTGGTGCGAAAAATATGGATTTGCAGACACTCACTGGTACATCAGAGTCTATGGGAGAGAGGGCCTCAGATGCAGACACTCACTGGTACATCAGAGTCTATGGGAGAGAGGGCCTCAGATGCAGACACTCACTGGTACATCAGAGTCTATGGGAGAGAGGGCCTCAGATGCAGACACTCACTGGTACATCAGAGTCTATGGGAGAGAGGGCCTCAGATGCAGACACTCACTGGTACATCAGAGTCTATGGGAGAGAGGGCCTCAGATGCAGACACTCACTGGTACATCAGAGTCTATGGGAGAGAGGGCCTCAGATGCAGACACTCACTGGTACATCAGAGTCTATGGGAGAGAGGGCCTCAGATGCAGACACTCACTGGTACATCAGAGTCTATGGGAGAGAGGGCCTCAGATGCAGACACTCACTGGTACATCAGAGTCTATGGGAGAGAGGGCCTCAGATGCAGACACTCACTGGTACATCAGAGTCTATGGGAGAGAGGGCCTCAGAATTAGTATTTTGGACAAATGTCTGAGGTCAGTATGTCTCAAACTTTAATACACAAACTAACCGCCTGAGGAACTTGTTAGAATGCAGATTCTGATTCAGTGGATCTGTGATCGCACCTGAAAGTCTGCATTTCCAGCAAGCCCCCACGGGATACTGAAGCCACTGGTGAAAGAGCCACACTTGGAGCAGCTAAGACCTCGCTGACTGTCACCATCAGGTCTGATGGGAGTCCCAAAGCATCAGACATTAGCTTGCTTATATACAGTGGAGTCAAAGTATAGGAGTTGGTTAAAAAAAAAAAAAAAAAAAGAAAAGATTTAGGAGGAAGGACCATCTTAACCTGTTGTATTACTGTTCCATACACCCAGGCCGTCATGGTAGAACTAAATACAATCTGACCCCCATTTCTTAATTCAATAGCCTTCTATAACTTAACTGCTATAGTCTATGTAGAAAGATAATTTTTCTGTTTGGTTGATTGTTGGGTTTTGTTGGTCTTTTTGTTTAATTCTCAAAAGGCACCTTTATTTCCTAGTGTCCTTCAGTCCACATGTATCGAGTGCATACCATGTGGAAAGTCAGAGCAATGAACAAGGCACAATCCTTACCCTTCTAAGCAAATGCAGTCTGGTTGGAGAAACAAGATATGGACTGAAATACCTTAATGCAAGGTAAAATGTTACATTGTAACAGAAACACTAGTGCTATGGTTGCAGGGATTCAGAGGAAAGAGAAATTATTTCTGATTGCAGTGGAGGTCAGGGCACAAGATTTGAACCCAGGTCTGTCTGACTCACCATTACCACATCAGAGAAGACACAGGGGCCCAACTGTCAAAGCCACAGAACACTGACCTTGTCCTCAGGCAACCTGGGTGCTGGCAAAATTTTTGTTTAAGCCTGGCAATCATGGCCCCAAGTTGTGAGTTTAGAAAATAAACCTCAAGTGTCTCAAGACTAACCAGACAGTCTTCTAGGGACAAGGGAATCACTGCTAAATGAATTTAATTTCAGAATGCTCACTTAACACTCATTTCTCTGCTGTGTAATCTTCATCTGTTGACATCATTCCTCTGAGAAGTATAATTTTTAATTACATATCTTGTAATCCTAAATATTTTAGTTTGTTTAGTCTTTTTAGCGAATTGATAGGAGGCAAAGTTGTCTTGTATCATGTGGGGATTGCGGTCACTTTGTATTGCTCTATTGAATTATGGCATTATTTTTGATTCTGTTACAAAAGACTATGAGGGAATAATATTATTTCTAGAATAATTCAAAATATGCAGAACTAACTAATCTAATTTGTGCAAACCCTTTTGACTCATAATTTGACTTTCACAAGAAGCCTTGAAAATAGTTTCTCAGTTCAAAGGAAGCTATTCTAGGAAGGACAAATTATGAAACAATTTACCAGTTTTATAACTTAGAGAAAAAAAATGTTACTTTTACTCTATATTATGCACCTAAATCTGCATCATTCTAAAAATTATGAAATACAAAAACTGTATATGAAATACAGAACTGTATGTTTTTGTGCATGAAGCAATATATATTTATGGAAGAAAATATATGCAGAATTTTTATTGCAGAAGGGCTAGATGTCAAAACATCTCAGCAACAAGATGATATATTTTGACAATGGTTATTTATGGTTCACCAGTATACTGAGATAAAGCAGAAGGCTTACATTTTCAAAAGCAACGTCCCCATTCTCTTCCCAAATTAATCATCTTTAGAGTGTTCCAAATAATAGACATATGTTTGATTTTGACAATGTTGATAGTGGGGTTTTCCTATAACCGTTATGTTCATCAAGTAAAGTTACCTGTCAAAAAGAATAGCAGTTGGAAGACTAATTCCATCACGTATAATGGGTAAATCATCATACTGATGGTTCACAAAAAAATGCCATTCATACTTTGGCTTTAGAGCTGAGTCCTGGGACATCTTACCATTGTGAAGGACACTTAGCTTACATGCTTTAACATCCTTAAAAGAAAGATGGAAAGAGCTTGTGCCAATGTGGAGGAGCATCAAAAAACAGACTTGGCTCAGAACGCTCAGTTAAAGTGCTCAGAAATTACATTATTCTCAGTAGATGCTCAATAAACATCTGTTGATGGAACAACCTTATGCCAGCTTTATACTGAAAACAGTGTTTCCAGCAACTGTACGTAAGCCAGGTCCTCATTCTGCTGCATGGCTCTTGTTGACTCTGCACATCTCTCTGCCAAATGCACAAGGCAGCATTCCTAGTGAAGTAGAAACCCCTCCAACACCATGAGTGTAAGTGATGACTCGACTTACGCACTGATGAAGATAGTCCTAAGCTGCCCTACAAAGAAAAGGGAATTATGATAAAGCCATAGCAACCAACAAGGCATTGTTGGTTTTTTTCTTTAACATCTTTATTGGAGTATAATTGCTTTATAATGGTGTGTTAGTTTCTGTTGTATAACAAAGTGAATCAGCTATACATATACATATATCTCCATATCTCTTCCCTCTTGCATCTCCCTCCCACCCTCCCTATCCCACCCCCCTAGGTGGTCACAAAGCACCGAGCTGATCTCCCTGTGCTATGTGGCTGCTTCCCACTAGCTATCTATTTGACATTTGGTAGTGTATATATGTCCATGCCACTCTCACTTCGTCCTAGCTTCCCCTTTCCCTTCCCTGTGGCCACAAGTCCATTCTTTACGTCTGTGTCTTTATTTCTGTCCTGCCCCTAGGTTCTTCAGAACCATTTCTTTTTTTTTTTTTTTAGATTCCATATATATGTATTAGCATGCGGTATTTGTTTTTCTATTTCTGACTTACTTCACTCTGTATGACAGACTCTAGGTCCATCCACCTCACTACAAATAACTCAATTTCATTTCTTTTTATGGCTGAGTAATATTCCACTGTATATATGTGCCACATCTTCTGCATCCATTCATCAGTCAACGGACACTTAGGTTGCTTCCATGTCCTGGCTATTGTAAAAAGAGCTGCAATGAGCATTGTGGTACATGACTCTTTTTGAAGTATGGTTTTCTCAGGGTATATGCCCAGTAGTGGGATTGCTGGGTTGTATGGTAGTTCTATTTTTAGTTTTTTAAGGAACTTCCGTACTGTTCTCTATAGTGGCTGTATCAATTTACATTCCCACCAACAGTGCAAGAGGGTTCCCTTTTCTCCATACCCTCTCCAGCATTTATTGTTTGTAGATTTTTTCATGATGGCCATGAGACCTAATGAAACTTAAAAGATTTCGCACAGCAAAGGAAACCATAAACAAGACGAAAAGACAACCCTCAGAATGGGAGAAAATATTTACAAATGAAGCAACTGACAAAGGATTAATGTCCAAAATTTACAAGCAGCTCATGCAGCTCAATATCAACAAAACAAGCAACCCAATCCAAATATGGGCAGAAGACCAAAGTAGACATTTCCCCAAAGAAGATACACAGGTTGCCAACAAACACATGAAAGGATGCTCAACATCACTAATCATTAGAGAAATGAAAATCAAAACTACAGTGAGGTATCACCTCACACCAGTAAGAATGGCATTACCTTTTAAAATCCCCTTTGTAAAAAATGTCCCAAAGAAAGAGTGTGAGAGAAATAGAAAACTCACAAAGAAGGTAAAATCATATCAATGGGTATTTCTACCATATATAGCTAAATGTAGGAGGAATTATTTTTCCTCAAGAAAGTCTCCCTTAGCAGAGGAGTGATCTTTATTTAAGTCTTTATGAAGTTGTAATAATATCTGGGCAAGCTTTCTGAATTGCTTTATTTTTACAGAACAAAACTTTGGGGAAGATACATTACCATAAAATAACACCAATTGATGGTAGTTTTAATGTTTGTAGAGGTCACTTGACAGAGTCAGTAAAAAAAGATTTTAAAATTTAGCAATTATAATATTAGTAATTAGTATTATGATTGCATTATTGGATATAAGTGTAAAGAAGCTTTTCAACAATCACTTTAAAAGGCATTCTAATAATAAGAGTTACTGAGAGGCAGAGTCAAGATGGCCGTGTGGGAAGATGCCGAGTTAATGTCACCCCACAACTAGGGCACATACTGGTCACTGGTTGGGGACCCTGACATCCAAGGAGATATGAGGAACCCCCAAGTGAAACAGTAGGATGTGGGGGGACTGAGAGGTGAGGAGAAGTGGAGGCCAGACAGGATGGGCACCCCTGAGACCAGGGAGACAGGTGGGAGGGGCCCTCTGGGAGGAGTGGGAGAGGAGTGGAGGGCATTTGCCCCACCACTCAAGCCCAGGAGGCCTGCTGCGTTCCCAGATGAGGTCCCCCACCCTCTGAGACAAGGGACTGGGGGCATGCCTGGGCCCCTTCTGTTCCTTGAGCCTAAGCCCCACCCTCCACAGCCCCCAGGGCCTTTTCCAGCCCTGTGGGTCCTAAGCATAGGCCCCACCCTCCACAGCCAAGGCCTTTCCCACCTTTTTTCTTCTTTCTTTTTTATTTCCTTTTCCTTCCTCCTCTTTTTTACTACTGTGGTACTGATGTACCTTCTGGTTGTTGATTTATCTATATTTTTATTTTTATATTCTTTCTAACATATCTGTTAGTTTCCTAGTCTAATTTTATTTTTTATTTTGTCATTTTCTTTCTTTTCTTTTTTTTTTGCCACCCCAGGCAGCTTGAGAGATATTGGTTCATGAGCCCAGGCTTGGGCCGGAGTTCCTGCAGTGGGAGCTCTGAGTCCAAACCATTGGACTAACAGAGAACCTCAGACCCCAGGGAACATTCATCAGAGTGACGTCTCCTGAGGTCCTCATCTCAGCACCAAGACCCAACTCTACCCAACAGCCTACAAACTCCAGTGTTGGAAGCCTTGGCCAAACAACCAGTAAGACAGGAACACAATCCCACTCACAAAAAAAAAAAAAAAAAGAGACAGCAAAAAAATATGTCACACATGAAGGAACAAGGTAAAAAACTACAAGACCAAATAAATGAAGAGGAAATAGGCAATCTACCTGGAAAAGAATTCAGAGTAATGATAGTAAAGATGATCCAGAATCTTGGAAATAGAATGGAGGCACGGACTGAGAAAATACAAGAAATGTTTAACAAAGATCTAGAAGAACTAAGGAACAAAAAAACAGAGATGAAGAACACAATAACTGAAATGAAAAATACACGAGAAGGAATCAATAACAGAATAACTGAGGCCAAAGAACGAAAAAGTGAGCTGGAAGACAAAGTGGTGGAAATAACTGCTGAGGAGCAGAATAAAGAATGAAAAGAAGTGAAGACATTCTCAAAGACCTCTGGCACAACACTAAATGCACAAACATTCGAATTATAGGGGTCCCAGAAGAAGAAGAGAAAAGGAAAGGGTCTGACAAAATATTTGAAGAGATTATAGTGGAAAACTTCCCTAACATGGGAAAGGAAATAGTCACCCAAGTCCAGAAAGCACAGAGAGTCCCATACATGATAAACCCTAAGAGAAACACACCAAGACACATATCAATCAAACTAACAAAAATTAAATTCAAAGAAAAAATATTAAAAGCAGCAAGGGAAAAACAAAAAATAACATACAAAGGAATCTCCATATGGTTATCAGATGATTTTTCAGCAGAAACTCTGCAGGTCAGAAGGGAGTGGCAGGATATACTTAAAGTGATGAAAGAGAAAAACCTACAACCAAGATTATTCTACCCAGCAAGGATCTCATTCAAATTCAACAGAGAAATCAAAAGCTTTATAGACAAGCAAAAGGTAAGAGAATTCAGCACCACCAAAGCAGCTTTACAACAAATGCTAAAGAAACTTCTCTAGGAGGGAAACACAGAGAAGAAAAAGACCCACAAAAACAAATGCAAACAATTAAGAAAATGGTAATAGGAACATATGTATCGATAATAGTCTTGAATGTAAATAGATTAAATGCCTCAACCAAAGACACAGACTGACTGAATGGATACAAAAACAAGACCCATATATATGCTATCTACAAAAGACCCACTTCAGACCTAGGGACACACACAGACTGAAAGTGAAGGGATGGAAAATGAAATTCCATGCAAAAGGAAATCAGAAGAAAGCTGGAGTAGCAATACTTGTATCAGATAAAATAGACTTTAAAATAAAGACTATTACAAGAGATAAGGAAGGACACTGCATAATGATCAAAGGACCAAGCAAAGAAGAAGATATAACAATTATAAATGTTTATGTATCCGACACAGGAGCACCTCAATACATAAGGCAAATGCTAACAACCATGAAAGGAGAAATTGACAGTAACAGAGTAATAGTAGGGAACTTTAACACTCCACTTACACCAATGGACAGATCATCCAGACAGAAAATAAATAAGAAAACACAAGCTTTAAATGACACAACAGACCAGATAGATTTAATTCATATTTATAGAACATTCCACCCAAAAGTGGCAGAATACACTTTCTTCTCAAGTGCACATGGAACATTCTCCAGGATAGATCACATCCTGAGTCACAAATCAAGCCTCGGTACATTTAAGAAAACTGAAATCATATCAGGCATTTTTTCTGACCACAATTCTATGAGATTGGAAATCAATTACAGGAAAAAACCTGTAAAAACCCACAAATACATGAAGGCTAAACAGTGCACTACTAAATAATCAAGAGATCACTGAAGAAATCAAAGAAGAAATCAAAAAATACATAGAAACAAATGACAACGAAACACGATGACCCAAAACCTATGGGATGCAGCAAAAGCAGTTCTAAGAGGGAAGTTTATAGCAATTCAATCTCATCTCAAGAAACAAGAAAAATCTCAAATAAACAATCTAACCCTACACTTAAAACAACTAGAGAAAGAAGTACAAAGAAAAGCCAAAGTCAATAGAAGGAAAGAAATCATAACAATAAGAGCAGAAATAAATGAAACAGAAATGAAGAATACAATAGCAAAGATCAATAAAACTAAAAGCTGTTTCTTTAAGAAGAGAAACAAAATTGATAAACCCTTAGCCACATTCATCAAGAAAAAAGGGAGAGGACGCAAACCAATAAAATTAGAAATGAAAAATCACAACTGACACTGCAGAAATACAAAGGATTATAAGAGACTACTACAAACAACTATATGCCAGTAAAATGGACAGCCACAAAGAAATGGACAAATTCTTGGAAAGGTGCAATTTTCTAAGACTGAACCAGGAAGAATTAGAAAATATAAACAGACCTATCACAAGTAATTAACTTGAAACCATAATTAAAAATCTTCCAACAAACAAAAGTCCAGGACCAGATGGCTTCACAGGCAAATTCTATCAAACATTTAGAGAAGAGCTAACACAGATACTTCTCAAACTCTTCCAAAAAGTTACAGAGGGAGAAACACTCCCAAATTCATTCTATGAAGCCACCATCACCCTGATATCAAAATGAGAAAAAGACATCACAGAAAAAGAAAATTATAGACCAATATCATTGATGAACATAGATGCAAAAATCCTGAACAAAATATTAGCAAACAGAATCCAACAGCACATTAAAAGGATCATACAACATGATCAACTGGGATTTATCCTAGGGATGCAAGGATTGCTCAATATACACAAATCAATCAATGTGGTACAACACATCAACAAATTAAAGAATAAAAACCATATGATCATCTTAATAGATGCAGAAAAAGCTTTTGACAAAATTCAACACCCATTTATGGTAATAACTCTCCAGAAAATGGGCATAGAGGGAACGTACCTCAACACAATAAAGGCCATATATGACAAACCCACAGCCAGCATCATACTCAATGGTGAAAAACTGAAAGCATTTCCACTAAGATCAGGAACAAGACAAGGATGCCCACTCTCACCACTCATTCAACATAGTTTTGGAAGTCCTAGCCACGGCAATCAGAAAATAAAAAGAAATAAAAGGAATACAAATTGGAAAAGAAGAAGTAAAACTCACTGTTTGCAGATGAAATGATACTATACATAGAAAGTCTTAAAGATGCCACCAGAAAACTACCAGAACTAATCAGTGAATATGGTAAGGGTGCAGGATACAAAATTAATGCATAAATCTCTGGCATTCCTGTACGCCAACAATGAAAAAATAGAAAAAGAAGTTAAGGAAATACTCCCATTTACCACTGCAAAAAAAAGAATAAAATACCTAGGAATAAACCTGTCTAAGCAGGCACAAGACTTGTACTCAGAAAACTATAAGACACTGATGAAAGAAATCAAAGATGACATAAGCAGATGGAGAAATATACCATGCTTTTGCATTGGAAGAATAAATATTGTGAAAATGACTATACTACCCAAATCGATCTACAGATTCAGTGCAATTCCTATCAAATTACCAATGGCATTCTTCACAGAATTAGAAGAAAAAAATTTACAATTCGTATGGAAACACAAAAGACCCCGTATAGCCAAAGCAATTTTGAGAAAGAAAAATGGAGTTAGAGGAATCAGGCTCCCTGACTTCAAAGAATACCACAAAGCTACAGTAATCAAGATAGTATGGTACTGGCACAAAAACAGAAATATAGATCAATGGTACAGAATAGAATGCCCAGAGAAACCCACACACATATGGGCACCTAATTTATGACAAAGGAGGCAAGAACATGCAATGGAGAAAAGACAGCCTCTTCAATAAGTGGTGCTGGGAAAACTGGGCAGCAACATGTAAAAGAATGTAGAACACTACCTAACACCATACACAAAAATAAACTCCAAATGGATTAAAGACTTAAATAAATTAGACCAGACACTACAAAACTCTTAGAGGAAAACATAGAAAGAACACTCTTTGACATAAATCACAGCAAGATCTTTTTTGATCCACCTCTTGAGTAATGGAAATAAAAACAAAAATAAACAAATGAGACCTAATGAAACTTAAAAGCTTTTGCACAGCAAAGGATACCATAAACAAGACAAAAAGACAACCCTCAGAATGGGAGAAAATATTTGCAAATGAAGCAACAAAGGATTAATCTCCAAAACACACAAACAGCTCATGGAGCTCAATATCAAAAAAACCCCAAACAGTCCAGTTAAAAAATGGGCAGAAGACCTAAACAGACATTTCACCAAGGAAGACATACAGATAAGCAATAGGCACATGAAAAGATGCTCAACATGACTAGTTATTTGAGAAATGCAAATCAAAACTACAAGGAGGTATCACCTCATGCTGGTCAGAATGGCCGTTATCAAAGTATCTAGAAACAATAAATGCTGGAAAGGGTGTGGAGAAAAGGGAACCCTCCTGCACTGTTGGTGGGAATGTAAATTGATACAGCCACTATGGAGAACAGTATGGAGGTTCCTTATAAAACTAAAAATAGAACTGCCATATGACACAGCAATCCCACTACTGGGCATATACACTGAGAAAACCATAATTCAAAAAGAGACATGTACCACAATGTTCATTGCATCACTATTTACAATAGCCAGGACATGGAACCAACCTAAATGTCCATTGAAAGATGAATGGATAAAGAAGATGTGGCACATATATACAATGGAATATTACTCAGCCATGAAAAATGAAATCGAGTTATTTGTAGTGAGGTGAATGGGCCTAGAGTCTGTCATACATAGTGAAGTCAGTCAGAAAGGGAAAAACAAATACTGTATGCTAACGCATATATATGGAATCTAAAAAAACAAAAAAAGGTACTGATGATCCTAGTTGCAGGGCATGAATAAAGATATAGACATAGAGAATGGACTTGAGGACACAGGGTGGGAGGGGGAAGCTGGGGCAAAGTGAGAGTGGCATGGACATATATACACTACCAAATGTAAAATAGTTAGCTAGTGGGAAGCAGCAGCATAGCACAGGGATCAGTTTGGTGCTTTGCAATGACCTAGAAGGATGGGATAGGGAGGATGGGAGGGAGGCTCAAGAGGGAGGGGATATGGGGACATATGTATGCATGTGGCTGATTCACTTTGTTGTACAACAGAAATTAACACAGTATTTTGAACCACTTACACTCTGATAAAGATCCATTAAAAAAAAAAAGGCTCAAAGATAGGTGTTCTATCTCAGATTAATGGCTATTCTCAAAGCTTTTGCTACCGAATCTAGCCATTTCTTTCATCATTAAGTATACAATAAGCACATCCTTATTGTTTCAGCTACTTCTCTATTCCTGAAAGCTCATTTTATAACTAAAAATATTCCGACAAAAATAAATAAATAAGTAGTTACTTTGTGAAAACCATGTATATCTACCCACAGTAAGAAAGGGTAAATAATAATGATACTGATATACACATGGGTTCTTGTAGCATAGCATCACTATCTCAATTTAGAGAAAAGTGAAAACCACAGGGCAGTCCCAGATGGTGGCATGGAAAGATCCTGAACTCACCTCTTCCCCTGGACATGTCAAATGTATAGCTGCATATGGAAAAATGTCCTCTGAAAAAGGAATGAAATCAGGCTTTACTGCTCCTGCACAGCAAAGGATAAAAGGACCATATCAAGATGGACGGCAGAGGCAGAGGCAGAGATGTGGACTCATCCAAACCCCACCCCCATGTAGTGACCCACAAGAGGGAGGGATCTCACAAGTCTGAGCTTCTCCCAGGGAAGAGAAGGCTTTGTGCCCTGCATCAGGCATCCCAACTCTTGGGACCTGCACCAGAGAGACGAACCCCCTTACGTTTGGTTTAGAAAACTGTTGGGGCTTCTGTCCAGGGGACCCAGAGGGCCGTTGGGAACTGGGATTCTCCTTATAAAAGGCTTCCTGTGATCTCAATCACTCTAGAACCCAATGCAAAAGTAGCAGTTTGAAAAGCACTTAGTCTATGTGGAGGAGATTCATCTGCTAATCTTAAAGCATCTGCTGGAGGGGCAGGGGAGATTTGAGACCCTCTTTGGAGACAGAGGTGCTGGAGGATGACATAATTGTCCTCTCCATCTACCTGCTACCACAGGCGGGTATGCAGATGCAGCACATTCCTGCTGCCTTGCTAAGGCAGGCTGCTGCAGCACTCAACCCCTCCCTGGCCGGGGCCAGCAAGCACAAGAGGTCACAGCATTCTCCTGGTCCCTTGCTAAAGCTGCTATATATACAAAGAATCTTTGTGCTAAAGCTGGTGGGTGTGTGCAGTCAAGGCATTTTCTCACTGCCTTAATAAAGTCAGCAGGTGTGCCAGCTGCCTCACTAAAGCAGGTGGGCATGTGCAATCCACACAGGGGATGCCTCTTGATCATCTAGCTCTGGTGGCCAAAGGGGCTTGAGTTTTGGGGCTCCAAAGGACAGTAACAATTGGAAAGACAGTTCTTGGCAAGCTACCACCTGCCCAAACAAAAAGAAAGCTGGGGTAGCGATACTCAGACAAAATAGACTTTAAAACAAAGACTGTGATAAAAGACAAAGAAATGCATCAAATAATAACAAAGGGGTAAATCCAACAAGAAGATACAATATTTGTAAGTATATATGCATCTAATGTAGGAGCACCAACATATATAAAGCAAATATTAACAGGCCTAAAGGGAGAAACTGACAGAAATACAATACGAGTAGGGAAATTTAACAATCCGTACATCAATGGATAGATCATCCAGACAGAAAACCAACAAGGAAACATTGGCATTAAGCAACACATTAGATCAGATATACTTAACAGATGTATATAGAACAGTCCGCCCCAAAGCAGCAGAATATCCATTCTTCTCAAGTGAACATGGAACATTCTCCAAGATAGGTCACATGTTAGGCCACAAAACAAGTCTCAATAAAATCTAAGAAGACTGAAATCATATCAAGCATCTTTTCTGATCACAGTGTTATGAAACTTGAAATTAATTGCAAGAAGAAAACTGAAAAAAAAACACAATTTGTGGAGATTAAATAACAGGCTACTGAACAACCACTGGGTGAACAAAGATCAAAGGAGAAATTAAAAATTACCTAGAGACAAGTAAAAATGGAAATATGACATGCCAAAATCTATGGCACGCAGCAAAAGAAGTTCTAAGAGGAAAGTTCATAGGAATACAGGTCTACCTCGAGAAAAATCTCAAATAAATAAACAATCTAACTTTACACCTAAAGAAACTAGAAAAAGAGGAACAAACAAAGCTTAAAGTTAGCAGAACGAAGGAAATAATAAAGATCAAAGGAGAAATAAATGAAATAGAGAATAAAAAGACAATGGAAGAGGCCAATGAAATTAAGAGCTGGTTCTTGGAAAAGATCAAATTGACAAGCCTTTAGCTAGACTCTCCAGTCAAAAAAGGAAGAATGCTCAAATTAAAATCAGAAAAGAAACAAAAGTTACAACTCATACCACAGAAATACAAAGGATCATAAGAGCCTACTACAAACAACTATATGGCAACAAATTGGACAACCTAGAAAAAAATGGATAAATTCTTAGAATTATACAATCTTCCAAAACTGAATCAAGAAAAACTAAAAAAATCCAAATAGATCAAATACTAGTAAGAAAATTTAATCAATAATCATAAACCTTCCAACAAACAAAAGTCCTGGACCAGACAGCTTCACTGGTGAATTCTACCAAACATTCAAATATTTAATACCTATCTTTCTCAAAATCTTCCAAAATATTGAAGACGAGTGAATGTTTCCGAACAAATTTTACGAGGCCAACATAGCACTAATACCAAAGCCAGATGAGGACACCACAAAAAAAAGAAAGAAAGGAAGAAAATTACAGTCCAATATCCCTGCTGAACATAGATGCAAAAATCCTCATCAAAATATTAGCAAACTGAATTCAACAATACATTAAAAGCATCATACACCATGATCAAGTGGAATTTACTCCAGGGAAGCAAAGATTGTTGAACATATGCAAATAAATCAACCTGATACACTACATTAACAAAATGAAGGGTAAAAAATCATAGGATCATGTCAATAGATGCAGGAAAATATCTGACAAAATTCACCATCCATTTATGGTAAAAACTCTCAAAAAAGTGGGTGGATGTAGAGGGAATGTACTTCTACATAATAAAGGCTATATATGACAAGCCCACAGCTAACATCATTCTCACTGGTGAAAAGCTGAAAGCATTTCCTCTGAGATCAGAAACAAAACAAGGATGCCCACGCCACCCACTTTTATTTAACATAATACTGGAAATCCTTGCCAGAGAAGTTAGGCAAGAAAAATAAATAAAAGGCATCCAAATTGGAAAAGAAGAAGTAAAACTCACTTTTTGCAGATGACATGATTTTATATATAGAAAACCCTAAAAGATGCCACCAAAAACTTAGAATAAGCAAATTCAGTAAAATGAAATGGTACAAAATCAATATACAAAAGTCAATAGTGGGCTTCCCTGGTGGCGCAGTGGTTGGGAGTCCGCCTGCCGATGCAGGGGACACGGGTTTGTGCCCCGGTCCGGGAAGATCCCACATGCCGCGGAGCGGCTGGGCCCGTGAGCCATGGCCGCTGAGCCTGCGCGTCCGGAGCCTGTGCTCCGCAACGGGTGAGGCCACAACAGTGAGAGGCCCGCGTACCGCAAAAAAAAAAAAAAAAAAAAGTCAATAGTGTTTCTGTACACTAACAAATAACAACTATCAGAAAGATAAATTAAGAAAACAATTCTGTTTACAATTGCATCCAAAAAAAACACCAACCCTAGGGATTAATTTAATCAAGGAGGTGAAAGACCTGTACACCGTACATGTAAAAGAATAAAAGTAGACCACTCTGTCACACCATACACAAAAATCAACTCAAAATGGATTAAAGATTGAAAATAAGACTTAAAACCATAAAACTCCTAGAATAAAATGTAAGCAGTAAGCTACTTGACATCTGTCATGGCAATGAATTTTTGGATCTGACTCCAAAAGCAAAGGCAATAAAAGCAAAAATAAACAAGTAGATAAAACACATAGACAACTACATAAAACTAAAAAGGTCTGCACAGCAAGAGAAACCATCAACAAAATGAAAAGAAAACCCACTGAATGGGATAAAATATTTACAAATCATATATCTGATAAGGAATTAATATCCAAAATATATAGAGAATTCCAAAAAATAGCAAAAAACAAAAATCCCACAAATAATCAAATTAAAATATGGACAGAGGATTTGAATAGATATTTTTCCAGAGAAGACATACAGATGGCCAACAGGCACATGAAAAGATGCTTAACATCACTAATTATTAGGGAAATGCAAATCAAAACCATGAGATATCACCTCATACCTGTTAGAATGGCTATTATCAAATAGACAAGAAATAACAAACGTTGGCAAACATGCGGAGAAAATGGAAGCCTAGCACATTGCTGGTGGGAATGTAATTTTGTGCAGCCACCATGGAAAACAGCATGGAGGTTCCTCAGAAAATTAAAAATAGAACTACCATATGATCCAGCAGTTCCACTTCTCGATATTTATCCAAAGAAAATGAAAACACTAATTCAAAAAGATATCTGCACCCCCATGTTCATTGTAGCATTATTTACAGTAGCCAAAATATGGAAACAGCCTAAGTCTCCATTAATGGATGAATGGATAAAGAAGTATATACATACATATATATATATATATATATATATATATATATATATATACACACACACACACTAGGGAATACTACTTGGCTATTAAAAAAGAACTAAACCTTGACGAATTAAATGAGTGGACCTAAAGGGAATTATGTTAAGCAAAATAAGTCAGACAGAGAAAGACACATACCATATGATTTCATTTATATGTGAACCTAAAAAACAAAACAAAAGAGCAAAATAAAACCAAAATCATAGATACAGAGAACAGATGGTGGTCGCTGGGGACAGGGAGTGGGTGAAAAGGATGTTGGGGTCAAGAGATACAAACTTCTAGTTATAAAATAAATACGTCATGGGAATGTAAAAAAGAAGTATGAAAACCATGTTCTTACACTGTAAAACAGCTAGATGAATGTCACGACTTCTAAATTTTTAAAACTGCTTTAAAAATTGCATGTAAAAGTTGGAATAAAATTGTTTTTGAAATGTGACACTGGAAAAGGCAATATTCAAAATTGCTACTAATGTATGTAATATTAAATATGCATATGTAACTAAGTGAATTAAATATTATATTAATGTAAAGAGTCCATCTACATTACTTAAAGTTTATATTTCCACGAGAGCAGAGATATTTGTATATTTTGTTTACTGTTGGATACCATGTGCATCAGACAGTGATTGGCATATACTGGGCATTCAATAAATGTTTATTGAATGAGTAAATATAATTAGCTGAAAAATCTCCTTTAATCTCTCACTTGGAATAGAGTGAATTTACTTATGCTCAGGATATCATTATATTGAAACATATATAGTAGCCCCATACTTTTGTTGAGTTTGAGGTGTGGATTCATGAGGGAACAAAAATGAAAATATCTTCACGCTGCTTAAGATCTGTTTGTGCTGGTATCTGTACTGAGTATTATTTCTTAATCTCTCTTTTAAAATGTTAGTACCATTCTCAAAACACCTAGGTCCCCTTACTACAAAACACAGTGTGAATTAAACCAATAAAAGTTATTGGGTAGAACATATGTATTTTATAGGCAAAAACTGCAGAAGTAGATAACATGAGCCCTTCAAAGCTTATTGTTTTTTCTTTCTCTGTTGTTTTAATGAAGGACAGTGAATTTTTCTATGTGTCTGGAAGCACTGACAAATAAATGTGTTGTGACTAGGCCTATCTGCTTGATCGGTTTGGAAGGGTTGCCTGCTGACTACTAAAATTAATGGAGTGAAACAACTCCTAGGACAACTTCAGGGAAGAATAAAATGTTCTGAGCTATATAGTTTCCTCACCAGCAATAAAAAAGGAATTGGAATAAGTACTTTATAAAGACCATTTTAGCTCTAAAATTTCCATACTGCTACTTGTCAGCATTTCAGTGTATGTAAAATGAGATTCTTTGTATAATTTGCTTGTTGTGTCTTGTACTTTGAGCACTTACCTGCTTTGAGATTATCCTTTACCCTAATTAAGGAAGGATGAGTCATTTGCACCAAAAGCCAATTACTATTACTAAAAGTCACCCAGGGACTGGGAATTATGATCCAGTACAGTGTGTTTGAAGGCCTTTTTGGAAGAAAATAAAGCCATTTTCTATTTGTACATTTCAAATTCAATGTCTATTTGATAAACCAATTTTAGCAATGGTTGTTGCCGTGGTGGTTGTGATGGTTGGTGGTGTTCCTGTTGTTTCTGTTATTGCTAGTCATAATATCTGTTTCTAGGTCTATTTTCTTCTACTTCTTTAAAGGCAGAAAATGTTTTCGGTTTGTAACCTTATAACCTAACAAGAGGCCAAGTTAAGTGTCCATTTTTAAAAATTTCTCTCTAAATATCTCATGAAACAGAGTGTGAATACATTTTTTCCCCTACAGCATCCTTAGCTTTTTAAAAAAGAAGGATTCATTCATTCATTCATTCACAAACATGTATTGTTTGCAGAGTATATGCCAGGCAGTATGCAAGACACTCGAGTGCAATTGTAAACTGAAGAAATATGATCACTGACCCCATGAACCCTGACATCCACTAGGAAATACAGGAAGTTCCTAGACGCCTACCTGGGCACATAGTGGGAACAGAGATGAGCAGGGTCTGTCAGAGCACCTAGAAGGGGCACTTAAAACACACGGCAGTATTAGGTTAGTGGAGGGACCATTAAAGCTAAACTATTTACGATCAGGACATTTGCAGAGAAAGTTTGCTAACCCCCGAGCTAGAGGGTTGGCGAGGCTAACGGTCCAACACGGCCTCACTCACATGTCTGGCGTCTGTCTGGGTATTGGTTGAGTTGCATCCCTTTTCTTCTCCATCACTCTCATCATTCAATAGATTAGACCAGGCTTCCTCAGAACACAGTGGTCTCAGGATTTCATGAGTGGGAAGGCAGAAGTTGCAAGAAGCTTCAGAACTCAACCCAAACTTTCATCACTATCAGAGGAAGACTCAAGACCAGCCCAGTTTCAAGAAGTTGGACAAATAAACTTTTATTAGTTAATGGGAGGAGTGGAAATACTGTTTCCATGCCCCTCTGCACTGCTGTATTACCCTGTAAGTGCTGTTTTAGTTGCATCCCATAACTTTTGATAGGCTGTGTTTTTATTATTTTAACAATCTGCCACATTCAAGAATAAAATGCCCGTATCT
This sequence comes from Tursiops truncatus, assembly GCF_011762595.2. Classification (NCBI taxonomy): domain Eukaryota; kingdom Metazoa; phylum Chordata; class Mammalia; order Artiodactyla; family Delphinidae; genus Tursiops; species Tursiops truncatus. Next base: position 4,393,226 of record NC_047037.1, on the reverse strand, counting down.
TGATTGGGGTATAATTATACCAGTGTATAGTTTTGTCTAAATTCATCAAGCTGTACACTTAAAATGTGTGCATTTAATATAATCAAATTATACCTCAATAAAGTCTAATGGGACCATGGGACCAGAGAGCTAAGAAGCGACCGAATGTATCTGTCAGGGTTCTCCAGGGAAACACAAAAAGAGATTATATGTAAGTGTGTGTGTATTCATATACATACATTATATGTATCACATACATATATTTATGTATATGTATATATACTCATGTAGAGAATGATTTATTTTAAGAAATTGGCTCATGCAATTGTGGAGGCTAGCAAGTTTGAAATCTGTAGGGCAGGCTGGCAGACTGGAAACTCAGGCAGGAGGTGATGCTGCAGTTTTGAGGGTAAAAGTTCTTTTTCTCTGGGAAACTTTCTGTTTTTGCTCTAAAGGCCTTCAACTGATTGGATGAGGTCCACCCATATTGTCAAGTTCATTTTACTTACAATGACTTGATTGCAGGTGCTAATCACAGCAATACCTAGACTAGTCTTTGATTAACATAGCCCAGCCAAGTTGGCACATCTCACGGTACATGCCTGTAACAGATACACATTGATACTTCTATTTTACATAAAGCCCAAAATTATCTTCTTGCCCTTACTAACAAAAGCCGGTTTAAAATTAGCCCCTTAAAAACTATTTTTATGCATTTATAATTTTATGTGAGGTGTAGCTAACTTTTAACAAAGACTTCTTTCCTTTTCTATTAGGTTATATCCTGAATCATCCTAGAGATCTTGGTTTCTTATGGAAAAACAGTCTAACTGATATTTCTGTGAGCCACTAATAATAAAAACGCAAAAAACAAAAAGCAAAAAACACCTACTCTGAACAACTAGACAGAAAAATCAGTGAGGCTATAGAAGACTTGAATACCACCACCAACCAACCTGACCTAACTGACATACATAGAACCTTCCACTAACACAGCAGAATATATAATGCATACTATTTTCGAACAAGTATTGAATATTCTTTAGGGTAGACCATAGACTAGGCAATAAAACAAGTCACAGTATTTTTAAAGAGGGTTTAAATCATGCAAAGAATGTTCTCTGACTACCATGGAATAAAATTATGAGTCAACAATGAAAGAAATCTGAGAAATCCTCAACTATCTGAAAATTAAAAACCACAGTTGTAAATGACTAATATATCAAAGAAGAAATCACAAGGGAAATTTTGAAATACCAAACTAAATATAAACACAACTGAACAAAAATAAGTCATATTGATATTTACGAAATGCAGTTAAATCAGTGTTTAGAGGTAATGTTATATCATCAAACACATATTAGACTGGAAGAATATAATCTAGACTTCCTTCTTAAGAAGCTAGCCAAAAGAAAAGAAAATCGAAGCCAAAATAAAAAAATAAAGATCAGAACAGAAATCAGTAAGATACAAAACAGAAAACAATAAAGAAAATCAGTGAAACCAAAATTTAGTCCTTTGAAAAGCAAAATTAATAAAATTTTATCTACACTGACCAAGAAAAAGAGAGATGATACAAATTACCAAAATTAGGAATTAAAGAAAAAGGTATATCATTGCAGAGCACAGAGAAATTAAAAAGATTAAATGAGAATATCATGAAAAGCTTTATAACAATACATTGGACAGCTTAGATAAAATGGAGAAATTTCTAGAAAGACACAATTTACTAAAACTGACTCAAGAAGAAACAATATCTGAATAGACATATATTAAAAAAATTAGTAATGAAAAATGAATATTTTATTACTCAAGGCCCAGATGATTTCACTGGTGAATTCTAACAAACATTTAAGTAAAAAATAATGCCAATCCAAAACAAACTCTGAGAAAATAGAGAAAATTAAATTCCCAATTAAATTTGTGAGGCCAAGATTACCCTGATTCCAAAGCCAGACAACAACATCACAGGAAAAGAAAGCAATGGTGGTAACATGGTATAATTTGGTGATTTGGGGGGGAATAATGTATCTTTTCATATTAGTTAGCAATATCAGTTACCCCAAAGCGATGGGAATAACTTCACTTGGTTACATTTATGGATACAACAGAACTGATTTTTTTTTTTCAGTTTTTATTTTGTATTGGAGTACAGTTGATTTACAGTGTTGTGTTAGTTTCAGGTATACACCAAAGTGATTCAGTTATACATATACATATATCTATCTTTTCCAAAATATTTTCCCATTTAGGTTATTGCAGAATATTGAGCAGACTTCCCTGTGCTATACAGCAGGTCCTTGTTGGTTATCTATTCTAAATGTAGTAGTGTGCATATGTCAATCCCAAACTCCCAATTTATCCCTCCCCCTCAACTTTCTCCTTTGATAACCATAAATTTTTTTCTAAGTCTGTGAGTCTGTTTCTGTTTTGTAAATATGTTCATTTGTATCATATTTTAGATTCCACATATAAGGTATGGTGTATGATATTTGTCTTTCTCTGTCTGACTTACTTCACTTAGTATGATAATCTCCAGGTCCATCCGTGTTGCTGCAAATGGCATCATCTCATTCTTTTTAATGGCTGAGTAATATTGCACTATATATATGCACCACATCTTCTTTATCCATTTCTCTGTTGATGGACACTTAGGTTGCTTCCATGTCTTGGCTATTGTGAATAGTGCTGCTATGATCATTGGGGTGTGTGTACTTTTCCAAATTATGGTTTTCTCTGGATATACAACCAGGAGTGGGATTGCTGGATCATATGGTAGTTCTGTTTTTGGTTTTTTGAGGAACCTCCATACTGTTCTTCATAGTGGCTTCACCAATTTACATTCCCACCAACAGTGTAGGAGGGTTACAATAGAACTGATTTTTGAGAGTGTATTCTGTACTAATCACTGAGCTGAGAATTGGGGAATCAGAGACAAGTGCTACTCTCTATCTTTAAATTGCTCATTATCTTGTAGAAGAGGACAGAAATGTAATCGAATAGCTGTTCTTATTTTCCAGAAGCTCTATCATAATGCTGTGGGATGCAATGTTTTATAAAGGGGAAGGTTCAATCTCAGTGGTATCAAGAATTACTTAATAGAAAAGAACAAATGCTTAAACAGCCTTGAAAAATCTAGAGGACACTCATTTTTACGGTCGGGAATTTGGACTTGAAGTTCAACATTTCTGAAAATGTGGGCAAATGACTTGGGCTACTAGATAAAGATGAAACTTCTGGGTCTGACCTTACAAATACCTAATCAGAATCTGTGGCACAGACTAGGAATTTTTAACAGCAGTGATTTTCTAAAGTTTGAGAAGTCTATAACTAGTAATAAGGTAATATCAAAGGGTTTTGAAGGGGTTTATGGTAACATGAGCTAACTTTTAACTCTCCCTTCGGCCTCTGCTCAGTCAACTCTCCTTCCCAACTGCTCTCTCCTTGATTCTCCTTAACTTCTTCCCCATTCTGGGCTCCACGAGCACCAACTCAGTCACTATGACTTTCAGAAGTCTCTACATCTTCCACCAGGTATCTGGCTTCTGAGTCTTGGTCTCAGTTCCCAGGGATCACAGTTTTACTAAATGGGTTGATTAAACCAGGCACCCAAAGTCCATTCTATCCATGCCATCTCATCTTAACCCAGACCTTGATCTTCTTAGCAAGTGCACATTAAATCCTTGGCTTGCTACCCAAACCTGCTACTTCAAATTTTCTCCCTCTGAAGGCCCACCATAATCCTCTTCACAGTTCTGTTCTCAGCAGATATCTTCCTTTGTTACTAATGAAATTAACTCTTCTGGTGATGTTACATAATTATACGTAAGAAGAGTTAAAAATACATTATACATGAGGCGGGAAATATAGGACAATAGCATAAGAATTATCAAGAAATCGTTTCTATGCAGGGGAGACAGAGAGAAGCCCTTTCATAATCGTATCTTATTGGAAAGTGTTTTTCCATCAAAGGAAAAACCACTGTTTTTCAACGCAGAGTGACAGATTTCAGAGTTGCAAGCATTGAGAACAAAGAGAGAGAAATAGCTTTGATAAAACCCTCAGAGAGGAAGGTCCTCAGAGGAACAGATAAACAGCCATTAGAAAAGCAAACTTCCTTAAATTCCAGAACTGAAGTGAAGTGAACAGTAGGTATTAATCAAAGAAGAAAGCTATGCACATACAGTTAGTGAAGTTGCTGTACTATCAGCATGAACTTTGAACACTGCTAACAAAGAGCTGAAATGTCTCTGCCATTAGGGTGAGACCATTCAAACACAGACATCTTGGGACCAGCAACAGATGGGGCTTAGAAGAGACTCACTGAATGACTAAAAACCAGAACAAGAAAAAAATAGCAGGGCAGAGATATTTCCCTAAGGTTTTCACCAGTTCTTGACGGAAAATGCACTAAAAATTTAACATCAGCATCATACTATATGTTGGAAGAGTTTGCTGTATATAATTTATAATCATGCTTACTTGAAATGCTAGGTGAATTTTACCTTATATATTCCACCTAAAACTTTAATTACTCCAGGTCTTCTTATTGTCTTTTAAAAGTCTTGATTTAAGATGTTTATTATGTGTTTCAAAAATGTATTGACTTAACTAACAAAAGCAATAAGAGTTTGGTCATGAGGGACAGGAGGCCCCATCACCGAATCATATCCTGCTGAGGTGTGAACACTGAGGTTGGTCTCAGCCATATGTTCACCCTCATAGAGCCTTAAATTCATCTCAACCGCAAGCTCATTGACTTGGGTTTTCCCACAGACTCTCATCATCACGTCAACATAGATATCTGTACAAGACATTAACTCCCTGGACACTTTTGGGTTATGTTCCCTGGTCTTTCTGAGCAGCTGATCTAATAGAACCTAGACATGGGAGAGGCTGAGGCTCCTCCCAGGCAGCTTCCATGGAGGCCCCGATAAATCCTGGCCTCATCCACAGGGGAGGCTGAACCAGATGGAGGCGTTAGATGAATTTGTGTTCTCAAGTTCTAGCGCACATCAAGATACCCTAAAGGACTTATTAAAGCATAAATTGCTGGACTCCAGAGTTTTTGATTCAGCAGGTCTAGGAGAGGCATAAAATTCTGCACTTATTACAGGGGCTCCAGTGGTGCTGACACCCCTTATCCAGATGCCACATAGGGAGAATTCTCGTGTTAGGGGTGAGTTGACAGGAGCGTAAGCACATGGGCTTAGATGAGACTGAGTAAACATGGGGAGACACATCCACCAGGTCCAGTACAGACATATCTCATTCATTCGTATACCTCCTCCAGTGGGTTTCACATGAGCTGGGATGTCCAGAGGGGTGCTATGGAGAGCAATCTGAATAAGGGTTAACAAGACGGGCTTCCCTGCTGGTGCAGTGGTTAAGAATCCGCCTGCCAGTGCAGGGGACACGGGTTTGAGCCCTGGTCCGGGAAGATCCCACATGCTGCGGAGCAACTAAGCCCACGCGCCACAACGACTGACCCCTAGAGCCCGTGCTCTGCAACAAGAGAAGCCACCGCAAGGAGAAGCCCGCACACTGCAATGAAGAGTAGCGCCGGCTCATCGCAACAAAGACCCAACTCAGCCAAAAATAAATAGATAAATTAATTAATTAAAAAAAATTAAAGGGACTATCCTTTCATCCAAGACACATTTGTTGTGTGCTTACTGTGTAGCAGATGCCGAGCTAGGCACTAGGCATTCAGAAATGAAACACGATCCCTGCCCTTTATAGAGCATTCTATTTGGAGATGTCCGAAACAGTGTTTTTTTTTCCATCTCCATAAATCATGTTGCCACTGGCTTCTGCTTTAATGACCTCATTTCTGGGGGAAGTCAGATGCTGCCTAGAAAAATCATTGTTCAGCTTTAAACTTCGAAAAAAATTTTTTCTTGAGTCCATAGCATGAGAACAGCCTTGAAGAGCTCAGCCTTTGTTTAAAGACAAAATACTTTGCTATATTCCAAAGCCTTGCTTTCACATATCAAGAGCAAAGCTTGGAGGTCTGAGCACACAGTTTTACTCTACAGAACAGGGAGAATTGGAAAAATACAAATCTCCCTGACCTCTGGGAGGACACAGTTAATTATAGAAAGAAATGTTGACAAGATAAGACCAGGGTAAATGGTTGTTTCTCTGGAACTCAGTGTCCTAACCCCCTGAACATGGGCCCAGAAGCACAATAGATTCCTGTTGATAGAAACTCAACAACAAAATCCCTTACAGCCCGAAGGAGAATCCAAGAAGTGTTCTGCTTCCTCTCTATCATGTCCAACATATTGTGAGAATGAGGCAGACAGAGTATTGTTCATGGGGAACTGTGAGCAGAGCCAAATACATTTCATCATTCTTAAGGAAGTACATTGAATATTTAAAGAATGAGTTCCACATGGTACTCGTTAATAACTTAATTTCTGTGTTCTGAGATAAGAATGTCATGATTGATAGAACAGTGGGTTCTGGTTGTGTATGACATTTTCCTGAAGTGTCTAGATCATGGTCCAGAAATACTGCTTCCCTCTTCCCCTATGCTAGCTCAGAGCATGGTAAAGGTTCAGGAATACCCGCATGACTGGAAGAAGAATGCAAGAGGTAGCTGAAAATCTGAGCATCAATGTGCCTACTGAAGGATAGCAGTGGTCCAGGGCAAGGGGTTCCTACAGTCCAGGCTCCTCGACAGCTTGAAACCAGGAGGGACATGAAGCACTTGAGTCACAAGAGGGTCCACAACACCTGCTTAAGCTGGAGCCAGGCAGTGCGGGGAGAGGCCTAAGTTCCCCGGGGCACAGTCAGGGTGAAATTCAGACGATGCGATCATTCAGCCCTGAAATCTGAAGATGCTGCAGGGTCAGATGCCAACACCCAAAGACTCAGCTTAAATGACCTATACCTCAACCAAAGGCCGTCCACAGCTGCCGACAAAGGGACCCAAGGCCCCCATGGCACACGGTGTGAAGTAGGGTAAGATCTCTCCTACACGTTGACAACATAAGAGAAAGGAGAGAAAAGGGAGAGAGGAAAAGGCCGTGAAAGACTGAGATGTTATTCAGAAAGAAATTGTGCTTATAAATGGAGCCTCCTAAACGGAAAGAAACAGAGTTTATCCAAAAAGAAACAATTTTCAACTGGAAGACACTAATATACCTTTAATGAACAAGCTTAGAATGTATTGTTTTTGCTGTGGTGGCCCGTGCTGATGCATTTCTTGCTTATAAGCAGGGATGGGAGTTTCAGAAGAAATAGCAGAGAATATTTAAAAGCTGATATTTATTTTATTTGAGGAAAGGAGAGAGGGAGATTGCTGAGTTCCTCTGAATGAATTTCAAACCTACCATGGTTACAAGAATTTCTAATGTGTTTGGCTTGTGTCCATACACAGAGAGTTATCAAAAATTCACTCCTCTGTTGGTTAAGTTTGGGGAGTTCAGGCTCCAGCTGAGACTGAAACCTCTGGGTTTTACTGAACAGAGAAGTGGGGCTGAGTTGAGAACCAAAACGACAGGCAGATCTGAAGGAGCTAAATAGACATGGTAGATGCTGTTGGTGATGCTGAGAGAGGCACAGAGGCAACAGGACGGTAATTGGAAACACCGTCGTCGGCTGGGGGGATGCTATGGACGCCCTGGCACATAGCTGGTACCCATCAACTATGTTTAAAATAAATGACTGCTAGGTAGGAAGCAGAGTGTGGAATTATTACCCGAGTTCTGGAATGAAAACACTTGGGGCTTTTACAGACTACCTGTAAGTTCACGAAGAATCTGAGAGGGAACTCAGAGGGGTTATGAGCCCTGTCAGCCACTGTCCTCACCCACATCCATTTCCCAAGGGTGACGTGCTTGGTGGAAACTGTGAGGTCCTACTGGTGAATGGAAAGTGGTCTCCCACAACCAGCCCTTTGAGGTTGTATGTTTCCCAATAAATCTGAGCCTGAATCTTGGCCAGGAATCCAGCACCTTCTGGTGACCTGTCTGGCTCCCAATTCTACATTCCTGGAGCAGTCACTGGGATGCAGTCTGCATCTGGCTCTGGAAGTGAAGAATGGGATAAATCCCCAAAGAGGAAGCAATTGCATTCCAAGGTCTTTGGATTATGAACGCTGTCACCTAGAAGAGCATCCTCCTGGTTTCGGCCCTGGCTGCAAGCATGTATGCAGTTGGAAGAGAACCGGGAATATCCCCAGGCTCCCAAACTATATAAATCATCAGATAGGAAAGGGTGTCTTTAAGTTACTCCCAGGCCAGAGATTACCTTCTTAGAGGCTTTCTGCTGTTATTGGCCCCAGGAGTTGCAGGAGAGAAAGAAAGATGGCAAGTACGGTGTGAGGGCTACATTTTTTTCTGCCCAACGCCCCTTCCACCCCCTCCATTTTATCTTGATGAACCCACAAAAAAATTAATTACTCCATTGCATTATCCTGTTATAGAGAAAAACGTCTCCCAGTTTACTGATACAAACTGTAGCCCAGAGCTCAGACAGAGTGGTTGATTTGGGATTTGAATTAACGTCTTCTCGATTCCAAAATCTTACATTGCCTGTATATGCCAGGCTTTCTGCCACAATGTGTCTGAAAATTCAGTGTCTGCCTAGGTTTAGTTTTGGGTTTGGGTTTTTTGTCCAAAAGGTGTTTAAATTAAGTCTTAGGTAAATGTTTCTAGAGAAAGGAAAGTTTGTCATTAAAGTGACTGATTTGGAGTTGGAGGCTCTCCGAGGAAGACAGTTCATGATGTCTGAGAACGCTGAAGAACTGAGTTCCCTGCCCGGTCTCATCTTTCAAGTAGAATTGACTGTGTGTTGAGGCAATTAAAGCTTTGCCTCTGATAAGAAACTGGGAAAAGGCTGAAACCCACGATAAGGAGCCAGAGCTACAGAAGTGTCCAAGGATGATGCTGTCAGCAGAGGGAAGTCAGCGTTAGATAAGAGCCCTTGAAGAGTGCGGCTGGGCGAGAAGGGCGGCAGATGGGAATTCAATGGTCCAGGTTCAATTCCAGCCTCGGGCACCCATCCCTAGGGTGACATTTCTCCCGCCTCAGTTTCCACATCCACAAAATGAGGGGATGGAATCATACAGCCCTTGTAGCCACATCAAGTTTCACCCGGTTCTGAATGCATAAACCCTGAGTGGTGAGGGTACCATGTTTCATCCAGGTGCTTCCTCATTGAGAAACCACAGCACTCTGAGTATCATTAATTAGAGATGTAATGAATAGCACTCATTTCTCCTAGAATTACATTTTCGTAAAAACAAAAGCCTTGTTGATTTTCCTCTAGTCTTAGTTACCCAAAGCTAAGAAAATAAGAGCTGCTCATGCCTTGTCTCTACCATCTGGGTGTTCTGGGGCAATGCCAACTTTATGGATTACGTCGAATCACCCATTCCCATCACGATTTGAAATTTCTTGCGTTTTGTCGTCCCAACAACATGTCCCTGACTGCCATTTACTGCCTAAAGTGGCCCAACATTACGGTCAGAGATGTTTTCAGCTTTTTACCTTGGAAAATGTGTTCCTAGTACCTGTACTAGAGGTTCTGTCCATAGGGGCAACAGAAATCAGAAGACGTGGGAGCAATAAATAATTTATTCCCATAGGAATGTGGAAAATGTAGCACTGTGGTTATTTCTTAAATAATCAAACTTAAATAAAATTTCAACCTTAAATAAAATAGATGTGACCGAATTGTCCCTTTGAACCCTCCTAGGAAGTTTACTTTAATATTTTGTTCCCAAGTGAGCCGGATCAATGCTCCCGACCTGTGAACTCACAGGACCCTGACCGTTCCCCTTGCAGCGTGGTTTTGTTTGTCACAGGGAGGAGTACGTTTGATAGACAAGCCCAGCCCTGGACTGCCTCACCAGTGCTCTGGCCACCCATTATCTCCAAAGTCTGCAATTGGCTCTGCCCATCTACTGCCCATCACACTACTTCAGCTCCACCCAAGCCAGGGAACCAGTTGCACCGACACACTTAGCTGACAATACCTTTTAAAAGTGTTGATACTTTCCACCACTGCATATAGAGCTGCATCCTTATTTGTCTGTGAATTTCCACTGTCTCCTTCTCCAGGTGGAAAGTTAACACCCCTTCCTGTGGCCCGTCTTTAGAAGTTATCCCATAGCAGAGCTGGGCGGTTCCTTTGTAACCCAGAGCCATTCGTTTTGTCATTCAGTTTTGTTACTTGTATTAGTTTCCTAGGACTGCAGTAACCAGTTACCACAAACTGGGTCACTTACAACAGTCAAGAGGCCACAAGTCCAGAATCAAGGAATGAGCAGGGCTATGCTCCCTCTGAAGGTGCTGGGGAAGAATCCTTCCTGGCCACTTCCTGCTTCCAGTGGTTCCAACTGTTCCTTGGCTTGTAAGGGTGTCTCTCCAATCACCACTATCATCTTCTCTCTGCGTCTCTCCCCTATATGTTACTTAGCAAAATATTTGTTATTGGGTTTAGGGACCATCTGGATAATCCAGGATGATCTCATCCCAAGATCTTTAACATAATTACATCGGCAAAGACACTTTTTCCCACATAACGTCAGCTTCACAGATTCCAGGACATGGTGGGCAGATCTTTGGGGGGGGCACCATTCAACCCACTATAAACCTCTAATGGCGTCAGAGGGTTTCCCAGAGGAGCTTAGGTTTGTGATACACCTCTGTCATTGTATGCGTCTCCTTCTTCCTAATAGAGAATGCAGGCATATGGACCACACAGCCAGGGCTCCTTGGAAACACTGCTCTTTCTTGACCTGAGGATAAATCATCATGCCAAATTTCCTTCTAACTAATGGTTAGGTTTTGCTAACCATTGTATATGTGCATACACACACACACACACACACACACACGTATATATATTGTTACCAAACCACACATGCTGGCTTCTCCAAGTCTGTGCTCCAGCTCATCTATGATGCTCCACTGTCTGCACAATTTATACACTTTAGAAGCTCAACAGGAAGCAGACGAGAGTCACGCTGATTTTCTTTAAAGGTCAGATAATGAGAGGTCAAATCTCAACATACCTGCTGAATTTCTGGCTCCCAAGATACAGAACTATGATAATTGATGTATGAGAGAATAAAATATGAAGTCCCTTTTCTTTAAGCTGGTTGCCGTAACAATTTTACCCTATAAGTTTTCACAAAGTTATTTTGAGATCAGGCAAAGAAAAATATAGTTCCATATGTAATCTCTGATCTCCCTTAACCCAACCAACGACGTCACCTCTCTTCCTGTTTTCACTCTTACATGAAGAGGGAAGCTTGGGCTTGAATCAAACGATGATTGAGGACCAACAAAGGGGACCACAATACTGGGTGATGTGTAGCTGTGGGTCAGAGGAGTTTGTACACATGTGCAGAAGGGTTAAGCAGGGTTTGATATTGTCACCTGTCCTGGAACGTTATGACTTATGGTTGATTATTACTTAGAATACTCAGAGCCATTGGAAGACAGGGTCACCATGGGGTCATATAGACCTGAATGGGCTGCAGTTGGTAGAAATGGAATACTTTTAGAATGCCAATTCATTTCAGCAGCAGAATCTTCAATGAAGTGGAGATCCTACAGAAGCAATTATACCACTGGCCTTGGCTTAAACAGGTCTAAACTACCTCCCTGTGTATAATATATCCAGTGGTGTACTAGAGCTGGCTCCTACTAGCTCATAAGTCTTCAGGAAATTTGTGAGCCGGTTAAATAAACTATATTAAAAATCAATTTATATGAACTTGCAATACATTATGTTGAAAACAAAGGTAACTGGGAACTTGGGATTAGCAGATGCAAACTATTATATATAGAATGGATGAACAACAAGGTCCTACTGTATAGCGCAGGGAGCTATATTACAACACTGTAAATCAACTATACTTCAATAAAAGATTTTTTTAAAAGCAAAGGTAACAAATACTCAAAACTGACCATTTCCTAATTATTTTATTACAATTTACTAGATCATCAGTGTTAAGATATCCTCTCTAAAGGCCCAGAGTTCATTTGATCTCACCACGATGGGCTTCATATCACCTTACACAGGGAGACAGAAGTCAGTTCTCACGTCTGTCAAAGGCAGTCTTAGAAATTCATAAATAGATGGATCTGCAAGAGATATACTGAGTTCATCTGTAATTTTCCCTTTCAGAGTACTGTTGAAATTTCCCTCTATTCCTAATATCCAAATTTCCAGTCTTTTTGTTATCATATTTGGGAAAAACACAAAGAGAGCGAGGAAAAGAACAAAAGGGGTGAAAGAAGGATGTGGAACAGAAAATCGTGCCTCTGTGGATGACAATTCCTGGTCACACCATGCTCCCCCTGCCCTTCTGAGAAGCTGCACTCTCACCCTATTTGTGAAGCATGCAGCAGCACCTCTTCTAATTTTTCTTTGGCAAAAAAAAAATTAAAATTGTGAAGCCCTATTCCTAATAAATGGTTAGATGCTATTTTAATGATTTTTTTTTTTTTTTTTTTTTTTTTTTCAATACGCGGGCCTCTCACTGCTGTGGCCTCTCCCGTTGCGGAGCACAGGCTCTGGATGCGCAGGCTCAGCGGCCATGGCTCATGGGCCCAGCCGCTCCGCGGCACGTGGGATCTTCCCGGACCGGGGCACGAACCTGTGTCCCCTGCATCGGCAGGCGGACTCTCAACCACTGCGCCACCAGGGAAGCCCTAGATGCTATTTTAAATATGTCAAATACAATCCATTTCCACCTGAGGGAAATCAGCCTACTTCTTTGGAACAAGTTACGCTATTCTAAGAGTAGCCTACTTACACTAAAGCATCAGGATGGAGTACACTGCTAACTAGGACCCTCACTAGGTAGCAGGTAGAAGCACCTAGGCTCTTCTTTCTGACTACCGCACTTACAGTATTACCAAGCTAAGCTGTACAAGATCTGAAATGTCTAGTAGAATGGACGCTATTCGTTGCCCATTCAAAACTCCTTACCCAGCTCCTTCTTGTGGATCAAGTCTTGCTTATGTTTGGGGTGTTCGCTTTCCTCCACTGGGTAAGCACTCTAGGTTTAAGGTGACCCAACTTCTGCTCAGAGGTCAGTCTTTTTAATTAATTAATTAATTTAATTTATTTATTTTTGGCTGCGTTGGGTCTTCGCTGCTGCACGCAGGCTTTCTCCAGTTGCGGCGAGCCGGGTCCACTCCTCTTTGCGGTGCGTGGGCTTCTCATTGTGGTGGCCTCTCCTGTTGCAGAGCACGGGCTCCAGGTGCACGGGCCTTAGCAGTTGTGGTTCACGGGCCCATTTGCTCTGTGGCATGTGGGATCCTCCCGGATCAGGGATCGAACCCGTGTCCCCTGCACTGGCAGGCGAATTCTCGACCACTGGGCCACCAGGGAAGCCCAGAGGTCAATCTTTTTTTTATCGATTTTTTAAAATTGAAGTATAGTTGATTTACAATGTTGTGTTAATTACTGCTGTACAGCAAAGTGATTCAATTATACATATATACATTTTTTTTCATATTCTTTTCCATTATGGTTTATCACAGGATATTGAATATACTCCCCTGTGCTATACAGTAGGACCTTGTTGTTTACCCATTCCATATATACATGACTGGTCAGTGACTGATGCAGCAATGAACTGGTCTTTTTCCCCCCCAGCTTTATTGAGGTATACACTTACACAATGTTATTTGCCAATTAAGGTATATAACATGATGATCTGACATATGTATATATTGTGAAATAATTACTACAATAAAGTTAGTTAGCACATCTGTCACCTCACATAGTTGCCATTTAGTGTGTGTGTGTGTGGTGAAAACATTTAGAATCTACTCTTTTAGCAAATTTCAAGTATATATTTCAGTATTGTTAACTCTAGTCACCATGCTATAAATTAGATCCCTAAAACTTATTTGTCTTATAACTGAAAGTTTTTACCCTTTGACCTACATCTCCCCATTTTCCCAATGCCCCAGCCCCTGGAAACCACTAATCTATTGTGTTTTAATGATTTTTACTTTTGAAGATTCCACATATAAGTGAAACTGTATAGTACTTGTCTTTCTGTCTTTTTTCACATAGCACAATGCCTTTAAGTTTCATTCATGTTGTCACAAATGACAGGAATTTCTTTTTTTGTGGCTGAATAATATTCCAACGTGTGTGTGTGTGTGTGTGTGTGTGTGTGTGTATGCACATACATGTACCACATACCACATTTTCTTATTCGCTCTCATTCGCTTATGATGGATAATTAAGTTGTTTCCATGTCTTGGCTATTGTGAATAATGCTGCAATGGGCATGGAGGAGTACAGATATCTCCTCAAGATAGTTATTCCATCTCCTTCGAATATATACCCAGAAGTAAGTTTGCTGGATCATATGATAGCTCTATTTTTAATGTTTTGAGGAAACGTCATACTGTTCCTCACAGTGGCTGCACCAATTTACATTCCCACCAACAGTGCAAGAGGGTTCCCTTTTCTCCACACCCTCACCAACACTTGTTACATCTTATCATTTTGATAACAGTCATCCTAACAGGTGTGAGGTGGTAGCTCATTGTCTATTTGACTGGCATTTCCCTGATGATTAGAGATGTTGAGCACCTTTTTATGTACCTGTTGGCCATGTATATGTCTTTTTTCAAAAAATGTCTATTCAGGTCCTTTGCCAATTTTAAAATCAGATTCTTTTTTTGCTATTGAGTTGTATGAGTTCCTTATATATTTTGGATATTAATCCCTACACCCTGCACTTATTTTTTCAATAAACATGAATGGAAGCCTTCTATTTATGTGTAACAACACAAACACTATATATACAAAGATGAAAATAATAGTTCGTGAACCTGAAAGTCTCCTGGTGACCCACTGGAGGAGGGAATGAGACATAGCTGCTCTCTCTTGCGTGATGACAACAATGAAATATTATGATATTCTCTCAGATCACTTTAATGATCTTCCTTCCTCTACTTCAAAATAGTTTCAAAAACCTTTTTATTTTCTCAACATACTGATTAACATACACTATTAACCACAATTGTACTCTGATCTTTACCTGTGTTTCTTTTGTTGACATTTAAGCCTTCTATTATAAACCTGAAAGTTTGATCTGTTAGCTCATTTATCATCTTTTTTTCTTACTAGATGAAAAGAAATTCTACTAAGCGCCCACGGATACCTCTGGGAGGGCCAGCTCTGCAAATTCCAACTCTTGCAATTCCAGACTCTTCCAAAGATCTCTTAATGGGAGCCACAATCCATCACTGTATGGAAAGCAGTGCTTCAGAGACAAGCCCAGCTTTCAAACTGCTGCTTCCCAGACACTACGGACTCTTGCTGGAAAATAAACTAAGTTGGTGTCAATGATCCTAATCCCAAGTCGGGCACATTTCAAAAATTCTCTTTCATCAAAGTTAATGTTGGAATTGTGTCACAGCAATAATTTGCGTTCACCTATTTAAAGGGCAAGAGGATGTCTTCTAATTAACTATACAATGAAAATAAGAGAAGAGGCAGGACTTCCAGAATGGCAGAACAAGGAGCTCAGTGAAAACTCTTCACAGAAAAACAAAAATTTAACTGAGGAAAAAAATTTTTTAACCATTTGAAGTCTCTAGAAAGTGTCCTAAGAGAATACATCAAAGGGAGAAACATTCATTCATGAAAATCTACTAAATCTTGGTAAGAATTATGAGTCTCTGACTCACTCTCTTACATACCCTTCTTATCCAGCTCTGTGTACAGACCTCTCCACCGGACACTTTACTCCAGGCAGGTACAACCAAAGCCAAGTCACCAAACAAATAAACAAACAAATAAGCAAATAAAACAATTCCTGGGGGGGGGGGACTGGTATCCAGAGCTGCTGCAGTATAGTATCTAAAATGTCCAGTTTTCAACCAAGAATTATAAGACTTGTAAAGAAAAAGACAACTGTGTCCCATATACATGGGGAAAAAATGCAAGCAGCAAGATCTGCATTTGAAGAGGCCCAGATGGTGGACTCAGCAACCAGAGACCTCAAAGAAGCTATTAAAATGATGTTAAGAGAGAAAAATGAAACCATGCTTAAAGAAATAAAGCTATCATGACAATGTCTCTTCAAATAAAGATGGTCAATGAAAAAATAAACATTACTAAAAAGAACCAGATAGAAAAATACAAAACCAAAATTAACAATTCACTGGAGGAGCTCGGCAGTAAATACCAGCAGCTGGCAGAAGAATCAGCAAACCTGAAGACAGATCAACAGAGATGATGTGATCTGAAGAAGAGAGAGAAAAAAGTTTGACGAAAAATCAAGTCTCAAAGGAGTACGGGACACCATACACACAAATCAACATATGTGTAATGGGAGAAGAGAAAGAAGGGAAAGAAAAAAATATTGAAGGAAATAATAGCTAGGATATATATTTACTGTACTACCATTAGGTGTCCAAACTATCTAGCCTCCTTAGAGAGCCCCTTCGCAGTCATTGGGTCCTGCTTCCCACTCCAGCATCTCCATTCCTGAACACATTCCCTCAATCCCGCCAGGCCAGACTGCTAGCTTTCTTCTCAGTCACTGCCTATCTGCCCTGTCACTTTGGGTTTCATGTCACCTACTCTCTTCCTGAGCCCATATTGACCTGGAAACCTACAAACGCCAGTTTCCCCTTTGTTCTACATTTCTCTGTCTGCCAGAAGCAATTCTTTGCTCCACAGTGGTACCAGGTGCACCCTTGAATCCCAGACTTGGTCAGTCAGGAAGAGAGTTCAGATGTTAAGAACTAAGCCCTGTATTATCTCTAATTTATAGCAAAAATCCTGAAAGGCAGGTATCTTCTGCCCATTCTGGAGATAATAAAATTGAAGTTTAGAGAGGCTAAGAACCTTGCCAGTAAATGGGAGAGCAGGGAAATGATCTGTACCTTCCTACTGTACAGACCACCTCCAGGTCTTATGGCACAACTCCTTTATTCTCTCTACTATACTCATGGGTTATAGAGTCTAACAGTTTTCTCTTACTACTGTAACCAATTATCCACAAACGTATTGGCTTAACACAACACAAATTTATCATCTTATAGTTCTGTCGGTCAGAACTCTGCTTCAGGTCACACTGGGTTTACTTCAAGGTGTTGACAGGCTGCATTCCTTCTGGAGCCTTAGAGGAGAATCCGGTCCCTTGCCTTTTCAGCTCCTCGAGACTGCATTGCTTTCCTTGGCTTTCAGCCCCTTTCATGTTCATGGCTGGTTGAGTCTTCCTTCCATAGCATCCCTCTGATGCTGAGTCCTCTTCTGCCTCCCTCTTCCACTTTTAAAGAGCCATCTGAAGAGCCTGGGTCACCTAGAAAATTGAGGCTTAGTCTCCCTACCTTAGGGTCAGTTTGTTAGCAAGCTTGATTCCACTGTTAACCTAATTCCTCCTTGCCTCGTAAGGTAGCATAGTCACAGGCTCTAGAGATTAGGATATGGACATCTTTGGGGCAATTATCCTTCCTACCACGTAGAGTGATCCTAGCTAGTCACTATAACGGTGCAGCAATCCCAGTTCCCTCCCCCCCAGCCCTCCTTACTTTTCTATCCCATATCTTACCTACTCCCACACCCTCACCCTCCAGGAGGTTCTATCTTTCATGGATTCCTTCATGTTCCACCCCTTTTCTTGTCAGCACTCTCATCACAGTTCACATGCTGTCTCCCTCTTTCATTCTGGTTTCCATACATCCTGGCTCCATGGAAAGGCTAAGTTAAACTAAAATGCATGTGTGGACATGTACACATGGCTGTATATAAAATAGATAACCAACAAGGACCTACTGTATAGCACAGGGAACTCTGCTCGATATTACGTAACAACCTAAATGGGAAAAGAATTTGAAAAAGAATAGATACATGTACATGTATAACTGAATCACTTTGCTGTACACCTGAAACCTACACAACATTGTTAATCAACTGTACTCCAATATAAAATAAAAAGTTTAAAAAATAAACTAAAAAAAGTAAAATACATGTGATGATAATTGTTTAACTTGTTACTCCTGCCAGAAATTATTGACATTTTAATAGAGTCCCCACCCCTGACTTAAAGCAAAAGAAAAATTAGATTCAATCTGATTATGGGGCGTTTCAGGGGTTTATCTGTTTGTTTCTATATATTCTGGGAGCTCAGGTTTTCAATGAATCCAAGTTCTGTCCGTCAGAATGCTCATGGGCTGTATCAGTTAAGCTTTTTGTTCTTGTTGCAAGCGACACAACTGGGCTTGTCAGTCATCCTTTTGCTGTGGCCAAGCAAAAGAGAAATTTACTAAGAGAATACAATAGCTATGAACCAGGATTGGAAATAGAGCAAAAACAAAGTAAGAAGGAACGATTAGAGGGTCTTGTAAGGGCACTTTCACTGAAAAGAAAAAAACTCTAAAGTGCCAGGGGTTTGTTTGTCTTGTTTTTATTCCTTGTGTTATTCTCAAGGAAAAGATTATGAAAGTTGCCAGCTGGCCAAGCTTAGCTTCATGACCACCCTTGGCTTTACTATGGCAGCAAAAGGAAAGATTTGGTAGAAGGAAGCTAAGAGCTACGAGGGCATCCCTTTAGTTTCATTTATGAGAAAGCAGATATGGAAAAGTGTATCAACCCGAGTTCAAGTAGAGAAGCGGAACCAACAGGAGATATACATTAAGAGATTTATTGCAAAGAATTGGCTTACATGATTGAGGGGGCTGGCTAAGTAAATCCAAATTCTTCAGGCCATCTGGAAGGGCAGGCTGAAACTCCTGGGCACAGTTCCAAGCTGCAGCCCACATGCAGAATTCTTTTCTTCCCCAAGGGAAGCCTCAGTTCCCTTTATGAGGCCTTTCCACAGATTGAATCTGGCCCACCCAGATTACTGAGGATAATCCTTATTTAAATTCAACTGATTTTGTACTTCTGTAACATCTACGAAATAAATTCACAGCAACACCTAGGTTAGCATTTGGTTAAATAACTGAAGACAGTATGGTAGCCAAGTTGACACATCAAAAGGCCATCACAGGAGAGGAGGAGCGGAACAGGGCAGTTTAAAGACTCACCAAATATTACCCACAATGTGGGAAAGATAATTTACCAAAAGACAATGATGGGATCATACTGGGGAAAAGTCCATGGATTCTGAACAGCCAAACATAAACGCCCACTACAGAGGCTGGAGACGACTGCATAGAGGAGTGGACAGATCACGGCAGCAAGGGGGCTCTTTACCAGGCTGGATCTTTCTATCAAACCTCCCTTGACATATGTCTATCCAATGAGCTACTCTATATATCTATGAGGCATCATGGTCTTACTTATCATCTTTAATTCCTTAATGCAGAGAAACGTTTATGAGTAAGTAACTTAAGATTATCAGGCACATGGTGAGTTTAGTTGCAGAAATTATTTTGAAGCCATAGATGCCTTTGGGAACCCTCAAATTATAACATATTAGAAGTTACTGTTTCAATCAAGTGTTTCCTTGAGTTAGAAAATCACTCAAGTGTATCAATCTTTCTATTAACAACATATCCACAGGGACTGAGAGACATTCACCAACCTCAAGAAGAACTACTCCGTGTTATCAGCACAGAACAAGTATGAGATAGACATGATAAACCTGAAGTCAAAACTTCAAGAGTTCTGTCTGTCAAATAATAAATCCAGTTGATGTCTAAATTCCTCAGGACTTCTGAAAATGCAGAAAATAAAGCTGAGCTGGAGCCTCGCCTTCTTCTGTTCCATCACCTGAACTGTTAGGTTTTTTTCCTCTCCTACCATTCGTTTTGCAAGTTTGGATAAACTCTCCCTTTCTTGGTTGCCTATCATCTCTCCCTCTTTCATTCCCTCTAAACACCATTTCTGCTGCATCTTCAAAAGCTTATCTCCTCTCCACAGCTGTCTGTTCAAAGTTGAGAGGCTGACACTGATTTAAATAGCTTGAATTGCTCTGAAATAAATTCCTCAGGGCAGAGAACAATTTCTTATGCATTGTCAATAGCTAAATATGGTGTTCGTGTTTCAAAAACACAGTATGAATATAAATAACAGAAAGTCCTAAAATAGGGTAGTAATTTCTGTATATTATAAATTAAAATCTGATGCTTTAGAGTGAACTCTGAGTACTAAAAATTTATCAGAAGGTGAAGCTCTAGTCTACTGTGTGGGAGAGAGAGCCTTACAAACAGAAAATTGCACATCCTTTCAGCATAATATGAATGTCCAGGGAACTGGCTTTTTATTCCACTATGCCTAGACTCTCCATGGTAGAGAATACTGACAGTTCATGATTATTCCTTTCCCCTGTGGTCTTCCTGTGGGTAGAATAGACTTCCTAGCTCTACTGACTTTGGGCTTACCCATGTGATTTGATTTAGCTAGTGGAATGTAAGTGGACATGGGATGAACAGAGGTCTTACATTGCTTGCATGTTTTGCTTCAGCCTCCTGAATTTCACCGTAAGTCCAGAACTCTCTCACAGTTCCAGAATGAGGAGACACGTGGGACCTACCTGGATCCACCCAAAGCCTGAGTCCTAATCCAGCTGACCGCAAAGGATCTCAGCTAAGCCCAGCGGAGCCACAGCTGACTTATAGACAGGAGAGCAGGAAATAAACATTTATTATTGTAAGCCACTGAGATTAAGGTGTGGCTTTTAATATAGTGCAGCCAGAGCAGGGACCAAGGAATATATTCCCCAATCTTCAAATAATTTCAACGAGAATAAATGAAACATTAGGAAATATTAACTCTAAAGAGATGTCTGCTCCTTTTTATGCTTTCCTCTGATCTCCCAAGCCAAGCTCCTTCCCAAAACTCAGTCTCAGAAAATTTCAAGCCACTCCATGTGATGAGCCTGTAATCCTTTTTTCAAGCATTTTGTTGTAATAAAACACCTTGGACACATGCCCAACTAATGAATAACCATTAGTCTGCATAGAGATATAAATGAATACTCCTGGAAGAAACGCTGTTATTCATTGTGGTAGCTTGTCTTCAACATGCCGCCCCCCACCCCGATGAATCATGCTTCCCAGTATTTATGCACTTGTGGAGTCCCCTTCCACATTTAATATGAGCTAGTCCTGTGAAACCAAAAGAATGCAGCACACGTGACACTTGGTGACTTCTGAAACTATGTTATAAGAAACTTTGTAGCTCTCCTTTGGATTCTTAGAACACTCATTCTACAGTCCTGAGCTACTATGTAAGCAGTCTAATGCTCCAGCTGCTGGAAAGACCATATTGCAAAGGCTGGAACTCATGCAGGACAGAGACTAAGCTGAGACCAGTCTTCCAGCTGCCCCTCCTAAGCTACCAGGCAAGTGAGACCCCAAACAAGTGAAGCCTTCTTGGACTACCTAAAACCATCCCAGCTACCAGCTGCAAATGACTGCGTGACACCAGGTGATGCCACACACAGCCAAGCCCTGCTCAATTCTCGACCTACAGATTGTGAGCACAGTGAAGTTGTTTTTGTTTTAAACCAGAAGGTTTGGGGTAGTTTGTTATACATAATTGATACCCAAAACATTCATTTACATGCTTTACCAAAGTGACATAATAACTAGTTATAACTATCGTCAACATTTGTAACTGAGCAGGACCCTATGGGGCTTTCCCAAGAGAAAGCCCCCCCGCCCCGACCCCATGTCCTTCACCTGCCTCTTGTCTGTAGAAAATCTTTAGCCTCCTAGACCCTCCCTGAATTCCAAAGAGCAAACTTGATCAGAGATGTGAGAAAATGCAGAAAGAAAGGAAACAGCCAAGCAAGATAAAATAATGGTGATTTAGCCACTAAACAAAGTCAAGGACCTTTAGTTCCTCCTCAAGAGCTATAGAGAATATTCTGAGCCATGTCCTTTGAGCTGAAACCCCCACCAGGTGGGAGAAGTTAACTGTCTGCTGCCCACTAGCATGTAGACCCCAGTCCAGTTGGACCCAGAAGGTTGATGATGTTGACTCCTGATGACCTCACCACCAACCAATCAGAAGAATGTCCACGAGCTGACCACATCCCACAAACCACCCCTCCCTCACCCTGCCTTTAAAAACCTTTCCCTGAAAGCCACTGGGGAGAACAGGTCTTTTAAGCACAAGCTGCCCATTCTCCTTGCTTGGTGCCCTGCAATAAACACTGCACTTTCCTTCACCACAACCTGGTGTCAGCAGATTGGCTTTACTGTGTGCGGGTGAGTGGACCCAAGTTTGGTTCAGTAACACATTTACTAAATGTTGTTATATGTACGCTATGCACCATGAATCATTGTTTAATTTCTTCCTCACATTAATATAAGCACCTATGAAATATGTAACATAATTATTGCCATTTGGTAAGTGATGAAGTTCTGACACAGTGATATTAATTAAAGTACCCAAAGTCAGATGGGTAGTAAAGTAGTGGAAACAAGGTCTTATCTAGGAAGTATCACAAGTTCTAACTCCTAACCACAATAATTAAAAATTGGGGGAAATCCAGAGCTTTGATTTCCCAGGGCAGTGCTTTTTTCACTTAGCCAGTTCACAGTAACCAGGCAGCCAGTTTACAAGCCTTTTGATGAAAGTGACAATGTTGGCGTTTGTGCAAAGAAACAGACAGGAAATTAAATTACACTTATTAAAGGAAAGGCTGGTTTAGACCAGTTGAAGATCTGTCTCCAAGTCTTTGAGGTGTTGAAAGAGGGGCAGAAGGCCAAAAGAGTTTATGCAAAAAAAAATGATATTGCCAGCTGGCCCAAAATATTAGTATTCACAACAAAGACAACTACTACCTGCCAGTTCAAGAAAGAAACAGCAGAATTAAGAAGAATTATGAAGCAAAGTACTTTTCCTTTCTGGGTGGACTTGTCATGAGGGCCTGATTTAGCTGAGTGTAAAATTCAATTATGTGACTCACTGACTGAGGTTTTCACAAGACTGTTGCCTCAAATATAATTACCATTGTGGCCAATAAGTATGCAAAGTTTTTCTCGTTGTTTATAAACAATAAAGAATGTGAATCTAAGAAGAGTACAGGGAGTCTAAGATTTCTAGGTAATATGGAAATGATGGATTTTCTTCTTGACTGTGACTGACAGCAGGAGATCTTCTGATTGTTGTTCTCAGGTAGCCTTGAAAGGAAGATCCCTGACCCAGGGTTCCATCCATTTCTTCCACTGAGAGGGCTTGAATCAGTGTATAGGCCACTGCTAACTATAGAAAAAAATACCTCAATCGAAAGCATGGTTCAAAAACATACATGCACACCAATGTTCACTGCAGCTCTATTTACAATAGCCAGGGCATGGGAACAACCTAAATGTCCATCAACAGATGAATGGATAAAGAAGATGTGGTACATATATACAATGGAATACTACTCAGCCATAAGAAAGAACAAAATTATGCCATTTGCAGCAACATGGATGGACCTAGAAATTATCATGCTAAGTGAAGTAAGTCAGACAGAGAAAGACAAATATATGATATCACTCATATGTGGAAGCTAAAAATAAGGGTACAAATGAACTTATTTACAAAACAGAAGTAGAGTCACAGATGTAGAAAGCAAACTTATGGTTACCAAGGGATAAGGGTTGGGGGGAGGGATAACTTGAGAGATTGGGATTGACATATACACACTACTATATGTAAAATAGGTAACTAATAAGAACCTGCTGTATAGCACAGGGAACTCTACTCAATGCTCTGTAATGACCTGTATGGGGAAAAAAAAACTAAAAAAAAGAGTGGATTTATGTATATATATAACTGATTCACTTTGCTGTACACCTGAGACTAACACAACATTGTAAATCAACTATACTCCAAGAAATACTTGAAAAAAAAAAGCATTGTTAAGGATGCCTTCAGTTACAACAAGCAAACCAAACTGAGGGATGGACTACAAAATAACTGGTCTGTCCTCCTCAAAAACCTTGCAAAATTCAAAGAAAGACTGAGGAACTCTTCCAGCTTAAAGGAGAATAGAAAGACATGACAGTCAAAGGCAACATGATATCTTGAAATGAATCCTGAACAAGAAAAGGAAATTACTATTCCTCTTCTGCTTAATAAGACATCGGTGGAACAACTGGTGATTACCTAATACTATAGATGAGATGACAATATGCTATCAAATGGAATTTCCTGATTTTTGGTTGTGATTTTGATTGTACTGCAAATGTTTTTAGGAAATACATACTGAAGTGTTTAGGGGTAAAAAGACATTGACTTTCATATTGTTCAGAAAAAAAAGATCTTTACTCCATCTGGAATTTATTTTTGTACTTAATGTAGATGGGAGTCTAATATTATTTCCTCCATATGCATAGAACATCGAGTCAGCACAGTTTATTAAATAATTCATCCTTTCCCACTAAATTAAAATACTGCCTTTGTCATATATTCTCATATATAATTAAGATCTATTTCTGGAATGTGTATTTTGTTCCATGCATCTACTTTCCATTCCAATGTCAACATCATAGCAATATGGCTTTATAGTATGATTCAGTATCTGGGAAGGAAAGACAGCTCACCTTCTTTTTCATATATATAAAATGTATGTATATATATACACATATATATCCCTAATACATGAAATATATATGTATGTACACTTGTATATTGCATACATATTAATGTGTATATACGTGTGTCTACTCAAATGTGTATGTACTTATATGTGTATGTACGTTTATATGTATATTTTGTATATACATTTATATATATAAATATATATAGCATTTGTGAAAATGTGTGTGCAATTATGTTGCTATACTTGGGCATTTCCTCAAAATAACCTTGTAATTCTAATTTCAAATGCATTGAATTTATGTGTTCACTTTTGAATGAATTAAAATTTTCATGTTATTCTATTTTTATCATCCAAGAACATATAATACTTTACCATTTAGCTCTTGGTTTTATCCTTACATTAGTCTTTATAATTTTCTTCTTTCTTTCTTCATAACTCCTGTGTCTGTCCTGCTAATTCCTAATATGATTTTGTCATTATTTTAAAGATAATATTCCAAGTCCATTTCTAAATGCTAATTATTAGAATAGAGAATATGTGCTTTTTGCCACCTTACCAAATTCACTTATTTTAGTAGTTTTTTACTCTTTGGTTTTCTAGACCTGCTGTCAAATCTTAGCAGATAAGATGGTGTTACAGCAATAAAATCTTGGCAAAAACATAACATTATCTTTCCTTCTTCAGTATTTGTATCAGTGTTCCTTCATTTCTTCTCTTACTTCATTTTCTTGGACCTCTAAATTAATATTGAATAAAAATAAGAAAAGGTTTTTCTATCTAATGCTGACTTTATTTTAATGTTCAGTTTTATTGTTTCAGCATTTAGGATAATATTTACCATCGTTTTTTGGTAAATAGATTTTCATTACATTTGGTTTCTTTCTAATACTCTTTTACCTAATTTTGATAGAAGTGGCTCCTGGATATTAAATATTTTTAGCAGCTTTTAATATCTAATAGGATTATAATAACTTTCCTAAAGTTATATACCACTATTTTTCTATATTAATCCCTACCTTGCTATGATGGTTTAAACTTTTGATCAATTACTGGATTCTACTCACCGATTTTATTTGGAAGTTTTGCCTTTATGTTTGTGAGTATGACATAAGTTTCCTTCTTTAGACTGTCGTTTCTTTATCAGTTTTCACCATTAATATGATGCTATCTTCATGAATAAAGTGGGGTAATTTCTATCTCATACTAGTGGATTACCTTAAATAAAATTGGAATAATCTATTTTTAAATATTAGATACAACTTATTTTTGAAATCTATTGACAGGTGCCTTTTTCAAGGCTAAATTTAGCACCTTCTACCACCTTTAATCAACTATTCAGTTGTCTACATTTTCTTGGAAAAATAATTTATAATTTTCTAAGAAAGTATCACATTTGTCTAGTTTTTCAAAATTGCTACCAAGACCCTTCTTGTAGTCAGCTCTTCAGTTTTTTTTCTATTGCATGGTTGTTCCTTTCCTTTCCATATTTTTATAATTTTGCCTTTTCATTGTTTCCTATAGACTCCTTAGTGGTTTGACTAGTTTTGTTTTTTCAAAATCAGTAATTTTATTGATCCTCCCCCATATTGTGTTTTTGCCCCACTACTTTCATTTTTACCTTTATTAATTTCCTATGTCTTCTAATTTATTTTTAAAAATGGGTAATAAGTTAATTCCCTCTAATTTTCATCTTTCTTCTTTAATATTAAAAGTGTTCAAGGCTACACTCATTTGCTAAGAGTACAGGTTTGGCTGTGCCATGTGTTTCCAGTTTGCTCTGCTTCCTATTCCAGTTTGCAATTTTCTTTCAATTCCCAGTTTCATTTAATAGCTATCTAGAAATGCATTCTTAGTTGCTATACATTAAAATTTTGGGGTTAGTTTTATGTCATTTATTCTTAATAACTGTTTCATTCAACTTCTAATATCTGTTATATTATGATAGAAAAGGTGGCCTATAAAATCTATATATGTGGGGTTTCCCTGGTGGCACAGTGGTTGCGAGTCCGCCTGCCGATGCAGGGGACACGGGTTCGTGCCCCAGTCCGGGAAGATCCCACATGCCGCGGAGAGGCTGGGCCTGTGAGCCATGGCCGCTGAGCCTGCGTGTCTGGAGCCTGTGCTCCGCAATGGGAGAGGCCACAACAGTGAGAGGCCCGCGTATCGCAAAAAAAAAAAAAAATCTATATATGCAAAATTTCTTTGGGCCAAGTAAATGATAAATTTTTGAAATATTTTATAGATGTGTAGAAGAAAGTATATTCTTTAGAAAGATGTTTAAAATCTTTCTTTATTACATTTATTTTCCTATGCTGTTGCTTATTTTGTATGTACAAGATATGCATAATTCAAAATGAGGTATATTGAAGTAATCCAATATATTTATATTTTTATCAAGTTCTCATATTTTTAAGTTTTTCTTTACCTCTCTTAAGAGCTATTGAGTTGTTCAGAGCATTCCAGTTCCTGGTTGGTATATGTTTTTCATAAACTGTACCTTTAATTGTTACCCCTCATGACTTAGTTCTTTTAACCTTAAATTCTACACTGATATTCCTTTTGCCTCTTGTGCTTTCTTTTTCCTTTGCATTTTCTTTATATGACTCTTTAAAATCATTTTGAGTATTTTTCTTGCGAATAACAGTTAACTATATTTTTTAAGTCAGTTTGACACTTTTAATCAGAGAATTCAGTTCTCATATTTAGTGAAACCATTGACATACTTAATTTTATTCCTTCTCCTTTATTTTCAACATTCATTTTACTTACTTTTCTGTCTTATTTTTTTGGTTTGATGATTATTGCTATTTGCTCTTTTCCTATGCTCATTTGGAAATTTTACCAATAGATTTTCCCAATTCTTTAATGATTACCTTATCAATATTTCTCTACAATTATTTGAAGTAAAAGTAAAAACCATTTCCCCCAATAAAATGCTCCATGTCCTATCATTTTCCACTTCTCCATAGATTACACATTTACCATACAGACATTTCTTTCTTTGACCCTTCCATCAAAATTGAAGAATTTGAATGATTTTACTTCCTCGATCTTTTCCCCCTCAGCTCAAGTCCTAGGATTTACTGAGAATCTAATAATTTTAGTTTTAACTATTAGTTGAATTTCCATTGCAGTGTCTCTTTCTCTGTCACATTTATCGTATTTGGCATTTATATCACATATTCTCAGTCTATCATTATCCATCTTTGTCTAAGTAAACACACAAATAAGCACCTGTTCATTCTCAGATTTGTTGTTCACAATTTCTACTTCATTTCACATTTCCTTGGCTTGATTACTCATTTCTTCTTCACTTGTTCATTTAGAATCTCTTCTAGAACACTGTGTTTTCCTTAGAGATTATATTCTATAAATTATTATAAAGTCTTAATTGAATTGTTTGGTCTGCCAGGTCAATTACAGTTTTCTGGGTAAGAGATTCTCAGGTTGAATTCCTGAACCTTCTGTTGTCTCTAAGAACTATGCTACTGTTTCCTAGATTCCAGTATTGCAGATTGGAAATAGCATAACAGTCTTAATCTTTCCCCCTATGTGTAACTTGATCTTTCCCATACGAAGGTTCTCAGAATTTCCAGGTGTGCTTATGCACCTGTCTTTTCTCATCCATACCCCTGGACTTAAATATGCTTTTTCACTCTGTGACTTGGGTCTTTCAGAGACATTCCCTTCTTAAGTTCTATGTGCATTTAGATGTCCAGGGTCTATCTTCCATGTCATTTATCTTTTTCGTCATAATTTCTCTTTATGTTTTTGCTCTATGTTTTAAGATATTTACTCTAATTGATTTCCTGGACTACCAATTCAATCTCAACTCTGACCATCCTCTCCTTCAATTAAACTGAAAACTTTTGCACAGAAATTGTTTTTAACTCCAGAAAATCTACTCTTCTATTGCCTTGAATGCTTTATTTTTTTGCAAGTTGTCATATGACTCCTCCAGTCTCTGTTTCACTAGATGTGCATTCTGGGTTGTTCTTACTGATCATCTTTCTAGTTTCTGGGCACCTTAAATTTTATTTTTCCATAGAGTCTAAAGTTTAATACCTGGAGTTTCTGAAGTCCGGGAAGCAGTGAAAAGCTAAATGTTCTCTACTCCATGAGTCTTTGAAGGCATCACAAGGAATCCTTTGCCCAATCCCTGGCTGCTTTCACTCACCCTCAGGGGCAAGGAGGACCATCCACCCAGTCAATTCTTCTTGGCCTCCTGAGCACCATGAGTCCAGCGCCCGCCCCCCGCCCCCCCATGGAGATGTTGACCTCCTATCAGTGGGCACACACTAAGGTGAGGTCATGGTTTTCTCAAGCCTTGGCAATCCTAATCCTCACTTCAGTTCCCTCTGATACTGGTCTTTAGGATCGCATCCACCAATGAAGGCAAAAAGCTTCCTACTCCTTTGACCCACCATAACTCCTGCAGAACCAAAGCTTCACTTACAACGACCTTCCTTCAGCCTCAGTAGTCATTTGGTCCATGTGGGAAAGACAGGTTAGAAATAGGATTGAAAGAAAAGGAGCTGTTGTCTTCCCAGAATATCCCTTTTCTTTACAGTTTTCAATATTTTCCCCATATTTTATTGTGTTTCATCCTTACAACACTGTGAGATAGAAGTTTGAACCCTGAAATATAGGCTCATTGCTATTTTCACTTAAAAAATAGCGTAGTAAACAGAGAGAAAAAAAACTCAGATTGGTCCTGCTTCGGTGTGTGTGGTTACATTCCAACATCAACATATTAAGGTTCCAAGACCTGCAACAAGCTATTATATCTTTGCATATTTTGAGAATGCAATCTCCAAAGGGAGAAAAAACAGATGTGTGGATAAGTGAACATGGAACAGCTCACACAGCTTGGGGCTGTGAGCTCAGTACCATTAAGATATGCTCTCCTGGCAGGACTGTACCAACACACGGTCACAGTTAACTCTCCTGGTCATCTCAAGTCTAGCACAGCTGGCAGGATAGATACAGGCACATGGGCTACTCTCTGGGTTATATGAGAATCACGACAGGTACGGATATTGAGCTGCGTGAGCTGTTTGTATATTTTGGAGAATAATCCCTTGTTAGTTGCATTGTTGGCAAATATTTTCTCCCATTCTGTAGGTTTTTCATTTTGTTTATGGTTTCCTTTGCTGTGTAAAAGCTTTTAAGTTTAATTAGGTCCCATTTGTTTGCTTATGTTTTTACTTCCATTACTCTGGGAGACGGATCCAAAAATATACTGCTGTGGTTTATGTCAAAAATTGTTCTGCCTATGTTTTCCTCTAGGAGTTTTATAGTATCCAGTTTTACATTTAGGTCTTTAATCCATTCGGGGTTTATTTTTGTTTGGATGGTGTTAGAGAATGTTGTAATTTCAGTCTTTTACATGTTACTGTCCAGTTTTCCCAGCACCACTTATTGAAGAGACTGTCTTTTCTCCACTGTATAGTCTTGCCTGCTTTGTTGTAGATTAACTGGACCATAGGTGCATGGGTTTATTTCTGTGCTTTCTATCCTGCTCCATTGATCTATATTTCTGTTTTTGTGCCAGTACCATACTGTTTTGATTACTGTAGCTAAATTGGTACAGCCACTTGGAGAACAGTATGGAGGTTCCTTATAAAACTAAAAATAGAGCTACCATATGATCTAGCAATCCCACTCGTGAGCATATATCTGGATAAAACCATAATTCAAAAAGACACATGCACCTCAATGTTCATTGCAGCACTATTTACAATAGCCAAGATATGGAAACAACCTATCCATTCAACATATGAATGGATAAGGAAGATGTGGTATATATGTGTGTGTGTGTATATATATATATATATATATATATATATATATATGCACATATACACACTGGAATATTACTCAGCCATAAAAAAACAATGAAATCATGCCAATTGCAGCTACATGGATGGACCTAGAGATTATCATACTGAGAGAAGTAAGCCAGTCAGAGAAAGCCAAATATCATATGATGTTACTTATATGTGGAATCTAAAATAAAAAAATGATACAAATGAACTTATTTGCAAAACAGAAATAGACTCACAGACTTAGAAAACAAACTTAGGGTTACCAAAGGGGAAAGGGAGTAAGGGAGGGATAAATTACGAGTTCGGGATTAACAGGTACACAGTACTATATACAAAATAGATAAACAAGAAGAACCTACTGTATAGCACAGTGTACTCTACTCAATATTTTGCAATAATCTATATGGGAAAAGAATATGAAAAATAGTATAACATATATATTATACACATATAATATATATATATGTATAACTGAATAACTTTGCTGTACACCTGAGACTAGCACAGCACTGTAAATCAACTATACCTGAATAGTGGGATTGCTGGATCATATGGTAGTTCTATTTTTAGTTTTTTAAGGAACTTCATACTGTTCTTCATAGTGGCTGTATCAATTTACATTCCCACCAACAGTGCAAAAGGATTTCATTCATTGCAGCACTATTTACAATAGCCAGGACATGAAAACAACCTAAATGTCCAATGACAGATGAATGGATAAAGAAGATGTGGTACATATATACAATGGAATATTACTCAGCCATAAAAAGTAACGAAATTGGGGTCGTTTGTAGATGTGGATTCACCTAGAGTCTATCATACAGAGTGAAGTAAGCCAGAAAGAGAAAAACAAATATTGTATATTAACATATATATGTGGAATTTAGAAAAATGGTACAGATGAACCTATTTGCAGGGCAGGAATAGAGATGCAGACATAGAGAACGGACATGTGGACACAGGGGAGGAAGGGGAAGGTGAGACGAACTGGGAGATTAGATTTGACATAAATACACTACCATGTGGAAAACAGATAGCTAGTGGGAACCTGCTGTATAGCACAGGGAGCTCAGCTTGGTGCTCGGTGACGACCTAGATGGGTGAGATGTGGGCAGGTGGGAGGGAGGTCCAAGAGGGAGGGGATATATGTATACATGTAGCTGATTCACTTCACTGTACAGCAGAAACTAACACAACATTGTAAAGCAATTATACTCCAATTAAAAAAAAAACTATACTTGAATAAAAAAAAAGACAGGTATTGATAAAAGCTCTTTCCTCTTGATATACATCCTTTTTCAAACTCTAAACAGCATCTAACAAATCTTTAATCAATACAGTGTACAAAAGGACAGGTATTGGTTTTCAAGGCATTTATGTTTTAGTTAGGATCTACACATTAAAATTCAAACATGAAGGTGACTCGTGCACTCTCCACTTAAAAACAAGACAAACTGCTTCTTCTGACACAATAAACCTTAGCCATTTTTGCCATGCTCCAATGTTTGAACAAGTAAGGGAAAGTACAGTGGATATCCTTTATTTTTGAGATATGCCTCTCACCACTGACTTGAATAGTGTAATAACTCTTGGTGAGCTTGCAAGTTTCTTTTACCCTCCCTTCTCTTTTCCTTACCTCCTGCTCAGACTTATCACCCTGGAGAACTGATGTTGCACACCCAGGGTTATAACTTGGCTGCTGGTGACAGCTTAAAAGGGAATGCCTCTTAGCAATTCGTATTCTAAACTGTCCTCCCCTTTTCTCTCATGGGAAACCTCCTTCAACAGTTTCAGGTCTGCAGAGTCTTGCAGAAAACACAACATCGTTCAGGTTTATGGACCGAATGGTACAGGCTGCTCCCTTCATGAAGTAGCCCTCTCTAACCACTTTTTTTTTTTTTTTTTTTTTTTACTTTTTGGCCACACCGCGCGGCATGTGAGATCTTAGTGCCCCCACCAGGGATCAAACCTGCGCCCCCTGCAGTGGAGGTGCAGTCTTAACCACTGGATAACCAGGGAAGTCCCTAACCACTTTTATAACTTACTGTCTCAAAAACACCACAGGAACAATTAGTCCAAGAAAGAGAAATATAAATACTAATAATAATAAGTAGGGACTTCCCTAGTGGTCCAGTGGCCAGGGCTCTGCACTCCCAATGCAGGGGGCCCGGGTTGGATCCCTGGCCAGTGAACTAGATCCCGCATGCCGCAACTAAGGCCCAGCACAGCCAAATAAATAATAAATAAATAAATATTTTTTAAAAATAGTAAGTAATATTTTTAAAAAATAGTAATAGTAATAAATATTTTTTTTAAATAGTAAGTAGTATTTATACTAAGTAATAGTACTACTACTATTAATAATAATATTAACAGTACAACATGCAACTAAAACTTATTGCATACTTGATATCTGGCAGTAACTTTCATAATTCCTTTACTTCAGAAAACACTTTTACTTTATACTTTCTTATGGTTGAAGAAGTAGAAGCGCAGAGAGAATTAAGTAGCTTGCCCAAAGTATCCAGCTAGAGAGCATGGAATTTGAAACTAAATCAGTCTGACAACTGGGCCCATCCTCATCTTTGTCATACCGTAATTCTGTAGTCATCACAACTTATCAGTCTACCGCTTCTTAATGCTCTGACAGCTTTCACTAGAAATAAGCAATATGACTTGTATTGCTAGTAGTAGCTAACTTGAATTTTTCTTCTGCTTCTACTGGTCATCCACTAGCTCCAGGCCAAAACACAGCTTCTAAGCCTGGGTATCCCCCAGTGTAAATGGCTAGATGATCTCCAAAGCTCCCTTCTACCTTACATATCTGTCACCAAGGGTCAATGTGGTAAGTCTACGTTGATGATGTAGATGATGTTAAAATACAATTTTGACCATAAACAAGAAGAAATAATATGAAAATATATTACATGAATAAAAAGCTTTCTTTCTCAAGAAATGGGAACCCTATGCATGATGGACTGTACATATATTTCCTAGGTTTTAACTATTCTTGCTGCACTTTATTGATGAGCCATAATGCTGTAATCCCCAAGGGAAGAATGAAACCCTCACAGTGAAGTTCAATGTGGTATTTACACTCTTAAAATCAGATGCCAGTTTTTTTTCTCAGCCACTCCACGTGACATGAGGGATTTTAGTTCCCCGATCAGGGATGCATCCCACACCCCCTGCAGTAGAAGTGCGGAGTCCTAACCACTAGACCACCAGGGAATTCCCTCAGGTGCCATTTTGCCATCATAACGGGGCACACAATGTTCAAATAATTCTCTGCTGCTGTCCCACCTTCTTACAGATGTCAAATACCAATGGAGAGAGCTACACTATTCAACACTTAGAGAAAAGGAAGAGAAAAAAATATTAAAATAAATGCACACACACATAGTTTTCATGTATATTTGACAAGAAGAGAATTTCTAGAACTATGTCTCAAGCTGTCATCACTATGAAGTTATCCATCGGGTAATGGAAAAGGCAGAGACTGCCAAATCTCCCCATTTCAGGTCTTTTCTTCAGATGTCAGCTTTGTAACCTAGAGCTTCCACATAACTGTAAATTAAGACGTGTCAGTAGCACCCAAAACAAATATGAAATATTTGCTTTTGAGATGTCTCTTCCCATTTCAAGAGAAAAACGTCGAAGCCCTTTCTCTGTGTTGTCTCACTGCTGCAATAAGACAAGGGAAGAATCCCCTGTGGAAAAAAACTAGTAACAGTGTTATTATTCATTTAGGAATAAGAACATCCGTCTTCTTTTATGGGACTGATGCCAGCAGGGGTTAGCTCAGAATGGGTAAGAAGTAAGTTCTGAGGGCAAGAGGCAGAAAGCACAACAGAAGGTCAATCTGGGACCTTAAATATTTAAAGTTATGTGATTGAAAACACTACAAGGTATTTTCAGTTCTAAATACATGTCTTCAAGAAGCAGGTGTATCCGAGTACACTGATCTGTTTTTCTTTCCCTGATGAATCATTTTTATCTGATTAACTAAGCACATTCATATTTTTAGCCATTCAGCAAACATGACTTGGGACTCCACAACACTGATCAAAACCACAGGTATGATAAACCAAACACAGATTTTTCTCCTACAGAATTCACATACAAGGCGGGGGGGACAGAATATAGCTAACCACATAATAAAAATAGTAACAGCTAATGTGTAATGAGTGCTTATGTCAAGCAAATAGGTTCTATTATTATCTCGATTTTCAAGATGAGGAAACTGGGACTAAGGGAATGTAACTGTTCCCAAATTTATGTATCTACTAAAAAATTGGCATACAAACTTTAACCTTTAACCCCTACTTTTAACTGCTATGCTACAATCTATCAGTGTAAAGGATTTGTATCATAAGAGAACAATCCAGCATTAAATGGATTTCATAGAGAAATTTACAGCTGGAAGGATCAGAAAAGATTGCATGGAAGAAGTAGCATTTGGCCAGGTAAGGTTTGATTCTTCGAAGAATGGGCTCCATGTCAATCATTCCGAGTGAAGCAATTACATCTGCCTGTTTCAGTTAGAAATACTGTAGTCTGCTGGTACAGGAATTCCTATCATTTCCTCCCAGGGGTGTGTATCAGAACCCTCTATACATTGTAGATGCATTTAAAAATGATACTCCACGCTCCCACCATCCCCCAGTACGTACTGTTTTCCTCACAACACATGAGCTAATGCAGATTCTAAAATGGTAAGTAACGTTCCCAGGCTTACGCAGAGAGCAAGAAGATTTCAATCAGCATCATTCTGATATGAACACCCAGGGCTGGTACCTCACCCAAGCCGGGGCCTCCATCAGGTCTTAAAACAAGGGCAAGGGAAAAGTAAACACATGTTGGCTGTTGGCAAGAGTGTGTCTGTCTTCCTTGATGAATAGTTTGGTAGAGTTTTTTAATCAAAAATACCCTACCTATCTCCAGGTTTAAATCCATTGTAAGATAACAATGAAAATGAAATTAAAGGGCACTCAAAGACAGAGTAGGCAATAATGAGCTAGAGGAGAAAAGGAGGGATACAGTCAGTGGGAGAGATGCTTGGTAGTGAACGCTGAGGGCTCATCTAAGAAAACTTCATTCCCTTCTGGACTTTATCCTTTAAGGACAGCACCATCGAGAAAGCACTCTAAGTGCAATGAAATAAGAGGCTTATTCTAAGAGTGAGGTCTTAGGTCTTAGTTGGAAGAGCTGGAGAAGGAGAATTACAAAGAAAGGAGAAAAACTCTCCCTAGCGATGGGGCAGATGAACAAGTTTCCATTTTCAGAGACACCTGGAAACTCTGTGTCTGGTTACAGGGGAAGTGTCGGTTGCTGGTGCTTTCACAGCAAAGTGTCTCAGAGTGGGCGGGGTCATAGCTGGACAAATCCCTGGCCATAAGGAGAAGAGCTGGACGCTCAGCAGGATGAACTGGACCCTCTCACCATCTCCACCCACCAAAGCCCTTCACAGCTTGATGGATGCTGCTTCACTTTTGCCTCCCAAATCTCCAGCCAATTCTAGCCTAACACCGTCCTGGGATGGGGTTGAAGAAATGGAGTTCTCGCCAAAGCCAAGTTGACAGTGGAACAGAGGTCAGCAAAGTATGGCCGGCAGGTGAAATCCAGCCCATTCCTATTTTTGTAAATAAAGTTTCCTGGCACACAGTCAAGCTCACTCATTTATGGGTCTTTGGCTTCTTGGGTGCTACAGTGGCAGAGTTGGTAGCAGCAACAAGATCATGAGGCCCACAGAGCCTCAAATCTTTGCTCTCTGGCCCTTTCGAGAAAACACAGAAGACCCTGAATAGCCAAAGCAATCTTGAGAAAGAAAAACAGAGCTGAAGGAATCAGGATCCCTGACCTCAGAATATACTAGAAAGCTACAGTAATCAAGACAGTATGGTACTGGCACAAAAACAGAAATATGGATCAATGGAACAGGATAGAAAGCCCAGAGATAAACCCACACACCTATGGTCACCTTATCTTTGACAAAGGAGGCAAGAATACACAATGGAGAAAAGACAGCCTCTTCAATGAGTGGTGCTGGGAAAACTGGACAGCTACATGTAAAAGAATGAAATTAGAACACTCCCTAACACCATACACACAAAAAAACTCAAAGTGGATTAAAGGCCTAAATGTAAGGCTAGACACTATAAAACTCTTAGAGGAAAATATAGGCAGAACACTCTATGACATAAATCACAGCAAGATTCATTTTGACCCACCTCCTGGAGTAATAGAAATAAAAAGAAAAATAAACAAATGGGACCTAATGAAACTTAAAGGCTTCTGCACAGCAAAGGAAACCTAAACAAGATGAAAAGACAACCCTCAGAATGGGAGAGAATATTTGTAGACGAAGCAACTGACAAAGGATTAATTTCCAAAATATACAAGCAGCTCATGCAGTTCAATATCAAAAAAACTAACAACCCAGGCTTCCCTGGTGGCGCAGTGGTTGAGAGTCCGCCTGCCGATGCAGGGGACACGGGTTCGTGCCCCAGTCTGGGAAGATCCCACATGCCGCGGAGCGGCTGGGCCCGTGAGCCATGGCTGCTGAGCCTGTGCGCCCGGAGCCTGTGCTCCGCAACGGGAGAGGCCACAACAGTGAGAGGCCCACGTACCGCACAAAAAAAAAAACTAACAACCCAATCCACAAATGGGCAGAAGACCTAAACAGACATTTCTCCAAAGAAGACATACAGATAGCCAACAAACCCATGAAAAGATGTTCAACATCACTAATCATTAGAGAAATGCAAATCAAAACCACAATGAGGTATCGCGTCAGAATGGCCATCATCAAAAAATCTAGAAACAATAAATGAGGGAGAGGGTGTGGAGAAAAGGGAACCCTTCTGCACTGTTGGTGGGAATGTAAATTGATACAGCCACTATGGAGAACAGTATGGAGGTTCCTTAAAAAACTAAATATAGAATTACCCTATGACCCAGAAATCCCACCACTGGGCATATACCCAAAGAACACCATAACTGAAAAACACACATGCAACCCAATGTTCACTGCAGTATTATTTACAATAACCAAGTCATGGAAGCACCCTAAATGCCCATAGACAGATGAATGGATAAAGAAGGTGTGGCACATATATACAATGGAATATTACTCAGCCATAAAAAGGAACGAAATTGGGTCATTTTTAGAGACGTGGATGGACCTAGAGACTGTCATATAGAGTGAAGTAAGTCACAAAGAGAAAAATAAATATTGTATATTAACACATATAGGTGGAATCTAGAAAAGTGGTACAGATGAAGTTGTTTGCAAGGCAGAAATAGAGACACAGGCATAGAGAACAAACGTATGGACACCAAGGGGGGTAAGGGGAGTGGGATGAATTGGGAGATTGGGACTGACATATATACACTATTGATACTATGTATAAAGTAGATAACTAATGAGAACCTGCTGTATAGCACAGGGAGCTCCACTTCACTATACAGTAGAAACTAATACAACATTGTAAAACAACTACGCCCCAATTAAAAAATAAAAAATAAAAGCAATAGTCAGGAAAGGGAGGATTTCAAGGAGGGAAATGACATGATAAGGTTTGATGTGGCTGATGGTAATGGATTGAACATGAGCAAGACCAGAGGAAAGGCACTCAAGATAAAATTCACAGTTCTCTCCATGACTTTGGACCGACTGAGTGTGCCACTTCGGGATGTTATAATATTCAGATTTGAGTCCCTCCTCTGCCACCAATTCCACTTAATATAAAGAGCATAAATACTCATTGACACGACAAATACAACCCAGTGAGCCAATCATGACAAGATCAGACCAGTCCAAATTCAGCCGCATGAATGCTGCAATTATTTTGAAAAAGACCCACATTAAGAGGGTCGGTTTGCCTTCCCATCCTAGTTGAGTCATTCTTTTTAACTTAAAAACTATTTCAGGGCTTCCCTGGTGGTGCAGTGGTTGAGAGTCCGCCTGCCGATGCAGGGGACACGGGTTCGTGCCCCGGTCCGGGAAGATCCCACATGCCGCGGAGCGGCTGGGCCCGTGAGCCATGGCCGCTGAGCCTGCGTGTCCGGAACTTGTGCTCCGCAACGGGAGAGGCCACAGCAGTGAGAGGGCCGCATACCGCAAAAAAAAAAACCCCACAAAAAAACAAACCAAAAAAAAACTATTTCAATCAAGTGAAAGCAACTATAACAGATATATGTATGTACACGTTATATGTGTAAAGAAACATACAATCACTGCAATTTTTCTCTCCACTAAAATAACATGTCATCAAGATAATATTTTGCTTTGGAAACTTCCTTGTAGGAGATGGGTTTTCTTCTATGAATGAAAAAGGGGTTTGAGCTACATTTAAGTAGATCTTAAAGGACAGCTATCCTTAGCTGGCATCGAGATTACACTGGTAAAAGGAAAGAGGACTCTGGGACCTCTATTGTATTACTATTTTTCATAAAACAAATAAAACCTTATCTGCAATAGCATCTTTGAAAAGAAAAAAAATCTGAAATAATAGTTCTCACCTCCCAGCGATGTTTTGAAGATAACCTGCGATAATGCTTCCTCTGTAATCAGAACAAATTAAAATCTTAGGCTCTCAATAAATGGTCATTCACTAATTTGTACCTTTATTCAAATATTTATTTGAGCCCAGGTACTGAACTGAGTGCTGGGAATTCAAATTATATCAAGTCCCTGTCCTCATTGAAGCTTCCATTCTAATGGGAAGAGACCCAAAATAAACACCTAAACAAGTAAACACTTGACATTTTGGAAAATTCTAAGTGCCTTGGCAGAAAATAAAGCCAGGTTAAAGATACAGGGAGTGCCTCCATGTGAGTGTGTATGTGTGTGTGCATCTGTGTGTGTGTGGAAGGGGTTACCCTTTTATATAACATGGGTGGAAGAGTTCTTATTGATAAAGTGACACTTGATCAGAGACCCAAAGGCACCATGCAAATGCCTAGAGATGAGTATTCTCAGCAGAAGGACCAGCACATGCAAATAACATGAGGGATCACTTGTTTGGCAAGTTCAAAAGTGCTATTTTTTTTTAATGTTGATGGTAAGCCTTAGCTTTGAGATAGATGTACTTGATCTACTTCCTAACTTTAGAATTAATGCCTAGCATTGGGAGGAAGGGTGAGGGGATGTTAGTCAAATGGTTACACGCTTGGGAAGCTGGCAATGACCAATACGCGGAAACTAGAACTTATTTACTTGGAATTTCTAAAATGAAAATTGCTTATTTACCTAAAATATCAATGCTAGCTACCTTATCACTTATTTTAAAACAATTATTTATTGAGTGCTTATAATAGGTCAGGCAATTTCTAGCTGCAAAGTCAGAGGATGGTTGTGCTAAGCTCCTTAAGGGCAAGAAGCCTCAGACCCAGGAATACTTGTGGGTGAGGAAATGCACATTTTCCATTAAAGTGAAAATACTCCCTTCCTTACAGTCCCTAGGCCTGTGCATATAAACTAATCTCATCTATTTAGTACGCGGTTAGGAAAACCTCTCACAAGAATTTTTGTTTTTTAACTTTGGCCCCAGAACATTGCCCCTTGACTGTTAAACTAATGTTTGCAGATTCTTTTGTTGCAAAATATGCATCCTGGCAGTCTGATCCGAATTTACGTCCTCCTTTACTTTGATGATCCGTTAAACTAAATCACTCTCAGTCAAAGCGGCACTACAAACTCCTCTAGCAATGCTCATGAGTCCTATCCTGTCCTTGGGGAGCTCTTGAAGATTCTAGAATCTTCTGATACACTGTCACCAAGTGGTCAATGACACTTCCAATAACTCTGACCTACCCCATAATGTACAATGGACTACAGACTGTCTTTTGTCACTCCAAAAATCCAAAGGAAGCAAAGTAATACCCTCAAAACTTTGCAACTTAAATTTTAAAATGTCATTGCCATCTCTAGCCTAAATTGCTCATACTATATTTGATCTACTCAGTAAACACTGAGAGCATCTAAAATAAACTAGGTTTTATTTTAAGTGCTTTAAAATATTAACTTATTTAGTCTGTAAAATTAATAAACAGAAATCTCACTTAAATAGAGTTGGGAGACTAGAAGGGGGAGCTCTCATGCCCTGTGATGATAAGAGAGCCCAACAGGAAAAAGGAAGACTGCTCTTCTTTCTGAGCAAAGACTCAGCCAATGAAAAGCCATGGACTCTTTGTTTATTACAGTCCTCCCAACTCCCTTTTCCCCTTTATTAAAGCTTTCTCATTCTCTTGCCCTGCAGGGACTTGCATCGTGACTCATCGTGGTTGCAGATGCTGGACAATTCTCTGCTGATACCAAATGACCCCTTCTTTGCTGGAGAAATAACTAGCAGTCTCTTTGTTTCAGGTCAGCAAATCCTTACAACAACCCTATGATGTAAGTATTGTCACACAGACATTTTACAGGTGGGGAAACTAAGGTATGGAAAAGCTAAGTACTTGCTGAAGCTCATAAAACCAAAAATTCTATGATCAGGAACTTGAACTCAAGCAGCCTGGCTCTTGTTTTTTGGGGTTTTTTTTGTTTTGTTTTTGTTTTTTGTTTGTTTTTTGTAGTACGCGGGCCTCTCACTGTTGTGGCCTCTGCCATTGCGGAGCACAGGCTCTGGACGCACAGGCTCAGCGGCCACGGCTCACGGGCCCAGCCGCTCCGCGGCATGTGGGATTTTCCCGGACTGGGGCACGAACCCGTGTCCCCTGCATCGTTAGGCGGACTCTCAGCCACTGCGCCACCAGGGAAGCCCTATCTATTTTATATGTAGTAGTTTGTATCTACTAATCCCAAATTCCCAATTTATCACTCCCTTCCCCTTTCCCCTTTGCTAACCTAAATTTTTTTCCTATGTTTGTGAGTCTATATCTGTTTTGTGAATAAGTTCATTTGTGTCATTTTTTTAGATTCCCCATATAAGTGATATCATATGATATCTTTCTGTTTGACTTCACTTAGTATGATAATCTCTAGGTCCATCCATGTTGTTGCAAATGGAATGATTTCATTCTTTTTTATGGGTGAGTAATATTCCATTGTGTATATGTACCACATCTACTTTATCCATTCATCGATGGTCATTTAGGTTGCTTCTGTGTCTTGGGTATTGTACACAGTGCTCCTTTGAACACTGGGGTGTATCTATTCAAATTAGAGTTTTTGTCTTTTCCGGTTATATGCCCAGGAGTCAATTCTCCAATTCTTAAAGGGACATTGGGAATCCAGGATTTGTGTATTTGTGTGTGTGTGTGTGTGTGTGTGTGTATACCAATATAATCTTCCAATTTAAAAATATTGGCAACCAATTCGAGTTTTAAAAATACTGCACTAGATAGAGAACATGTTGTTTCTAATTTAATCTTTTAGGGTTCATTCCATTTTACTGTACTCAGTTTTGTTCCAGAATTTTCAACACAGCTAAGGTAGTAGCTATGCAAGAGCAGCTTTCGTAACCAGCACTTTGTCAAGGGAGCAACTGGTATAGGTACTTAAGAGGTGCGACCACCTGTCTTCCTCCCAAGTGTTGATTATTAAGATGAAATGGGCTACAAAGAAGGTGGCAAACTAGACTGAGTGAAAGGAGAAACAGACTGAAAAGAACTCCATTACCACCTATGGGTTTATGAATGACTGCCACTTTGAACCTATCTAGTTATAGCTGAAACTTCCTAGGAAGAAAACCCATATTCTCTGACATGCTGCTGCTGGCTTATCCGTGACAGTCATTGGAACAGCCTCACCATGATCTATTTTAATATATCTCTTGACCTATTTTTATATTCTAACACTGAAAAGTTAAAGTGCTAACTTACAGAGCCTAGGCATATTATTTTCCAATAAAACACATTTTTACCAGTAGCTTTCTATCCAGGTTTTCTTCTTATGGGATACTTTCCATTGTACAGAGGAACTCATTGATCTTCAGAAACTTTGAGAGATGGAAAAAGTCTTTAATGCATTGCAGCCCAGAGGTGATCCTTAACTTCTGTCAGCTTGGAAATCACCTACACTCACAGTGCGTGCATGGTCTCTGATCTTAATTTGTTCCCTTTTGTGGGAATAGTATTATGTCTGTTATAAAAACAAATAACACTGAACGAAGCTACCAACGTTTGCACTCAGGAAAAAGTGAGCGCATTGATTTCAATTCTTTACCACAGGAATTCTTTCCTTAGCACCCGCCCAGGTTACTATTAACTCCACTTGCAGCTCCATTACACGAATACTGTTCAGATAATTGAGCTGTCTAGCTTCCAGAAAATGCAGGGTAGTAGGCTTTTCACTGTCCCAATTACTACTTCACCTCACTCACATTTATCTAGGCTTGCCTAAAAGCCTCACAATCCTGACTGAGGAAGAGAGTACAATTGACCTAATGTAACACAAAATTAGCTGACCAAAATGGAAAAGCTACTGAATTCAAATTCTCTGGTGCCAGTTCTTTTACACAAAATGGTTTGACTTCTTAAAAGGCTATGGTTTATATACTTTTTATTTTTTGATAATAAAACTCAAAGAAATATAGGATAATTCAAGCCTTGCTTGAGGTTTTAACCTGACTCTGCTTTGCAGAGACTCAAAATGGTTTATGTAGCCTGTTCAAGGCCAGTCCAAGTTCCGGAGAAAAAGTCATTAGTGATGGTAAAAGGGAGGAAGAACCCCCTCCAGCAAAACCCTAGCACATGATAAGAGTCATCAGAAGCATCATGAAATTGCAAAACAGCCAACTGGCCACCAAATGAATTTCCAAAGCGAAGGGAACATTTAAGAAAGGTTTTACCCATTTTAGGCAGCAGTAAAACATCTAATGATTAAACCATAAGCTGTTTCCACTGTGTCCATAAAAGGCAGGAGGAGCATTGGAACTGTTAAATATTCTCTGTTTCCTCTTCCTCTAACAGTAAGACTCATGAAAAAATCATCAACAGTGAAATAGGCAACGGTCAGAGTGGTGAGGAAACCAGGTTGCCTATTTTTAGATCATTCAATGCTTGGGCCAACCACGTGGTCCTCAGTCCAGTGAAATGTACAGGGGCCCACAAAAATGAAGCTGCTGAGTGGGTGTACAATGTTCTTAGGCCCCATTTAGGAAGAATCCATCTCATTGTCTTCCATCTGGTTCTTCAAACTTCCTCCCTGACCCTCCCCAAGAAATGAGATTTTCACTACTACGACATTATCCCAAGCCACCATCATCTCTTGCCTGAACTGGTACAATATGCTCCTAACTGGATTTCCTTCTTGATTTCAATTCTTTGCCATAGGAACGCCTTCCTTAACACCCATCCAGGTCAGTATTCACTTGACCTGCAGTCCATTCACAAAGAAACCAGAAAGATCATGTAACATAAAATTAATCATCTTGTGCTAGAGAGGGTGTGGAGAAAAGGGAACCATCCTACACTGCTGGTGGGACGGTACAACCACTATGGAGAACAGTATGGTGGTTCCTTAAAAAACTAAAAATAGAATTATCATATGACCCAGCAATCCCACTCCTAGGCATATACCCAGAGAAAACCATAATTCAAGAAGACACATGCACCCCAGTGTTCATTGCAGCACTCTTTACAATGGCCAGGTCATGGAAGCAACCTAAATGCCCATCGACAGACGAATGGATAAAGAGGATGTGGCACATGTATACAATGGAATATTACTCAGCCATAAAAAGGAACAAAATAGTGCCATTTGCAGAGACATGGATGGATCTAGAGATTGTCATACAGAGTGAAGTAAGTCAGAAGGAGAAAAATATTGTATACAAATGCATATATGTGGAATCTAAAAAAATGATACAGATGAACTTATCTGCGAAGCAGAAACAGAGTTACAGGTGTAGAGAACAAACTTATGGTTAGCAAGGGGAGAAGGGGAGTGGGACAAACTGGGGGATTGGGATTAACCTATATAGCCCACTATATATAAAATAGATATCTAATGAGAACCTACTGTTTAGCACAAGGAACCCTACTCAATGATCTGTGGTGACCTAAATGGGATGGAAATCCAAAAAAGAATGGATATACGATACGTATACGTATAACTGACTCACTTTACTGTACAGAAGAAACTAACACAACATTGTAAAGCAACTATACTCTAATAAAAATGAATAAAATAAAATTAAATTAAAATGTTAAAAAAAAGAAAAGAAAGGAAAACTATTCTGGTTAAAAAAAAAATTTAACTACTTCCAAACCTAATAAAACTTGAGTCTGTCAGCAATATCAAAAAAAATTTTTTTTAATTAAAAAAATAAAATGAATCATTTCAAAGCATACAGTTCAGCATTTAGTACATTTACATGTTGTACAACCATCAGTTCCAAAACATTTTCCTCACACCAAAAGGAAGCTCTGCACCCATTAGCAGTTACTCTGCATTCCTGTTCTCCCCAGCCCCTGACAACCCACTCATCTGCCTCCTGTCTCTATTCTGGATATTTCTGTAAATGGAATCATAAAAGAGATTACCTTTGGGGTCTGTTTT
Organism: Tursiops truncatus; assembly: GCF_011762595.2. Classification (NCBI taxonomy): domain Eukaryota; kingdom Metazoa; phylum Chordata; class Mammalia; order Artiodactyla; family Delphinidae; genus Tursiops; species Tursiops truncatus. Next base: position 4,348,420 of record NC_047037.1, on the reverse strand, counting down.
TTTCCCCTTATCATGTTTTCAAGATTCATCCACGTTATAGCATGTATCACAACTTCGTTCCTTCATATGGCTGAAGATGTACATATATACCGTACGTGCATATACCATATTTAGTTTATCCATTCTTCAGTTGATGGATATCTGGGTTGTTTTTACCTCTGACAATTTTGAATCGTTCTGCTGTTAACATCTGTGTAAAAGTTTTCTTCGAACACCTATTTTCAATTCTCTGGGCTATATACGTAGGAGTAGAATTGCTGGGCCATATGGTTAACTTTGTGAAGAATTACCAAATTGGTTTACAGAGCAGCTGTATCATTTTACATTCTCACCAACAACCTACAAGGGTACCAGTTTCTCCACATCTTTACCGACACGTGTCTTTTTTTTTAAAAGGATCTTTCTACAGCTGTAGCTCAGATGATTTAACTGCCCTCCACTGGCTCCCATCATGTAGAATAAAAATCAGAATCCTCCAAGGCCCTAGGAGATGGGAGACATGAATCCCTCCCTCATCTCCTTCCCCATGACTTGCCTTCTTTCTCACTTCATGCCAACTACGTTATCCTTCTCATCAATCCCCGAAAGCACCAAGCTGCTCCCATGGGAGGGTCTTTGTACTGGCTGTTTGGAATGCCCCTCCCAAACATCTCCACATTCTACTTCCTTATTGAAGCTTCAGCTCAAATGGCATCTGTCCCAAAACGTTTACCCTGAAGAAACCATAGCACAAACCCACCGCCTGAGCCTGAGTTCCCTAGAAAATAAAACTTGATGCAAGAGTTAAATACTAAAATGCATTATTGGGAGGGGAGGGAACGGGGTTGAAATCCTAAGGAAGTAAGGATATAAAAGGGAAGTGGGATGGTGAATAAAAGAAAACATATGCCAGGAGAGTGTTATTCAGCTGATCACGGTTTCTCCAAAAAAAACGAAAAAAAGAAAAATACAAACCATAACTTGGTCTTACAGCGTTTCCAGAAGGGCTCTGTGAAATTACTGAGTCTCCTAACAGTCTGTCACTAGAGGGGTCAGGGAGACAAAGAACGACTCATTTATCTTCGAGCTCTTTCCAACTGCCTGTCTGTCATTATTTAAAGACTACTTTATAAGGTTTTGTTTTGATTTGTTTAATTGTGTTAAATACACATGACATAAAATTTATCGTCTTAACCATTTTTAGCCACACAGTTCAGCACTGCTAAGTACACTCACATAGTTTGCAACCAATCTCTCCAGAACTCTTGTCTTCTTGCAAAACTGAAACACTATACCCATGAAACAACAACTCCCCAGCTCGTCCTCCCCCAGCCTCTAGCCACTACCTTTCTACTCTCTGTCTCTAGGAATTTAACTCCTCTAGGCACCTCATATAAGTGGGATCCTGCAGTATTTATCTTTTTGTGTCTGGCTTATTTCACTTAGCATAACGTCTTCAAGCCCCTCCTTGTTGCAGCATGTGACAGGATTTCCTTCCTTGTTAATGCTGAGTAATGGTCCACTGTATTTATAACCACATTTTGTTTATCCATTTCTCCAGTGCTGGCCTTTTGGGTTGCTTCCACCTCTTGGCTATTGTGAATAATGAAGCTGGGCTTCAAGACCCCACTTCAGTTGTTTTGGATATATACCCAGAAGTGGAATTGCTGGATCATATGGAAATTCTATTTTTAATTTTGAGTAACTGCCGTACTGTTTTCCATTGCCACTGTGTCATTTTATATTGCTACCTACCATGCACGAGGATTCTAATTTCTCCACATCCACACCAACACTTGTTATTCTCTGAGGTTTTTGTGGGGGTTTTTTGTTTTGTTTTGTTTTGTTTGCGGTACACGGGCCTCTCACTGTTGTGGCCTCTCCCATTGCGGAGCACAGGCTCCGGACGCACAGGCTCAGTGGCCATGGCTCACGGGCCCAGCCGCTCCACGGCATGTGGGATCTTCCCAGACCGGGGCACGAACCCGTTTCCCCTGCATCGTCAGGCAGACTCTCAACCACTGCGCCACCAGGGAAGCCCTGTTTTTTTTTAAATAAATTTATTTATTTTATTAATTTTTGGCTGTGTTGGGTCTTTGTTGCTGCACTCGGGCTTTTTCTAGTTGCAGTGGGCAGGGGCTACTCTTGTTGCGGTGAGCAGGCTTCTCATTGTGGTGGCTTCTCGTTTTGGAACATGGGCTCTAGGCACGTGGGCTTCAGTAGTTGTGGCATGCAGACTCAGTAGTTGTGGTTCACGGGCTCTAGAGCACAGGCTCAATAGTTGTGGTGCATGGGCTTAGTTGCTCCACGATGTGGGATCTTCCTGGACGAGGGCTCGAACCCGTGTCCCCTGCACTGGCAGGTGGATTCTTAACCACTGTGCCACCAGGGAAGCCCTCTCTGAGTTTTTTTTTAATAGTAGCCATCTTAATGGGTTGAGGTCCCACAGGGTTTTAACTTTTCCACACTTGGAGGTTGTGTGGTGCAGCTCTTTCAGGAAGCTTCTGAACAAGCCAGAGGATTCTTTCTTTTTTTGGCCACACCACGCATCTTGCGGGATCTTAGTTCACTGACCAGGGATCCAACCCGGGGCCCCAGCAGTGAGAGCACCGAGTCCTAACCACTGGACTGCCAGGGAATCCCCAAAAGCCAGAGGATTCAAACAACCATTCCAGGTAGGGAATAGACAAGGGCCTTGGTACTATGCATAGAGTGTCTTTGGATTGTGATGGTGGCTGTGGTAGCTTTATGACTCCAAGATGGTGTAAGCAATTGTTAGGCCCAATCCAGCCAATGAAGTAAACAGCCAGAATGGGTATACCATTAGGTAAGGTTAAGCAAACCCAAGACGGTGCATAAACTGGGTTTAATATATCCATTTACCCTGCTTCATTTTCCCCAATATATTTGTCATTAACTAAAATTAAATGTTTAGCATATTTATTTTTTTTGTCCACCCCCCCTAAAATATGTAAGTTTCACATTTGTCTTCTTCATCTCTGTATTTCCAGGGCCTAGAACAATCCCTGACTTACATTAGGGAGATGCAAAACCATAGAATGAAAAATTAATAATCTGTCGACCTTCTTTTTGGCTTAAATCAAAATTCACCTAAGCCTTTTCCTACCAGTTATGATGTCTCAGATTTGGTTGCAAGATGGTCATTTCCGGTCAGCGTGTAGAAAACCACAAGAGAGAGTATCCTTCTTACCCTAAAACAAGAACAAACCAGAAAGCCTACAAAAGCATAAAGTTTCAGAGAACTGAGGATGCAGAGAATGAAAAGGGAACTCCATTTAATGAGTCGTAACTCCCTTCTGAGGAGAGAAGAGTGCCACTGCTTTTACCCCACAGAAGCAGTGAGAGAAGAAATCCACCATAAAAAGGAGGAAGAAGACACCAGTGGAATCTGTCATGGCTGCATGTGGACGAGCATGACGGATCAGAAGAGTGGATGCCCTGCAACAGAGCAAAGCTCTTCCATCCACCGGTTCCCCACCTTGGCTCTTCACCAAGTGCACGAAATCAAGGGCAGAATTGCCCAGAGGTCTCCCTGAGGTGCACAGGGCCTTCTACAAGTGCAAGACAAAGAAACGCCTGCTGAAGCCTTGGCATGGCAAATCTGCTTGAGCACAACAGGACTTCACGTGGGTCAGAAGACAGCTGCCAAAGGCTGGAGTTGAGGCAGGAGAGCTAAGACACCTTTGTCTGAGGCATGGAGCCACCTCTTGGAAGGCGTGGGGCAGATCATCAGGGCAGAGAGAGATTTTCTGAGAGGCAAAAGTTGGAGGCAGGACTGGCGAGTTAAAAGAATGGACCAGCTCCCCAAAAAACTACCAGCCTGGCTATAAAACACAAGGGTTATTTGCAGGGTTTCACTGGGGATCAGATCCCAAAATCTGCTGAAGGAACAGTCTTGATTCACCCTCACAATTGAGGCTAATGGTGAGCTGTTTCTAACCAAAACTTCAACAAAGCTGTAACTCAGGTCAACTATAGGTTAGATTAACTCAGCATGTCGGAAACATGAAAGAAGAGGAGTGCCCTTTTATGACGGTGATATTTTATTCTCTACCATACTTTATACAAGATATGCAGCATACTATAAAATATTACAAGATATGTAAAGAAGCGAGGTCATGTGACCCATGGCCAACACAGGAAACAGTCAATAGAAGAAGACCCAGAAGTTGGCCCAGGTAAGTATGTTAAAGGATAGAGTGGAAAAGATGACGAATGTGCATAAATAAATGCAGAATTTCAGCAAAGAGAAGGAAACTATTAAAAAAAATGAAATGAAAACAAATGTAATTAATTCCATGGGCTTATCAGCAGGTTAGACACAGCAGAGAAAGCGATCAGTGAACTTGGGGTCTCTGCACTTGCCCTTCCCTGTGTCCAGATGCTCTCCTCTGTACCATGTGATTCACTCACTTACCTCCTTTAGTTCATGTCTCAAATGAAATTTCAGCACTGAGGCATAGCCCTTTATTTTTAAATAAACCTACTCCTTTATTTTTCTCGAAAACATTTTAATATATGTGAGGTTATAGATACAGATGCACAAAAAAAGCACACGAATGTGTGTGTATATGTCTACTGATATATAGTTATTTATTTTAAGACTTTTTGTTGTCTTTTTCATGTCAGAATGTAAGCCTTGGAGTTAAGACACTTTGTCTCTATTGTTCATTGCTTTACCCCCAGAACCTAAGTTCTCTATTGAGAATTGAGAATGCAGTCGCTGTTCAATTGATATGTGAATTATTGAATTAACAAATATATGAATGGAGCCAGACATCATGGCTAACTGCTGTCTACTGTAATTGGGTGTTTACAGTACGGTGCACTTGAAGGGTGGAAAGAAAAACACAAAATCGTACTTCAACAGTTTGCAGTGGTCAAACTTTGAAAACCAATAAGTGCAGTCTTTAAGTAGAGGGTCAAATGAGGAATTCTGTGTTATAAAAGGATAATTCTGGTGGCAGAGTAGTAGAATGGAATTGACAGGCAGGGAACTAAGATGAAGAAAATCAATTAAGAGTTTATCTGCACAGCAAAGGAAACCATGAACAAAATGAAAAGGCAACCTATGGAATAGGAAAAAATATTTGCAAATCATGTGTTTCATAAGAGATTAATATCCAAAATATATAAAGAACTCATACAACTCAGTAGCAAAACCCCCCAAACAATCCAATTAAAAAATGGACAGAGAACCTGAGTAGGCATTTTTTCCAAAGAGGACATTGTCAGATGGCCAACAGGCACGTGAGAAGGTGCTCAGCATCACTAATCATCAGGGAAATGCAAATCAAAATCAAATGAGATATCACCTCACACCTGTGAGAATGGTTATCACCAAAAAGGCAACAAGTAACAAGTGTTGGTGAGGATGTGGAGCAAAAGGAAGACTTGAACACTATTGGTAAGAATGTAAATTGCTGCAGCCACTATGGAAAATAGTGTGGAGATTCCTCAAACAATTAAAAAAAGAACTACCATATGATCCAGCAATTCCACTTCTCGATATTTATCCAAAGAAAATGAAAATGCTAACTCAAAAAGGTACTTGCAACCCCATGTCCTTTGCAACATTATTTGGCTTCCATGTCAAGACATGAAAGCAACCTAGGTGTCCATCAATAGATGAATGGATAAAGAATATGTGGTATATATATTCAATGGAATATTACTCAGCCACAGAAAGGAAAGCTTGTCATTTGCAGCAACATGGATGGACCTTGAGGGCATTATGCTAAGTGAATAAGTCAGACAAAGACAAATACCATATGATCTCACTTATATATGGAATCTAAGAAAAAGAAAAAACAAAGTCCAGACTCATAGACAGAACAGATTGGTGGTTGCCAGAGGTGGGGGATGTGGAGTGGGTGAAATAGGTGAAGGTGGTCAAGAGGTACAAGCTTCCAGTTATAAAATAACTCCTGGGATGTAATGTACAACATGGTGACTACAGTTAATAATACTGTATTGCATATTTGAAAGGTGCTAAGAGAGTAGATCTTAAAAGTTCTCATCACAAGAAAACAATTGTAACTGTGTGGTGATGGATTTTAACTAGACTTATTAGGGTGACCATTTCACAATATATAGATATATTGAATCAATACGCTGTATAATGAAACTATATAATGTTCAATAATGTTATATCGCAATTGTATCTCAATTTAAATAAATAATGAAACTCTAATGAACTTTTCCTCACATGTACACAAAAATTAACTTGAAATAGATCGTAGACCTAAATGTAAAAAGGAATACTATAAAACTTCTGCAAAAAAAAACAAACAGGAGAAAATCTTCATGACCTCGAGCCAAGCAAATATTTCTTAGATATGACACAAAAAGCAAAAAGCATGAAAGAAATTGATCATTTGGATTTCAATAAAATTAAAAACTCTGCTCTTCAAAGTATTGTAAGAAAACGATAAGGTAAGCCATCGTCTGAGAGAAAACGTGAAATTATGAAACGTAGGGAAAAAAGAGGCTCTTGCTCTAACAAAGACGAAAGTTGTTGGGAGCCTGAACCAGTAATGAAGTACACATAAAATGAGGCTTTGGCTTTTCAAGAGACGTTGCAGCAAGAACCAGCAGGTCTTTGTCATAATTAGACTTGCGGGTGTGGAGGTGTAAACGCGAGCAAGCATTCTCAAATGACTTTGAGCTTTCCAGCGTTGGCGCCTGGGAAATCGCTATGCCTTTACAAAGATGAGAAATACAGGAGCAGAAGCAAGGTTGTTGGGGAAGATTATGCTTCCTTTGGGTCTTCTGAAGGATGTCAGATGAAACTATCTAAGAGGTAGTTGAAAATATGGAGAACATAAAGATGGAACTTATTGAGGAGGTCAAGGCTACAAACAGTAATTTCAGAATCACCTCTCTCGAGATGGTATTTGAAGCTATGAGAATGGATGAGATTCCTCAGCATTTATCATCTGTGCCTGCCCTTAGGTTCTTACCATGGAGTCCCACGTGCCTGCTATTCTTCAGATCTCTCTCCAGATAAAACATTAATTTCCTTGAGAGCAGGAATTGTGTCTTACACTTTCTGTATATTCTTCTCTACACCAAAGATTTCCTTCTCAGGGATTCCCTGGTAGCGCAGTGCTTAAGAATCCACCTGCCAATACCGGGGACACGGATTCAATCCCTGGTCCGGGAAGATCCCACATGCCATGGAGCAACTAAGCCCATGCGCCACAACTACTGAGCCCACGTGCCACAGCTACTGAAGCCCACTCGCCTAGAGTCCGTGCTCCGTGACAGGAGAAGCCACCGCAATGAGAAGCCTACGCAGCGCAACAGGGTAGCCCCTGCTCATCGCAACTAGAGAAGGCCTGTGCACAGCAACGAAGACCCAATGCAGCCAAAAATAAACAAACGAACAAATAAATAAGATTTCCTTTTCTACACCTTGAAGATAGCAGGGTTCAACAAACATGATGGAGTCATTTGTTAAATTATTAATATCCTACAGCATAGATACTTATATTCTCCTGATTCTGAATACTTATTTTTATATGTCTAGAAATGAAATGTATTTTATAATTGACGTGGGCTGTCAGTGTGGATATAGTTTTTTTCCAAAAATATTTGTTATATTTTTCTGATACATCTTAATGTATCTCAGAGCAGTAGAAAAACAACACTGGACTAGAACTTGAGAGATCAGCATTTGAATACAAGTCTCCCCTCAGCTACTTATGTGGTCTAAAACAAATAACCTAAATATCGAGACTTTTATTTCCTCTCATGTAAAACAAGTCCAAACATCCTGCATCTCATATTTCAACAAAGTTGAGAATAAAATGAATTTTGAGGCCTTTACAAGTTAGGTAATAGTTCAGATCATAATAGTTGCAACAAAACAACTTACTGTTTTAAGTTACCTGCTCAGGCATTTTTTTTGAAAGCAAGATTCTTAATGATCAAGTCTTTCAAAAAATGCTATGCTTGGGCTTCCCTGGTGGCGCAGTGGTTAAGAATCCATCTGCCAACGCAGAGGACATGGATTCGAGTCCTGGTCTGGGAAGATCCCACATGCCGTGAAGCAACTAAGCCTGTGTGCCACAACTACTGAGCCTGTGCTCTAGAGCCCGCAAGCCCCAACTCCTGAGCCTGCGTGCCACAACTACTGCAGCCCACACACCAAGAGCCCATGCTCCACAACAAGAGAAGCCACTGCAATGAGAAGCCCACGCACTACAACAAAAAGTAACCCCAGCTCGTCACAACTACAGAAAGCTCAAACGCAGCAACAGACCCAACGCAGCCAAAAATAAATAATAATAAAAAATTTATAAAAAATAATGCTATGCTAACTATTATGTGGAAAATCCAAGATCAGAATTTTAGTTTTCTAAACTATAGTTTCCTTAGATTGGAACTGCATGTATTTAAAAGACCATTTTAGTCCCTCAGTGGCTTTCTCCAATATTTAATATATAATTGTGTAAACTATCATGTAAAAACAATGCATAGCCTCTTTATAATAATGCAGTTCCTAAATTCTAGGAATAGAGCAATTGTACAATGTATTATTAATATTGTGGAAACATTTTTGGAAAGAAAACAAAAATTTTCACATTAAATATACTTATCAATTTTAAATATGTGAAAAATTAGTGCTACTTAGAAACAAAGAAATACATTGAAAAGCATGATTTGGAGACTAGAGAGGCTGTGTTCTTTATTCAAATGTAAGCCTTAATGAACACAACCAGGAAGTTGAACAAACACATCCCATGGGTGTGTGCTCACAGGAGCTGCTCTCCAGTCTCTTGAAACCTGCTGACCTAGTGGTTCACCCCTGCTTACTCCTAGAAAAGATAAAAGCCTAGGCAACTTTAATTCCCAAGCATTATCTCAATTCTGTAGCTAAAGAGTACAACCACAGTTCATACTCTAGACCCGCAGGCTGTAACGTCTCCCTGAGCTAGCCCTTATTAGAGGCCAATTTTTTGCAGAAGTACTTCTCATCACTGTTCCTGAAACCACGAGGCTCAAAGTAATGAGAAAGGAAAGAGAAATAGGAAAGTTCTTACTTAACTGGCCGTATTTTAAACTAGCTTTGCATTTTGAGCCTGGCAGATGTTTAAAGATAATTCCTTCACTGTTAAGTTATTTTGTGACTTCTTCAGAGATTTCCCAACTGGGTACATTCTGTTCTTTCCCAAGACCCAAGACATCAATCCTCCCACTGTTCCCATTTAGCCCATTGATTGTTAGCTACTTATCACACACAGACTCTCTTTGGGGAGCCCACAGAACTTCCAAGAGACTTTTTGGCTGGAATTCAAATGGCTCCCAGCTGGCTCTCCCATGTGCCCATCCTCTGAACCATAGGTACAACTCATTCACCCTCTGCCCAGAGAAACTCTGGGAGCACAGACCAGTCCAAACCCAGTCACAGCAACTCTATTGACAAAGAAACTAATGATCAGATGCCGGTCCTCTGTGCCTGTGCTACAAGAATCCCATCTCAAAATCACCATGGTCCTGATGAAGCACATTTCCCTAGGTATGCTCCCAATCCCCTGCCAAGGTCAAGGGCAAGGATCACTGTACACCTTACACCAAAGAAATCCTTTCCACCAAATTCTGAAGATATTTCAACAATCTCATTCTTGTACCACCCCTTTTCAGATAAAGTCATCATAGAGCTATGAAAACACTTAATTTTTTCTTTGAAAATTTGCATCTTTTTTATTGAAATATAGTTGATTTAGAATATCATGTTAGTTTTAGGTGTACAGCACAGTGATTCAGATATATATTCTTCTTCAGATTCTCTTCCTTTATAGGTTACTACAAAATATTGAGCAGAGTTCCCTGTGCTGTACAGTAGGTCCTTGTTGATTATCTATTTTACATATAATAGTATATTAATCCCAACTTCCTAATTTATCCCTTCCCCACCCCACCCTCCTTTCCCCTTTGGTAACCAAAAGTTTGTTTTTTATGTCTGTGAGACTCTTCCTGTTTTGGAAATAAGTTCATTTGTATCTTTTTTTTAACATTCCACATATAAATGATACCATATGATATTTATTTTTGTCTGTCTTACTTCACTTAGTATGATAATCTCAAGGTCCATCCATGTTGCTGCAGATGGCATTATGAAAATCTGCATCTTGATTTTGTAACTCAGATTAGAAATTCCTCACTGTTATACCTTAATTCTTCATCTGAAACTTCCAGTTCCAGAAATATAAACATAAAATTATATATTACCCTAATGTCATTCTTAAATATTTCACTCAGGCAATTTTTGTTTTCTTGTACTTTTGGTTAATAAGCAACAGAAACTTGCTGTTTCCTTGACATTCTGCTGCAAGAGAAAAGAATCCCCGAAGAAAGAAAGGAGATACGTACAGCTTATAAATCAATAAATCTTATGATTTCAACATAATAAAAGAGTTTGGGAAATTGTCCAGGGTCAGATCTCTGATGTATTGCTTATATAGAATGTTGCACTAGAGTATATAACCCTTTCATTCAGACTTTTTAAGCCAAACCCAAGTTTGGAAGAAAGTTTACTTCCTTTTAATTTTTAGGTACTGAGGCTGTGTGTAGGGAAAAAATACTACTATCTTCTGATTAGATAAACTATACTTCATTTTATAAAAAGGAATTTAGTGAAGCCAATAACATATGTTTCAGGAAAGTGTAGAGCAATTGATCACTAAAACGTCTATGTACATTTGATATAAGAATCAAAGAGCTGATTATGAGAACAATTACAATAATAATATTGGCAATACTTGCCTCAATACTTAACCCATACAATAGTTGTAAGAACGAGTGAATGCAGTTAGCTGGTGTGGAAATTTACATAATCTTAGAACAATCAAGCTGGGCTAGATCATAGTGTACTGACCAAAAAACCCTAAAATCTAATTGACTTAAAACTGATCAAAGATTCTTTTCTTGCATATATCACGTTATATCTTGCTTACATCATTCTGTTGGGATCCAACAAGGAGGCCCTGATCACAACAGTAACTCAGGAGTAATTCAGACTGATGGAAGTAACCACGTCTCAAATGTTGTCAAGTGCTGTGCTGAAGGGAAAGAGCTCCGCAGGATCTCACATCAGTAATTAAATCCTCCACCCAGAAGAGATACAACATTTCCTCGCATGATTTATTGTCCAGAGAAAATCACATGGCGCCATCAACCACGAGGAGTCCTGGAAATGCAGACATACTGTGTGCTTCAAAGTCAGGGAGCCTAAAGGATTCCCTAAGAACATTAAGGTTGACCACAGTTTTGTAAACAGGCTCTATCCACATGTCAAGCAAAGCGGGCCACTGGCTATGCATGGTTACATCCTACCAATTTAACAATAGTATCAGAAAAAAGATAATGTTTCCAGGTACATCTGCCCCAAACAGAGGCCTCATATAAGACTATCCAAGCTTCTGTCAAGAGTCTATCCTCCTTTGGCCACACCTTAGTCACAGGGCCATCCCCTTGTATGATGTGCTGTCAATCACATGGCCCTACCTCCCATCACAATGGGGGGCACAAGACCCAGGCTGGCCAATCAGAGCTTCCCATTACAGACCCTAGAAATTCAATCTGAGATGTGACAGGAACCGAGTCAAAACCGTTAAAAACCATTTGGACGGCCTTCCTGACACTACCTAAGAGCACTGTTGTGTCTCTGTTATCACTATACATAAAGACAATATAATTCTTGAAATGATGGCCCCTATTTTTGACTCACGTAAAGCCTGTCTGAACATGAAACCAAGCACGCAGAATGAAAATCTTACAAAATAAAAAAATGTAATCTTTTTTGTATTTTGAAATGTTTTAATTGAATGAAGTGTCAAAAAATTTAAAGGTTAGAGGCATTAACTACGTTCTACTAAAACTCCCCATAAATACTTGAATTCCTCATGAAGTTCTTCAACAAATTATCACAGAGATTCTACTTGAATACCCCCAGTGACAGGGAACTCATTTTGAGATAGACAATTTTATTTTTAGAAATTAAATTTTTCCTGAAATTTGTCTCCTTCAAGCTTTTATCCTATATCTATCTTATCTTCTGAAGTCATACAAAATTAATCTTTTGCACTGCTGTGCTGCTCTTCAAATATGTGAGGAAATCAATTATATTCTAATTTCCATTTCCTTCAAAATTTCTTCATGTACAAAGTGGAAAAGAAATTTAATCTTGATGACATTGATTAAACCCTTACATCCAGTTACATCTAAAGTAAGCGCTATCCTTGGTCTTTTCATTTAAGTGACCCATTTACATTTCTCCTGCTTTTGCCTTAAAAACCAAAACTGAAGCTTCCCATTATTCTGTTCACTGAAGAAATATTGCTTTGATCTATGTAAGTTCAAATCTAAATAAACTCCTCGGAAAAAATATTGATCAGGGGCTTCCCTGGTGGCGCAGTGGTTAGGAATTCACCTGCCAATGCAGGGGACAGGAGTTCGATCTCTGGTGTGGGAAGATCCCACATGCTGCGGAGCAACTAAGCCCGTGTGCCACAACTACTGAGCCTATGTGCCACAACTACTGGAGCCCACGTGCCTCGAGCCCATGGTCCTCAACAAGAGAAGCCACTGCCCTGAGACGCCTGTGCACTGCAAAGAAGGGTAGCCCCCGCTTGCCACAACTAAAAAAATCCTGCACGCAGGATCGAAGACCCAACGCAGCCAAAAAATAAATAAATACATATATTTAGTAAAAAAAAATATTGATCATTCCAATGGAGTTTGTTGACTTTAAAAAGAATATTAGGGGCTTCCCTGGTGGCGCAGTGGTTGAGAGTCCGCCTGCCGATGGAGGGGACACGGGGTCGTGCCCCGGTCCGGGAGGATCCCACATGCCGCGGAGCGGCTGGGCCCGTGGGCCATGGCCGCTGAACCTGCGTGTCTGGAGCCTGTGCTCCGCAGTGGGAGAGGCCACAACAGTGAGAGGCCCGCGTACCGCAAAAAAAAAAAAAAAAGAATATTAAATGTTTCAAGTTATTTTTGTTCACTTTTTCTCAATTATCTCTGATAACAGAACCTTTACTGATGGCAGTAATAATTTTACGTTGTTCAGAAATTCCAGTTCTTGTATAACCTAAGCCTATAAATTACAAAATATTTTCTCCTAGAAGTATAAACTCAAATAGAACATAATGTATTCCCGTAGAATCTTCAGTTTTAGAAAGGGGCCATGTCATACACAACATCCCAAATCTTTTACAATGCTGCCGTCTAACTTTTTGAGATCTTAGTCGATAAAGAAATCACTTTTTTTTAACATTCTTGATTTATGCTTGAGGACCCCAATAAATTCTAGTTTATCACCAGTTATATAATATGCAACTATAAATGTGAACTCAAATGGAGTCTCCAGGGACAGTGTATTTTTTTAGCCCCCTTTCTCTGTAAATGTCAGATACAGTAACTAGTGATCTTCAACATACTAGCACTAAAGATCTATTGATTAATTATAAATAATGGGTATCTGTTGACTGTTTACCACTTACTTCCATGCCTTAACCTAGAATCTCAAATTTCTTTTCTATCATAGATCACAGATCATTTTATTGCCACTTGCATTGCTTAGCGTAATGTCTCAGGATGTGCGCTCTGAAATCAGATTACCTGAGTTTCAACCCAGGATCCTTTACTTGCTAGTTACGCATCCTCCTGCAATTACTATACTTTTCTGTGCCTCTGCTTTCTCTTCTATGAAATGAGACTAATAGCTAACTCCTAGATAGTGGTGGCACATAAAACAATCTATGAAAACATTAAGAACAACATGGGACATAGAGGAGATCAATATAAGTATGACATTGCAATTCTCATTATTATTATACATTCAGAAAGTTCTCATCTTACCTATGCCTGATTTCCAAATTACCTCTCCAAAATGACTTCCATGTAAGTATTATATTTCCCTAGAAAACTTACAAATAAAATCATGGGAGTCATGATTTAGAGATCTTTAGAGATTTTAAGAAGTTGTAGATTCTAAAGTGTACAATAAAAAATGTCAGAAAATCAGATATGAAGTTAGCCTGAAGGAGTATATTGCCTCCTTAAACATTCTGACCACCTTCTTCCTGTTCACCCCTTCCCGTTTCCCATCTAACCCTTTCCGTCTCCCTCTATAGAGGCTAAAGTCTTATAAATCATAATGCATCTGCATTAAATCAGGAAACCCTTGGGAACCTGTACATGTTTCTTTTTATAGAGCCAGTATTGACTTTATTATAATGCTACTTATATATACAGAAAAATCATAGTAGAAGCTACTTATAACTATTGCTCTCATTCAACAATAAAACCAAATTAAAACTCAAAAAAGTTACCAAACCAACAAAAATATAATTAATTAGCAACAGTAATGTAACACAAATGATGATGTTATTTTGCTGAAACTAATCCAGAACTCACAACCCAATATGCTACTAACTGCTATGGCAGAGAGAAAATTTTGAGTTCTACACTTTTCACTACTTGCTGCTTTGCTATGATTCGATTCTCTCAACTCTCTTTTCTAATGGAATAACTGGGAAATCTTTGTTGGAATAACCTTCAGGGAAGACATGTGGCCTTCACCTGGTATTGGTTAACTTTGTTTTTTACTTGTTAGGACCTGACAACTGATGCAGTGCTACTCAATGTCAAACAGCCAAAACTTCAGGCACTGAAATTTCTAAGCAATATCCTGTTATAAGATAGACATTCTCAGATGCAACGGAAAAAAAAAATGTTACATTTAACTTTATTTTAATTGAAATAAAAGTAATAATATCATTATTTCCACAGAGAATTGTGAAAACATGTTACACAAACTCCCAGACCCCAGTCTTCATGTGTGGGCTATTCCAATAACATGGCTTTCTTCTTCCCATCTAGCTAATCAAGTAGAGAGAGAATTAATATTTTTACTGGAGAAGTAGGTCATTTTGAAATGGAGTGACCAATGTGTCCCAGTTTGGCCAGGTGTCTCCCAATTTTAGCACTGGAAGTCCCACGTTCTGGGAACTTCCAGGGCAATTCAGGAGGGTTGGTGGCTTTCCTTCGGAGCACGGAGCACTTAATGTGTTAAAGGAGGCTGGCGTCTCGTTCCCCAGTGGGAGACAGATGGGGATGAAGTGTGCCTGAATGTCACCAGCAGCCTCCCCCTTACTCAAGCCCTACATCTCATGAGAACCTACTTAATTCCAGACTTCCCTACCCATGTCCTGGAACCAGGAAGAACGTAGTCTTCCCCTGGCAAGAAAGCGAAGTTTAGAAATAAGCTCAGAGTATTCCACGTAAGATCAACAGCTCCTCCAGCCACGTTTTGAGTAGGTCACCCTACCACCTGATTTGCTTCTGGCCATGACCCCTGGATCTCCAGGTTTCTTCCCTTTAGCTTGAGAGCTAGCACTCAGGGGAGGGAGATTTTCTTGTACCTCAACTCAGCAGGGCTTGCTTTCAGGCTCCAGACATCCCCCCATAAAGAAACTATTGATCAATATCTTTTATGAATATAGATTCAAAAATCATCAACAAAATATTGTAAATCAATCTAGTAACATATCAAAAGGATTATTATATGCCATGACCAAGTATGATTTGTCTTCAGAATGCAAAATTGGTTCAATATCCAAAAATCAGCTCAGGTGATACACCACATTAATAGAAAATTCTAAGGAATCTACTAAAAATTTTTTAATTTTAAATAAAATGAAGTAATAAAACTATTAGAAGAAAGGAGTCCAGTGAGTTTGAAGGATATAAAATCAACATATTAAAATCTATTTTTTATACAGTAGTCGTAAGTAAACTGAAATAGAGATTAAAAAAACAATTGCATTTAAAGTCTCAATAAAAATAACTTAAGAATAAATTTAATAAAAGAAATGTAAACTTATACTCTGAAAGCAACAAAACACTTTTGAAAGAAAGTAGAGAAGACCTAAGCAAATGGGAAGACATCAATGTTAAGACATTAATAGTGTTAAGATGGTGATACATCCCAAATTGGTCTACAGAGAAAATAACACATTACATAAAAAGTAACAATTCAGATGACTGACAGTTGGTAAAAACAAAGAAACAAACTAAAAACAACAGCAACAAAAAACACACAAGAAAACAGGAAACGAACCCAGAACAGAAAACAGGATACTTGCATTACTTTTCTATTGCTGCTGTAACAAATTACCACAAACTTAGTGGCTTTAAAGAACTGAAATGATAAATAATTTAAAATAATTTTCTTATTTTATAGTTTTCCAGTTAGAAGTCTCACAGGGGTCTTACTGGACTAAAATTAAAGTGTCTGTAGGGCTGCATTCCTTTCTGGAGCCTCTAGGTTAGAATCCAGTTCCTTGTCTTTTCCAGGTTTTAGAGGCTGTCCACATTCCATGTTTTGTGGCCCCTTTCCTCAGGTTTCAAAGCCAGACACGCTGCATTTCTCCAACCATTTATCCACAGCTGGACTACAGCTGGAAAAAGATTCTCTGCTTTTAGGGACATGTGATTAAATTAAGCGCACCTGGAGAATCCAGAATTCTCTCTCCACTTCGATGTCCTTAATTGCAATTAAGTTGCAACACTGTAAATAAGGTAACCTTCTCTCAGCTTCCAGGCATTAGAACGCAGACATCTTTAGAAGGAAAATCAAAACGAAGTCCGTGCTGCTAAGGGAGCCCTCCAAAGTGGAGCCAGGAGGCCAGTGAAGAAGTGTGACTTATGCACATTTCAGCCTGGATGGAATCTGACCTTTTGACCATTTACTGTCCTAACAAAGGCATCCAGCAGATCTGCCAGAAACTCAAGATACTTATCAGACCCTTACCCTTAAATAACTTGTGATTCCTCAAGGACAATTATTTCCTGACTTGAGTCAGAGTCAATCACAATTCACACTGAGCAACTTTAACAACCTTGTGATTTTTTGTCTTTATGAAATTCTGGCTCTTTCTCGTCCCTAAAACACTGCCTGTTTTACCCAAATATGTGTCTCCCAAATTGCAGTTCTTAAGACCCCAAATAAAGCTCTTGTTCTTTGCAGCCTTGATACTGATTGTTTGACATATCTTTGAGGGGCTATTTTTCTGCCTGCCACAACAGTGCAACACCAGTTTTAAAGCTCTGGGAGCAAAGAACTGTCAATCCAGAATTCTACATTCAGCAGAAAATATCTGGGAATAAGACAAGAAAAAGAAATAAAAACTGTACAGATTGGAAAGAAAGAAAATTGTCTCTATTTACAGGTAACATGCTTGAGTATGTAGAAAAATGCCAAGAAAGCTCCAAAAAAACTCTTATAACTGAGTTTTCACAAGATAAAAGATTGATATAGAGAAACCAATCACATGTCTATATATCATCAATGAATAATTTGAAAAAATTTTAAAGCATAACTTACAATAGGTACAAAAAATGGGATTCATATTTGCAAGGCTAACAAAATATGTGTGGGATTTATGTACTACAAATTAAAAAACCCTGATGAAAGAAATCAAAAACCTAAATTAATGAGGAAATGTTCCATACTCATACATTGGAAGGCTCAATGTTAAGATGTCAACGCTTCCCAAATTGATCTATAGACTTAATAATATCCCAATCAAAATCCCAGAAAAATTTTTTGTAGATATTGACAAGCTGATTCTACAATTAATGGAGAAAAGCAAATAAATTAGAAGCCAAAACAATTTTGAAAATGAAGAAAAACGTTCAGGAACTTAACACTACTTGATTTGGGGGCTTGCTTAACACTACTTGATTTGGGGGCTAGCTATATAGCTCAAAACTATATTGTATTGGTGAAAGGATAGATGGCTAGACACAAAAACAAATGCAACTGACTAGAGAATCCAGAAATAAACTCACACAAATATACTCAATTGATTTTTGTCATAGGTGGAACAGCTCAGCAGAGAAAGAATAGTTCTTTCAACAAACAATGCTGGAACAATTGGATATCTATATGTCTCACACCTTACACAAAAATAAACTCAAAATGAATCATAGATCCAAATGCAAAGCACGAAACTATAAAAATTTAGAAAAGAAAAAGAGAAGATCTTCATGACATTGGGTTAGAAATGTGTTCTTACATACAACACTGAAAGCACAACCCACAAAAGAGAAAAAAAAAATCAGACTTCTTCAAAATTAAAAATTTTGATCTATGAGAGACACTGTTAAAAGAATGAAAAGACAAGCTACAGGGTGGGAGAAATTTGTTGCAAATCTGAAAAAAGACTTCTATATAGAATATTAAAAAAATCCTCAAAGCTCAATTTAAAAAAATAAGAAGAAGAAGTCAAAATAGTTAACACAACTTCACCAAACAAGATATACAGGTGGAAAATAAACATATGAAAAGATGTTCAACACACTTACCCTTAAGGAAATACTAATTGAATGCACAATGAAATACTACTTACATACCTATTAAAATGTCTGGGAAAAAAAGGGACAATATCAAGTTCTGGTGAAGAATCAGAGCAATTGGAACTTACATGTTGCTGGTGCGAATGTAAAATTTTACAGCCACTCAGAAAACAGTCTGGCAATTTCTTATAGAGTTAAACATACAATTACTATGCGACTCAGTGAAAATGTATGTTTACACAAACACCAGTGTGTAAATGTTTATCACAGCATTTTTCATAATTGTCAAAAACTGGGAATAAGCTTTCAACAGAAAAATGGATATATAAACTGTGTTATACCCATACAATGAAATATAACTCAGCTCTAAAAGGAATGATCCATGATTCCACTCACATAACATTCTGGAAAAGGCAAAACTATAGGTATGGAAAACAAACCTGTGATTGCTATGGTTTGGGAGTAGGGGGTGGGTTGACTAAAAAAGGGTAGCATGAAGAAATTATTTGAACTGATGTAACTGTTCTGTATCCTAATTATGATGGTGGTTACATAGCTCTATACACTTGTCAAAACTCAGAACTATACACCAATAATCATGAATTTTAAAGTATTTAAATCAAATAAAATAAATGTTGGCCAAAAAAGAGATCATGAATCGCTTTTCTTCAATAAATTTGCACATATACTTATGACATTTGCAATATTCCATTAATGCATAATAATAAACACTAATGTATAATGTATAATAATTTAAGCTTCTATGGTTTGAGGTTAAATAAACATTAAAAGTGCCATCTCTATTTAACTGGGTCTATCAGCTGTCCACACTTGTACACACGCATGTACCTACACACAGACATGTACACACACACACACACATCCTTATACACAGATTGAATTCTTTAACATAATCCACATGATGCTGTGTGATCTGGCCCCTGACTATCTTTCTAGCCTCATCCTTCAATGTTCTTTCTTTGCTTAACAAGTAAATATTCTCTTCCTGGCATACTCTAGCCTATACTGTTTTCTTGAAATGTTACTTCCTTACGGACCCCTGCTTGGTTAAGTAATCCCCGGACGTACTCTCACTCCACCCTGTGCTTTCTTGTCAACTGCCTATCACAAGTGTAATTAATTACTTTTTTTGTGTTGATCTATTAGATGTTTCTCTCCCTTTTCCACTCAATGAAAGTTAGATCTATGTTGGCAGAGACTGTGTCTCTATTTCTGCTCTATGCCCAAGAACTAGCACAATATCCAGCTTATAGTAGACACAATCAAAAATGTGTTAAATGAATGAATAAATGAAAGATTTATTCAATAGTTATTATCTTACAGGCACTTATGCCTGTAGTTCAAGGTGGGAGAAGTGCTTCATATATGGCGCCAAAAGCAAGTTAAGACGCTCGAATGAAAATAGAGGCCTAATCTCAAAAATGACATCGTGCATACCAGAAGTTTTCTAAATTTTTGATTTCAGGATCTCCTTTCACTCTCACAAATTATTGAAAAACTCAAAACACATTTATGTAGGTTATACCTATAACTCTTTAGTGATATTAGCAATTAAAGCTGATCATTTTATGAAATATTTAATTATTCATTCTTTTAAAAATACCAGTAAAATGACATGAATTAAAATAACATTTTTATTTGAAAATATATTGAGGAGAGTACCATTGTTTCAAATTATTGCAAATCCCTTTAATGTCTGACTTGTTAAAAGAGTAAATCCTCTACCTGCTTCTGTGGTCAATCAGTTGAATTAACTCCACTGCACACACATAAATGAATGAGAGTGAAAAAGGCAAATAACGTCTTAGAAATATTACTAGGAAAATAGCTTTAACTCACAGACCCCTTGAAACGATCTGTACATTACATTATGACAATCACTAGTGTAAAGAAATCCCAGAGAAATGCTTTATCTAGGAAGAATATATATAATTAAAATATCACGATGTCTATTGACTGAACACTTAGTTATACCCAAATGGTAATAATTTGCACTGAAAACACAGTTTGAAGATAAACTTAAAGAAAAGTCAAGCCCAGGCCCAAAGAGAAGCCTCATCTTTCCAACTTCAGTTTCTTCAGTTATATTTTCTTAATCCTCTGGAGGATTCCTTGCTTTATTAAAATACGACGTTAATGTTTTCCCTCACCTTTCTCCTTAGAATGCAAAAGCAGTGTCAACTTCTCTCTAGAAGTGACTAAACCTCTAACAATTTCTGAAGGAAAAAAATTAAGGTAGTAGTTCACAAGTCAGGCAACAAATCAGTATCGCCTGGAAAGCTGCTGACGCTTCATGGGTCTCAGGACACCTTCCTGAGCGGACAGCACTGACTGAGAGTCACTGTGTTTGTGACTCAAAGGCCCAAAGCTCGGAGTTCATGGCATCCCTTCCTAATTCCTCTATCTTCTTGTAAGGAGCCCCAGGAAGGAATAGAAGTTTGAACAATAGCAGCTCTCTCTGCCTTTACACATTATGGCAAAATGTATATTTTACTTAAGATGTATCTCTGTCTTGGAAGCTTATAGTCGCTTTAGCTGTTCTTAGTTGGTAGCGTCTCTCTTGTGTATCCGCAGCCTTCAGGCCAGGCCGGTTGCACAAGAGTGCGCACTGCAGCTGCACAGGACCTGGCACCCAGAGGGACCCTGCACTTGGTCCATGGCTCTGCTGTTGCCATCCTGCAATTACTAAGGATTGTTTAACAAGGGTCTCCACATTTTCATTTTTCACTGAGCCCCATAAATTATATACTGGTCCTGATTCTAGGCTAAATCATGAATTGTAACAATTTGAAGAAGAACATGTTGACATTATTATTATGACAAGACAGACCTCAAGCAGTCTGCTATACAAGAAGAGGTTCCAGCCGTAAGAAAGTGAGTCCTGGGGATGTCATGTGCAGCATGGTGAATATAGTTAATAAAACTCTGTTGTGAATTTGAAAGTTGCTGAGACACTAAATCGTAAATGTTCTCATCCCAAGAAAAGAAACTGTAAGAAAAAGTGTGGTGATGGATATTAACTAGACTTATTGTATCGATCATTTCACAGTATATATGAATACTGAATAATGATGAAGTACACTTGAAACTAATACCATGTTATTTGTCAATTATACCTCAATAAGAAAAGGATATAATAAAAAAAAAAAGAAAGGGAGGGAGGGAGGGACAAAGAAAAGGAAAGGAAAGGAAAGGGAAAAGGGAAGGCAAGACAAGGCAACCTACTGATATTTGCGGGGAAAAGAAAGAGATTCCTAGTGATTCGCTACAGTCTTAAGCCCCAGATCTTCCTCTTCCTTTTTCTAAAAGCCCCAAGCCACAATTCATAACCTCTTCTCCTCCTCTTAACAAGAGGTGGCCTACCTCTTGTATTCATGGCCTACCTTCTTTTTACTGTCAGGAGCTATAAAAGGATTATATCAGTGAGGTTCCTAACAGAAAGCAGGAGCTCATGCAAGTTAGGATAATATGAGAGGAGCTTACAAACTGTGTACAGGAAAACCAGAATGTGCTGTTGAACCAACCCAGGATAACGACAATGACCCGTGGGCTTGGAAGGAGTCATGTGGAAGCGTATACTTTGAGGAAGATATTGGATGTTAGTCAAAGAGGCCAGTCAGAGGCAACTTGAGCCAGAAAAGTGAACACACCTCATTCTTTTCCCGCCTGTTGATCTACAGCCTTGGTGATCTATTGGCCAAACCCAACCAGAAGGTAGAGGGAAAAAAAGACCATACATTTAAGCCTTACAACTTGGTTTCCCGGGGCAGAAAAAGGTTAGAAAGTGTGGGTCTTGAGATGAAGTGTGAAATTACCTATCACAGTTAACCCCTTTTTCCTCTTAGTATTCATGCTTACCCTTTGTCCAGGTTGAAAATTCACGTCCCCAACACAGGAAATGTTTGAAGTCCCACTGGCAACTGTATAATAGGGTGATGTCGACTCAGTCATACTCCCATCGCAAACCTCATATGCTAGCCGATGCTGGAGTTCTTCACGTAAGAGAAAAGGAAAAAGTGGAAAAATGAACAATCGTTTTGTTCTTTCTGCGCCTGGCTCCTAAGACCTAAGTTTTTAATTAGAGCTTCCTTCTTCTACTCCACAAGATTCATCCCTGTGGGAAATGAATCAGTGGTCTTATCTTTACTGGGTTGCCACATTTTTTTTATTAGCCAGAGTCTCAAAAGGAACTCCAGTGAACTCCTCGGCTCCCAGAAATAGTCTTTTTTGCCACCACCATAGAAGAACCACCCAAATTCTCTCTGATAACTGGGATCGACTTCCACACAACGATGGTATTCTCTACCTGTTGGTTCAGTGGCAGACAAAGCCCAGTATGTAGAGAGGAGCAGTTCTAGCTTCCAATTCATGGGAACCATAACTATATTACTTGGTGGAAGTACTCCTCCCTTGAGCACTAGGACCTCCAAACCCACTGGGCCCATGGGCCCAGCAAAGAGCAAACAAAAATGCGTACAGTGGATCATTAGGTGTGACAATGAAAGTTGCCACTGCCACCTCCACCCATTGGTTCCTCACCCATGCATTCTGACTATAGGGTAGAAAGCGTGACAAATGTGTACTACATGCATGTGTGCAAGCGTATGTGTGTATATACGTGTGTATCTGTGTACGTGTATTCCAGTTCTCTTTCTTCTTATCTACTATAGGTGAAGAATCTTGATAAAAGGATCTTATAAGGACTTCAATAACTGTTGTATTTTCGGATGTGTGTGTTTGTGTCTGTGTGTGTGAGACAGACAAATGAAGGACCCAAGCTCATCAAGCCCATTTAAGATGAATGGATTCACTTAAAGATGTTTAAGGCTGTAATTAGCTCACAAATTTTTATGTCCAAAACACTGCACAACTAACAATGGGTTTTATAAAATCTATTATATAGACAGAAAGAAAAAAATGAGTAAATTGAGCAAGGAAAATGAAAATACAACAGAGGATGCACAGACCCCATTAAATGATTACATGTTTATTAGAATTTTAAATAGAGGACATTTATCAAGTCACTAAGGTAATAAGACTGTCTAACATATCAGTTCTTGACATGTGTGTCTTCCAAAGCCCACAACTTACATACATTTATTTCTTTTGATATTAAATATTTGGTTATTTACAATAGTTAACAATGATTACCATATACTTAAGCCTCTTTTCTCTACTTTCTTACTAAATTTTGCAAAATTGCTTTCCTTATGGCCTTTAGCCTTGTATCTTACTTTGCATATCAGTCTGGTCTCAGTACATTGTAGTGAAAATGTCTCGTTTTAAAAAGGAACACTAAGAAATCTGTTAAGTGTTATGTTCTAAGAATAGTCTCTCTTATGGCAGGCAAAGGAAGAAAAATATGTTGTTTTACATTGTCATTTCATTTCTATTTGACCAACGAAATGTCAGAAAGAGGGACACAAGAATCCACGATGAGGGAGATTCCTGGCAGTCCAGTGGTTAGGACTTGGTGCTTTCACTGCCGGGGGCCTTAGTTCAATCCCTGGTCAGGGAACTAAGATCTCGCAAGCTGTGAGGTGCAGCCAAAAAAAATCCAAGATGGTTCACTCATTCATATATTCCTCTAACCAACATTTTGGAACAGCTATATGTCCCATCCACTGTGTGCACCACAGCAAGCAATAAGGATGAGTAGGGTTGACAGATAAAAAAATAAAGAAGAGTCTTAGCACTCAAGGGGCATAGAAATAAGGTATGAAGGATTCAACACATACATGATGAATAACTAGTTAACTACAAGTATGTGGTAGTGATCATTTCAGAGGAACAGCGTGCTATGAGAGCTCAAAATAGAAGGCCACTTTTGTCTGTGGGTTTAAGGAAACCCACCTTTGGGGAGAAGGTTCTCTCTGAGAAGAAAGAGCCCCTGGCAGCTGAAAAATGGCCACGAGTTAAGAGATTGATGAGGCAGAAATATTGATTTAAAAGCCATTTGCTTTGAATTACTAGTTAAAACTGGAAGTACATAAAATCATCCATGGAAAGAATATAAAGATAAAAGAGGCTTATGCCTTATCTTGGGTTATATAGGAATTTATTGGTTGGGGGACTCAGGATTAAATGATTAAGTGAGGGGCACTGTGAAAGAAAGGCTCAGAGATAATGAAGGTAATATCCTATGATGAAAGTCAAAGTTTCAGTGAGAATTTCAACTGATCAGCCCAACTTAGTGCCTTTAACAGAAAGTGATGTTCCCAGCATGCAGTAGGAGCTAGTCCTGAACCACACAGTTTACGCATAGAAGATGTCCTGGATCTTCTAAACTCCTTTACACGTTGCTGGGGGTATTTTTTAAATTATTTCTTTTATTTTTTTATTGAACTATAGTTAATTTACAATGTTGTGTTAGTTTCAAGTGTACATCAAAGTGGTTCAGTTATATATATATATGTGTGTGTATATATATATTTTTTTTTCTCAGATTCTTTTCCCTTATAGGTTATTACAAGATACTGAGTATCATTCCATGTGCTATACAGTAGGTCCTTGCTGTTTACCTATTTTACATATAGTAGTGTGTACATGTCAATCTCAAACTTGTTATTTATCTCCCTCCTTCTCCTGCTAGCCCCATTTGTAACCATAAGTTTGTTTTCTGAGTCTGTGAGTCTATTTGTTTTATAAGTAAGTTCATTTGTATCATTTTTTTAGATTCCACACCTAAGTGATATCATATACTTGTCTTTATCTGAATGACTTCCTTAGTATGATAATCCCTAGGTCCATCTACGCGGCCGCACATGGCATTGTTTCACTCTTCTTCGTGGCTGAGTACTATTCCATTGTATCTATGTACCACATCTTCTTTACCCATTCATCTGTCAATGGACATGTCGGTTCCTTCCATGTCTTGGCTGTTGTGAGCAGTGTCACCTTGCTGTTTATCTCACACTCTTTGGCACTGATTGTTTCCATGCTTCTGGCTCCATTTCCCTCTTGCCTCTACATCCAGCCCTTAAATGTGATCTGCTCTCTAGCTCAATGTTTTTGAACATTTCAGCAACCACAGACCAATTATTCAGCATTTGGTGTACAGATAGATCACCAATTTTATATAATTTTTAAAGCCTGTTGAAAACAATAAAGCACTATTGGAAACGACTACCACTTATATGACTAGTTTAACAGTGATGAAGAGTAAAGTTTTCTTTCAGCCAATTTTTCAGAGCAACTGTATGTGAAGCCGTGATGAACAGCTTGAGGCATAGGTCAGATTTTCTAATCAGACAGTTGCAATTTCTTTTCTTACTCTTTATTTCTGTGAAATGTGAAACTTCAAATTTACATATGTCATCATCATTGGCAGCAATGGCCCAAACACGGCCTTAGAAATCATGGAGAGATGTCTTCATATCACACTACTTTAAGAGCACCAGCAGATGCTAAGTTAATGAGTATACTACACTTCCAAATGGAAAAGTTGCCTATTCCTACTTGTGAAATAATGGAGACTGGCTTCCTAATTTGTGTTTTGATTGCATTTGGCTTTAGAAGGTCTTTTTTTATAGCTGTAATCTAAAGCAAGCTTTCGATATTGTTTGTAAAGATGTCCAATCTGTCAGTGTTTTGTTTCTTCAGTGAAAAATGGAAATCATAGGGGGAAAGTGGCGGGGGTGGGTGGTGGTGGTGGGATGAATTGGGAGATTGGGATTGACATGTATACACTAATATGTATAAAATAGATAACTAATAAGAACCTGCTGTATAAAAAAATAAATAAAATAAAATTCAAAGAAAAATGAAAATCATAAAATATAAGAGAGTGACAGTTCTTTAAAATCAAACAATCCCTGGTTGTGTTATCACAATGTGATCTTCATTACTAATTATGGTATTTTATCAAGACTTCTAAACACTGATATTGAAGAACACGAACATGGTTTTACTGGCATTACCACTGTTATAAAATTTTTAAAAAAATTATCCCCCATTTTAAATTCTCGTGTGTGTATTTTTTCTCTCCAACCTGAAATATTCATATATCCACATTTGGCTGCACAATAAACTTATTAAAATATGTCCATTTCCTTCAAGGCTGGCTCAAGATCAGAATAAGTATTTTCATCGCCAGCTGTTTTCTGTAAACCAGCTGGTCTACGGATGGGCATCCATGTCATCTGACTTTATTTATAGTGACACCCATCCCTCTCTGCACACAACTAGTGCTGTCTTTTCACTGCTTCCCAAAAACAAATTGCTAATTTACAACATAACTAAAAAGAAATCATTAACTCCTGGGAGCACAGGGTTTCATTGAAAGAGAGAACAAAACGTCATCAATGAGAGCCAGGAACTGACCCAAAGGAGCCACTGCTGTGGTTTCATCTCCCTGTGAATATCTGCTAATACACACATGAAAGTAACTGTACCTTCATGTTGACTGCATTTCACATTATAAAACAGCTAACAGCGTCACCTGACAGAGGAATTTTCCAATTCCTCTTCTACTTTCACTCTGAGCTTGATATTGAATCGTTTACCTCTGGTCTGGTTTTATTGTCTTCCCCCAAATGGATGGACTTTTTACCTGATTTGGTGTGAGGAGTACAACTAGGATTATGCGACTGTGGTTTGGCAGTTTCTCCATGTCAAGTGACCAAGTGCATTAATTTCATATTAAAACAGATGATTTTTCCCTTGTTTTGGGAAAAAAATCAATTGTTTTCATTTAAAGATGAGTGCTTTATTTATAAATGATGTTAAATATTCTGATCAACGGCTTTATACAGCTGACTAACAAATTCTCATACAAAGAACAATTGTTACCAGGCCCATAAAATACAATATTTACATGTTCATTATCACATTTCCTATTGATGGCCCATATTTTGGGGAAATAAATAAATTCATCTTCAGCAACTCTTTGTTGTCCCTCCAATACCTGGCTAGAGCCACTTTACTGCTCTGATGATGTAAGTTTCCTTTTCTTTTCTATCTCTCCTTAATTCTTACCTTTGGTTTCTAACACAAGCCTTGGGTCCTCCTACTACTTCTCTGGCTCTGAGGTTCAGCATGCTCTATCTTACCATTTTGAAATCATTCCCTGTCCCCAGAGCTTCTCTGATGATGGTGAGAAGTCTAGCGCTCCTCAGGGGGAACTAATATAGCCTGGCCAGCCTGCGGGCCCTCCCACTAACCAAGGACGGTCAAACAGTTCATCTGTAGTCACTGCTTTGCTGCACTATTTATGGAGGTCCTCATACACATACTAAATCTAGGCTGGATGTAATGGCAGCATACCAACTGGTAAGGTAACTACTACTTGCTAAATCTCTCAGGATATCTTAACTGCATATGTGAGTCCATTTGAATTATGTCAGTGAAAACCCATCCTCTGGCTGATAACCCAACTACGTCCAATCTTTTTTCCATCCTTCAAACTTTGTGGGATTTTAAGAATTATAATACAATAAATGCTCATCATGAAAAAAATTTACCCAGAATTTACATAATGCTTTAAAGAATGAAGTGAATTTCTATTCTCTTAAAAAAGATGAATTGCTGGGGACTTCCCTGGTGGTCCAGTGCTTAAGGCTGTGCTTCCACTGCAGGGGGCACAGATTCGATCCCTGGTCAGGGAACTAAGATCCCGCATGCTGTGTGGCCAACAAGTAAAAATTAAAAAAAAAAAAGTTGAATTAGTTTCTTGTATCCTGTTTCATATTGAGACATCTGTATCCTATCTGAAAAAAATTCACGAAAGTTACCATTCACTATACTTTCTTTTCTTTGGACAGTTCTCTTATTTTATAAGAGGAAGTTGGTACATTAACTCTTCAAACCAACATCTTTTCCCTGGAAGTTGGATTTAATTTACTTAAAGGCCCAAGGGCAGAATAATCAATAGAAGGTTCAATTGAAAAAGTTGTTGAGAACATGAGTCAGACAGTATTTCTATACAGGTCTACTTAATCATCTGTCTTGACTGAGTGGACCAATTAGTTGATTGAAGAATTAATCAAGTCCCTGAATTAAATTATTTTAGCATATGGATGGACCAGGCAATTAATTCAAATGAGAGAACTAAGGGTCGGGAAAGAGGAAACTATGGCCAATTGAAAAAGGAAGGTTTCAGTCCAAGGAGACAGCTACCATCCTTAGTCCTCCTGTGAAACCTGGAGACTAGCTTTGTCATAAATTTAGATTTATCAAAAGTCAGAAATCTGAGACTTCCCTGGTGGTTCAGTGGTTAAGAATCTGCCTTCCAATGAAGGGAACTCGGGTTCAATCCATGGTCAGGGAACTAAGATCCCACATGTCGCAGGGCAGCTAAGCCCCCGTGCTGCAACTACTGAGCCCACGAGCCACAACTGGAGAGCTGGCGTGCCACAATTACAGAACCCATGTGTTCTGGAGCCTGCACACCACAACTAGAGAGAAGCCCTCGCACCGCAACTAAGACCCGATGCAGACAAAAATAAATAAATATTTTTTTAAAAAGTCAGAAATCTGATTTTTAAGCAGATACCCCAAATTTTAAGTTGTCAATAAACTTATAATTTCTAAAATCATGACACTGTTCAGTGAATAAATGACTTACAAGTTAGAGATGCCTACCCAGTCACCTGTTTCTGAACTCTCCTTTAGAATCAGATGGATAAGGGGCAACCATGAGTGTTTCTGCCAATGCACAATGTGAACACACATATTTTCAACAATGCCTACCTCCACAGACACACAGAAAATGTCATCATAAATAACATGTTTCATATGAAGAGTAATAAGATATACATATATACGTGCATACATATGTGTGTATATGAATGGGTGTATGTAATCCTTCCCTAGTTGTAGCCTGAATTGGGAGTGAACAGTGGTGCTCCCAATAAAGCAAACCTGGCTCTTACTGTACAATCAACAAACCCTCTGAAACCTCTTCAGCATTTGAGAGGATTCATAGAGTGTGTCATATTCCCCAAATCTCTGATTACAATCTTTTTCTTTTTTGACACAAGGGTTTCTTTTTTTGTTTTGTTTTGGGGGTTTTCTGTTTTTGTTTTTTTGTTGTTGTTTTGTTTTGTTTTGAAGTATAGTTGATTTACAATGTTGTGTTAATTACTGCTGTACAGAAAAGTGATTCAGTTACACATATAGATACATTCATTTTTTTATATTCTTTCCCATTATAGTTTATCATAGGGTATTAAATATAGTTCCCTGTGCTATGCAGTAGGACCTTGTTGTTTATCCATTCTATATATAAAAGCTTACATCTGCTCACCCCAACCTCCCACTCCATCCCTCCCCCAACCCCCTCCCCCTTGGCAACCACCAGTCTGTTCTCTATGTCCGTGGTTCTGCGTCTGCTTCACAGATAGGTTCATTTGTGTCATATTTTAGATTCCACAAATAAGTGATATCATATGGTGTTTGTCCTCCTCTGTCTGACTTATTTCACTTAGTATGATAATCTCTAGTTGCATCCACGTTGCTGCAAATGGCAAAATTTCATTCTTTTTTATGGCTGAGTAGTCTTCCACTGTATGTATGTACCACATCTGATCACAATCTTCTAATACCTAGTTGTGTCTGTTGTCTCTTCCTCTATCTTTTTCCTTATCAGATGGCTATTGGGTGATCTTTCTCATGCTCCCACAGCAGCCCAGGACTTCACTCCATTCATTCTGACTCAATAAACAGAGATGAGACAGGGGGATTCTGCATTTGTAATAAACAACCTGCAGGATTCTAAAATAAATGGGCCTTTGACATTCTGACAAATACCAACATCTATTCCTTCCATGTCTAACCTCTGTCTCGTTTCCTTGGTTCTTACTTACCTCACCCAGAACTCTACACGCTCCTTCAACCTGAGGACTGCCTTTTCCTCAATTCAGAAAAACTCGCATCCGCGAGTCTGTGTCTCCTACATGCCTTTCCTTCTGCGGAACTCGAGGCCTGCTCTGACCCTCAGCTCTAAGGCTGGGCCCCACCTGCAGCAGGATCTTCCTGATCCAAACTGTCTGCCTGAAGTGCTTCTTTCCCCTGTTCATGTTGTGTTCTCCCTACAGTCAGGGACACCTCTGATTGGACTTCTGAGATAAACCGTCTCCCTAAACCTCTTCCCTCCACATCCTTCTGGGGCCTAGCCCAACCTCTGCCCTGTCCATTTGCGTCTGTCTAATCTCTAGGGCCAATCATTCCCAACCTGGCCCTTTAATAATGATAACAACAACAAAAATCTCCCATCCAACCCTTCTAAGCTCTACAGCCAAACAATGCAGCTGCCTTAGGGACCAGGAGAATTAATAATCGGAGAAAGACTCTGAAAAGTGTAAGTCATGAGGTCATGGTTAACCATCATACACATTAAAAAAAGGCTTGCTCTCAATTTCATTCCTTCTACAAATATGGATTGGATTTTTTTTCTATAAATGAGGCACTACACTAGGCACAAGGAGAGAGCAATGATCAAAATAGACAAAGTTCCCTAGCTTCAACAAGTTTTCATTCTAATGAGGGAGACAGGTAATAAACAAGGAAATGAGCAAGTACTTAGTATGATGGTGCTATGAAAAAAAAGGGGGATTTCGGGAGTGGCAAGGGTAGGGGTAGGAATAAAGGGAAGGGTTGAATTTCACATAGGATGGTCAGAGAAGACTCAGCGGTGAGATTAAGTGTGAGTAAAGACATGAGGGAAGTGGGGGATTAAGTCACATAGGTCCTGGAGGGAAGAGTTTTCCAGGCAGAAGAGCGAGCAAGTGCAAAGGGCTTGAGGAAAGCATGTGTTTGGTGACTGCCTGAGGAACAGCAAAGGATGCCGAAGTGACTGGAGTAGAGCGAGTGATAGGACAGGGTCAGAGAGAGGGCAGGGGTCCAAAACACACAGGACCCCACTGGCCACTATAAGGACTTCGGAGATTATTTTGAGTGGAATATGGAATCATTGGAAGGTTTTTAGCCAGAGGGTGACATAACCTGACATATCTGAGCAAAATTACTCTGGTGGAAGTGTACAAGACAGACTCAGTTCAACAGAGATGGAAGCAGGAAGACCCATTGGGGAGGAGGTGGCAATAGTCCAGGAGGCAGATGATGGTGGCTTGACCCAGAGTAGTGGCAGTGCTGGCAGAGAAGTGGTAAAACACTGTATTTTCGAGGTAGAGTCACCTAGATTCGCCAAGGGATTAAATGTGGTGTGTGAGAGAAAGAGAAAAGTCAGGATGGCTCCTGATTTCGGTTTAGGCAACTGACAGGCTAGAATTGCCATTTATGGAGTCGAGAAGACTACAGGAGAAGCAGAATTGAGTGGAAAAAAGAATTCAGTTCAGACATGTTACATTTGAAATAACCATTAGATGCAGAGATAAACACATTCAGGACCAATCGCACTCAGATCCTGGATATCAGACAGTTTCAGGCTGAATATATAAATAAATCGGGTGCTATCATCATATCAATCAGATTAAAAGCTAGAAGAATTAGTGAGATTACCTGACGTTGATTGAAAAGAAAAGCAGTTCAAAGAATGAGCTTAGTGGTTACTCAACATTGAGAAGACAAGGAAATGGAAGGGGAGGGAAGAAGGAGGACCAGCAAGAGAGAGACAGAAGAAGCAAGCAGTGAGAGAGAAGGAAAACTAAGAGAGAGTTGGTGGTGAGGAGCTGAACAGAGGACGTGCTGCAAGGATAGAATCAACCAGATCACACGGGGTTGAAAAGTTAAGAAAGATGAGGACCAATAATCAGCCCTCGGATTTGTCAGTATTACAGTCACTAGGGATTTTGATGAGGGCTTTTTGAAAAAGGTGATGAAGACTAAAATCTGTTTGGCATTAGTTCAAAAGAGAATAGAATATTTAGGCAACGCTTTGAGGACTGACTTCAACTTTGCTGTCAGTACAGCTTTGTTACCACACAACCTCCTTGAAATATTCTGCCTTTACGAAGTGTTCCAAAGTTCTGTCTGAGAAAGAGTGCCCTTAGTATTTATATATTTTTAAAATATATATCTATATATAAATCTCCAACTTTGCTTTTGTGGAACGTAACTGGGTGAAACACAGAGCTTCAGGATAATGACAGCTACTAGTGCCATGAACATTGTGTATCGTTTAAGGACCTGAATTAAATTTAGTCCCTCCTGTGACTGCATTAACTTCAAAGAGAGAGGGCAGTCTATAACTACCACCTACTTTAATGAAATTAACTCTGATTGTTCTGCTAAAAGTAGCAGGAAATTTCTCCATAATCCAAATGTATCGTAGGTAACAGTAGGAGAAAACTGCTACATGATATTCTCTTTGGTAACTTGAAGCCAATGAAAGCTTATTATCCTTATAATGTATATAGATCTAGTAGTATATGAAGCAACGATACATTGACATATAGCTATTTTCCCCTTTAAAAATCTCCAAATGTCAAACTTCACTTATCTACTCTTAAAAGTGCCACAGAAAGTAAAATAGGGATACCCTGAGATGTAAAATTTATTCTTTCATTAAGAACATGAAAGAAGTCATTACCGCTTCCTATTAAATAACCATCTTCTTTGGGGCTTACAGAAAAGAACAGTGGGCTTCTTACGGCTCCCTGAGAGTCTGTGTCTCTTCGAAGAGTCATTAGTTTGGTGGAGAAAAGCATCCATGAAACCCCTAAGAAGAGAGAGTATTACACAAATAGATGATTTCTATCATGAACGCCTTTCTCTTTCCTGTGATGTTTCCATAACACCTAATTTGAGGATAGGGACTTCCCTGGAGGTCCACTGGTTAAGACTCTACGCTTCCACTGCCAGGGGCACAGCTTTGATCCTTGGTGGGGAGCTAAGATCCCATATGATGTATGGCCAAAAAAAATAAATAATAATAATTTGAGGATAAACCATTTAATCATAAGAATAATTAAGGCCCATCCCATATTGTCCCCTCCGACCCCCAGAAGAAGAGATACAGAAGGAAATGTTTTTGAAGGGACTTCAGGTATATCTGCTAAATATAAAATCTTCCTAAAGGTGGGAGAATACTAATTATACAACAGGTACTGCTCTAATGACTCTGTGTTTACAATTTATTTATATGTCTCCCCTAAATCTTATCAGTTAAATGTAACAGACCCTATTCTAAAACTGAGAAAGCTGAGACTCGGTAAGTTTCAATGATCACCCAGCAACATGCAGTTACTAAGCCCCAAGCCTGGTGTTCTTAATCTATAAATAAGGAACATTTGTGTGACTACATCAGCGCGTGTGGGGAAGGATTTTTTTAATTAAGCTAAGCATAGCACCATGGAAATTGATATTGGCATGGATCAGAGAAAATGCATTTGCTCTCACTGAGAAGGCATCATTTGCTTTAGGTAAAAAGACATTATGAAAATCCTAAATCATTCTACTCTACTGAACCATGACCATATTTCCTTCCTCTCAATTTAAGCAAATAAATGTCTAGGATTAGGAACTGAGGAAGAGATCACCAAAACCTGTGTATGCAGCGAGATTAGCTTTACCAAGACAGCCATGCCTGTTTCCATGAAGAAACCCCAGGATGAAAGGCCAACCCTGTCCTCCCCCAGGAAGCTGATTCTTCAGCTTGAGCATCCACGTAGGTGCTGCCCGTTCTTGCACCTGACTCACTACGCTGCCTCCTTCCACCTGCCACGCCTTCCACTCTGCCCCCTGGAACGCCACCGGAGCGCTTGGTCTCTGCTCTGATCCTCAACTGAAACCTGGCTCTCCCCCAGTCAGGCGGCTTCTCCTACGGCTCTCAAAAGCAGAGGACCTTTAGTCTGTGCCCTGCATGCACCTCCAGAAGAGGGACTAGTATCCTCTTCCCTCCCAATCACTGCTGTACACCTCTGCTCACCATCTTGTTGACAATTCTGTCCCTCTGAGACTCATTCATTCAAGCCTGAACGCATTCGACAAATCCTTCAGAGCTCCAGTTATATGCCAACATGTTTTTAAGCTCTGGGGATACAAAGACATTATGTGACTTAATCTCCCACTATCCCTCCTAGCTGCAGTCATTACAAACTTCTGGTTCACTGTGTATCATTCAGAAAAGATTTTGACATCTGTCTTACAGTCCTACTCTCCACCTCATACTTGCTTACACGACAAGTTTTCTTTCCTCTAAGTGGAAAAAAAAAAGAAAAAGAAAAAAGAAGGCAGGTGACCTGGTCTAAATTCCTTTTCAGTTGGACTTCTGGGTAAATAAACTAATTATATTTTGCTTCGTAGAATGAATCCTTAGATATACAGTGGCCTTAGCAGGATGATTGAAGATCACTTATCTAAAAACAATGCACCTGTGGAGCGTGGCTGTCTGGGAAATGTCAGGTAACTTGTATAACTATCAGTGTTATAAAATAATCAGTATTATTAAGTGCTTTCTGCTAAGCAATGTAATAACCCCCAAAGCTCCCCAGGTACCCTCACCTATGACTCTTAACCAGAGCACACATGACCAGTGAAGGAAGAATGAGCCAGTGTAACTGTGCAGGATGTGTCAGAGCTCTTTCATTTGTTTTAGTCCCTTGATTACCTATATTCTTGAATTATTTGCGAAGCTGGACAGTGGGTATGATATCATATATGTCCAAATCTGATTTGACAGTCCAATCCTGGTATTAGCTAAGGCTTCAACAGGAGGAAGCTTTGTCCTCATCCCCCCATCCCCCCCGGCACATTTGACAATATCTGGAGATGTTTTTTGGTTATCACAGCTGAGAAGGGAATGTTACTGGCTTCTAGGGGATAGAACCAGGGATTCTGCCCTACATACTACAATGCATAGGACAATCCCCTACAACAAAGCATGAGCCGGTCCAAAGGTCAATAGTGTTGAGGTTGAGAAACTCTGTTCTATTCAATCCCATCTAAATTCTAGGCTCCATGCCATTAGCAGCAAATTCACATCTCTGTGCCTGATATGAGTTTCAGACACATATAACAAAATGTACCTCTCTCTTTTTTTTTTTTTGTGGTACGCGGGCCTCTCACTGTTGTGGCCTCTCCTGTTGCGGAGCACAGGCTCCGGATGCGCAGGCCAGCGGCCATGGCTCACAGGCCCAGCCGCTCTGTGGCATGTGGGATCTTCCCGGACCGGGGCACGAACCCGTGTCCCCTGCATCGGCAGGCGGACCCTCAACCACTGCGCCACCAGGGAAGCCCAAAATGTACCTCTCTTACTTGAATGCTCCAAAGGCACTTCAAACTCAGACTCTCCTAAAACAAACTTGGCCTTCCCTCCAGACTTGGTTCTATCACTTGGCATTTTATCTTAGCAAATGGCACTCATCCAGAAACTCAGTAGACATCCTCAATACCTCCTTCTCCTCCAACCTGTGCCATCCACCACCACAAGCTCATCATTTTATTTCCTGACTGTGTCTTTGGTTCGTCTACGTCTTCTCATCTCCACTAATAACAACTTCCCTCCCCCAAGCTGTCATCTGTCTCTCCCTTGGAATGGCGTCATCCCCTTGGCCAATTAGCAATGGATGAATTTCTTTCCAAATTATTGAGCATTTTCTTTATGAAATAGATATAAACATAACAAGCCCCTGCTTCAAAACAAAGAACATTTACCATTGTTCTTAAAGACTTCATCCTTAACATGAATTATAAGTAAAAGGTCCATAAAATGTATTGTCAAAAGTAGGACATTTTAAGGAGAGAGAGAGAGAAAGAGAGAGAATGAGGGTGAGTGTGTGTTTGGGGAGAGGGGATATTAAAAATTATTCCAAAGCTTTGCATGTGTTTTTCACTCTGCATAGAAAGTTCCCACCCCCAATCTTTCCAAAGTAATAAATCCCTCTCATTCTTCAGTTATCAACTGAAATGCTTCCTTCTGAAACATTTGTCCTGACTCTTCAAAACCCACAAAGTTCCCTTTTATACACTCTCACATCACCATGTATACTTCCTTCAAAGCACAAATGCAGTCCTAATGATGGGTTTTGTTTTGTCATTTGGATTTTTTGTCTGCTGGCAAATACTTGGACTATTAGGTCCAGGAGGTATATCCTTTGTCTCACAGACACTTGGTGTTGAAATACTGGATTAATTCATTAATTATCTTAGCCAAAGCACATATTGAGTAAAAAGAAATCCAGGTCAAACATTCCAGGAGATGTGTACTTAAAGACTACAATATATTGCTGCTGCTTACATTTACACAGATGTAAAAACAAACTCTTCAATTAAATTTGTATCATCCTTCAAGCACATATATCTGGGAGGTAGCAGTCTTACAGGGCCCAACTTTTGTGCACATTTCAAGAAATGACATCATGAAAGAAAAAAGCGTGCTGCAATTATGTAACACAAGCACCTATTCTTAAGAGAAGCCTTGAAGCCAATAGGTAGTTTAGATTTTTTTTTTTTCCTGAGCTGTGTAGGATTCCTAACTAATTACAAAGAGAAGTGAAGAAGCACCCCTTCACACAAAGCATCTTCTAAAGAAAACAAGGTCATGATGGAATCCAACAGAATTTTGACTTGTCATCAAATCACTGAGGAAACTGGTATATAACTTACAAACACATAAGCTTTCTTATTAATGAAGTCATTTGAAATTTGTTTTAAAAAGTTTCTGAATTTCTGTGGGCCAATTAACTCAACTAGGACTGGGTTCTTCCTTTAATATCTGTTTAAATGCCACACATCCATTTGTCTTCTGAAATATTGCAATTATTTCAACATTCATGATGACAAGAATGGAGAAAGAGCTTCCACGGGTTAATTTCTCCTTTGTCTTTAATAATGAGAAGCAGATTGTTGGTTAAGTAAGATAATTAAAGCTTTTATTAGGGCAGGCTAATAAAAGGCAGGTTTGTTCTTCCTCCAAGACATAAGAATTCGATTCAATTAAAAATGAAAAAAATACCACTCTCACAGTGCCTCCTTCTAGCTTCTCCTTGTATTGCTGATGTTTGGAAACACCAAGGAGAAATATTTGCTGTTTCTAAAATTACGTGAGAATTTCTTGATTTTTTTTTTTTAATGTAGAAAACTCTGTTCAATTTTATCTTCACTAAGGAGGTCTATTTCCAAGGAGAAAATGTGTTAGTCTGCACTTATGTCTAAATAATTGTGTTCCAGTCACTACGCTTCAGTAGGTGGCCCATTTAGTTTCAGCAGTGCATTTTACAGCTGTCCAAAACTTTGAGGTAGTGAGTTGAAATATAAAGGAGATAGCAGTGAAACAGACATTGACAGGGCACACTGAGTGCCTCCCCATTCCGCCCTGCCCATTCAACTAGTATTTATTTCTTAGAAGAATTTTTGTTCATCTTACAAAAATGCCAAAAGCATGCCTTTTAATTTAGAGTCATTTAATTTAATTTCTAACTTTTTAACACAAATGGCTTTAAGAAGAAAAAGGAACAAGGTAATTATATTTAATTTCATGGTTTTAGATTCCTAAAACCCATCATATCCTCTTGTGTAACTGATGACTTACATTAAGGGGGAAAGAAAAAAAATTGTGAAACCGTTACCCTTCTCTTCGAACAAAAACGGAAAGAATTCATGTTGCCATCCCATTTAATATTTACTAAAGAGCACAGGAAAGAGCTCTGTGGTGACTTTGGGCTGCCTAGAAATGTAGAAATCATTCAAAATAGAAGCAGGTCGTAATTCTATTGGAAGAATGCATCATAATTTCTCCCTTAATATCAGTTCAAGTTGAAAAATATCTGAGAAAGCGGAATAGTCCATTTTGGGATGACTCTTTTCATCTCATGGAATATGGCACTAGATTCTGAAAGTAGATTAATAATCCACTGATTGAAACCTTAAAAGATCATCTAATAACCTTTGTTCCTACTATTCCATTCCCATAGGAAAGCCTAAGTAAACTTTAAGGGTAAATACAGCTTTCAAAGGAAACTTATTTTTTAGTAGTAAGCCTGCAGGCCCCCCCTCAGCCTACACTTGCATCTAAGAACTCTCTTTTTCACCCTTGGAAATCTTCCTGATCATTTATTCGAGGTTTTAACTAAATTTCACACCCCCTAGGAAGATTTCACTTTCTCCCATCATTCCAGTTGGAATTAATCACCACTCTACAAATTCCCATAATTTTATACCTCACTCTGGGTATTTATCACACATTTTCATAAAATTATAAATATTTATGTACACACATCTTGGTAAAGGGTAAATGTAACACTTTGTCCTATTCTATGGATAAATTTGATCTTGAGCGAACTTTCTAGGTGTGTTCCTTGGAAACCTGATGAAGATAGAATGTCAGATTTGTCACCATTTAATATTAGTTATGGCATTAAAAAGAACAAAATAATGGCATTTGCAGTGAGATGGACGGCCCTAGAGATTGTCATACTGAGTGAAGTAAGTCAGACAGAGAAAGGCAAATATCATATGATATCGCTTATATGCGGAATCTAAAAAAGTGGTACAAAGGAACTTACTTACCAAACAGAAACAGACTCACAGACTTCGAAAACAAACTTATGGTTACCAGGGGGGAAAAGGTGGGGAGGGATAATTGGGAGATTGGGATCAACATATACACACTACTATATATAAAATAGACAACCAACAAGGACCTCCTGTATAGCACAGGGAACTCTACTCAGTACTCTGTAACAACCTATGTGGGAAAAGAATCTAAAAATGAGTGGATATATGTATATGTATAACTGACTCACTTTGCTGTACACCTGAAACTAACATTGTAAATCAACCATACAATAAAATTGTTTTTAAATATTAGTTATAACAGAAATGACCCCTTATCGATAAAATATTTTATTACTTAGATGATTTTAAATAAACTATAAATACCTAGTGGGAAACCATGGCTTTGGACTTTCTTGACTGCCATGATCTAACTGGACATATCCTTTGCACAGTGACAAACCTAAGACATTTGACAACCACAGTGTATTATTTTTCAAACAATCCCCTCTTCAAAATGATATTTTCATTAGTAATCATGAAATAATAAGCAATAATATTTTTATTTGTTCCTTAGTTTGAAAAGAATACATTTAAAATACTAAATTTTAGTGTAAAGTATACTACTCAAAATAGTAAAATACTTCACATGTGAACTAAAATTTATACTTGCCAAATAAGAATGTTATCCCTTACAGGTCACATCTGTTTCATTCTTTTAGATTTTAAACACAAATTAAAAACTTGAAGTTATCATGTAAAATAACAGAATGAAAGCAACTCAAGTTCTGCTTTTTCATTTTTACAATCTCTATGTTATCACTGTTTATTTTCAACCTATTGTTTAAGGGCAGGAATATGCATTATCCCAGGATTTGGAATTTCAGCTGTACCTGAAGGAAGCTTGAATGGTCTCAAATCACCGGGAACTTACTCTTGAAATAAACACATGGAATCAAACCCACAAGTGTAAGAGGCTCACTGTATAACTAGGAGCTTCTCAAATTTATTTCCATGTAGAACATAAAGTT
This sequence comes from Tursiops truncatus, assembly GCF_011762595.2. NCBI lineage: Eukaryota > Metazoa > Chordata > Mammalia > Artiodactyla > Delphinidae > Tursiops > Tursiops truncatus. The sequence goes on along the minus strand of NC_047037.1, from coordinate 4,308,608 downwards.
TACTAAAGCATAAGTAATAAAAACGTGTTCATTTGAAGCCGATATATATACTTGACAAAATCCCACTTCTACCCAAGATGGAGTAACAAGTATTGCATCTAAAACAGTTTATAAAACTACAGCAGAAAAAATATATGAAGCAAAGGTTTTCAAGCCACTGGACATCAAGCAATAAAAGATACTGGTATCCAGAGATGAGAAATAAGCAATATTTGCCCTAAAATTGCCCCAGCTTACTACTGGTAGAGAAAGTTTTCACTCTGCCATGTATATTAGAAACTATAACACAAAAACTAAAACAAAACAATTTTTAAGGGAGGACAGGCATACCTTGAAGATACTGCAGGTTTGGTTCCAGACCACCGCAATAAAATGAATATCACAGTAAAGCGAGTCACACAAATATTTTGGTTTCCCAGTGCATATAAAAGTTATGTTTACAGTATATTGCAGTCTATTAAGCGTACCGTAGCACTATGTCTTAAAATGTGCATATGTTAATTAAAATACATTTTATTGCTAAAAAATGCTACCCATCATCTGAGCCTTCAGTGAGTCATAATCCTTTTGCTGGTGGAGGGTCTTGCCTCAGTGTTGATGGCTGCTGACTGGCCAGGGTGCTGGTTGCTCTCAAGGTTGGGGTGGGTGTGGCAATTTCTTAACATACGGCAACAGCGAAGTTTGCCACATCAATTGACCCTCCCTTTCACGAAAGATTTCTCTGTAGCACAAAGTGCTGTTTGATAGCATTTTACCCACTGTAGAACTTCTTTCAAATTGGAGTTGATCCTCTCACATCCTGCCCCTGCTTTATCAACTAAATTTATATAATATTCTAAACGCTTTTTTGTTGTTTCAACAATCTTCACAGCATCTTCACCAGGAGTAGATTTCATCTCAAGAAAACACTTTTTTTGCTCATCCATTAGAAGCAACTCCTCATCCATTCAAGTTTTATCATGAGATTACAGCAATTAAATCACATCTTCAGGCTCCACTTCTAATTCTAGTTTTCTTGTTATTTCCACCATATCTGCAGTTACTTCCTCCAATGAAGAGTCATCCAAGAGGGTCGGAATCAATTTCTTCCAGACTTCAGGTAATGTAGATATTTTAACCTCTTCTCATGAATCATGAATGTTCTTAATGGCACCTAGAATGGTGAACCTTTTCCAGAACAATTTCAATTTACTTTGTGCAGATGCATCAGAGGAATCCCTCTCTATGGCAGCTATCGCCTTACAAGATGTATTTCTTAAGTAATAAGACTTGAAAGTCAAAATTACTCCTTGATCCATGGACTTTAGAATGGAAGTTGTGTTAACAGTCATGACAACAACATGAATCTCATCGTACATCTCCATCAGAGCTCTTGGATGACCAGGTGCACTGTTGATGAGCAGCAGTATTTCGAAAGAAAGCTTCTTTTCTGAGCAGTAGGTCACAACAGTGGGCTTGAAGTATTCAGTTAACCATGTTGTAAACAGATGTGCTGCCATCCAGGCTTTGTTGTTCCACATACAGAGCACAGGCAGAGCAGATTTAGCATCATTCTTAAGGGCCTTAGGATTTTCAGAATGGTAAATGAGCACTGGCTTCTTCCTCAAGGCACCAGCTGCATTAGCCCCTAACAAGAGAGTCAGCCTGTCCTTTGAAGCTTTGAAGTCAGGCACTGACTTTCTCTATCTATGAAATTCCTAGATGGCATCTTCTTCCAGTAGAAGGCTGTTTAATCTACACTGAAAATCTATTGTTTAGAATCATTCACCTTCATGAATTATCTTACCTAGATCTTCTAGACAACTTGCTACAGTTTTTACATCAGCACTTTCTGCCTCACCTTGCACTTTTATGTTATGGAGAAGGCTTCTTTCCTTAAACCTCATGAACCAACTTCTGCCAGCATCAAAGTTTTCTTCTGCAGCTTCCTCATCTCTCTCAAACTTCATAGAATTGAGGAGAGTTAGGGCCTTCCTCTGGCTTTAAGGGAATGTTATGGTTCTGGTTTGATCTTCCATCCTGACCACTAAAACTTTCATCATATCAGCAATAAGGCTGTTTGCTTTCTTAATATTTGTGTGTTCACTGGAGCAGCACTTTAAATTTTCTTCAAGAACTTTCTGCATTCACAACTTGGCTAACTGTTTGGTGCAAGAGGCCAAGTTTTCAGCCTATCTTGGCTTCTGACATGCCTTCCTCACTAAGGGTAATAATTTTTAGCTTTTGATTAAAGTGAGAGACGTGATTCTTCCTTTCACTTGAACACTTAGAGGCCACTGTAGGGTTATTAACTGGCAAATTTCAATATTGTTATGTCTTGGGGACTAGGGTGGTCCTTGGGGAGGGAGAGAGATGCGGGAACAGCAAGTAGATGGAGCAGTCACGCACACACATTTATTAAGTTCACTGTCTTAGATGGGCACAGTCTGTGGCACCCCAAAACGATGACAATAGTAACATCAGAGATCACTGATCACAGATCACCATCACAAATAAAAGAACAAGGAAGAAGTCTGAAATATTGTGAAAATTACCAAAATGTGACACAGGGACATGAAGCGAACAAATGCTGTTGGGAAAATGGTGCCAACAGACTTGTTCAATGCAGGGTTGCCGTAAAGCAAAGCACAATAAAACAAGGTATGCCTGTATAATTGATATGGTAAGAGGAGAAAAAAATAAAATCACATAAAATGCTCAATTAAGCCTAAGCAAGAAGAAGATAAGATAATTAAAATTAAGCAATGAAGTCAAAAACAATAGAGAAAATCAACAAAATCAAAAGCTGGTTCTTTAAGAACAATAAAATTGAGTAGCCTGTAGCCAGGCTAACCAAGAAATAGAGAAAACACCAAGAAGAAACCAAGAATAAAGAGAGATATACATATGAAAAATTAAAGAAAGGTCATCACTATTTATTCCATGAACATTAAAAAGATAATAAAGGGGCTTCCCTGGTGGTACAGTGGTTGAGAGTCCGCCTGCCGATGCAGGGGATGCAGGTTCATGCCCCGGTCTGGGAGGATCCCACATGCCGCGGAGCGGCTGGGCCCGTGGGCCATGGCCGCTGGGCCTGCACGTCCGGAGCTTGTGCTCCGCAATGGGAGCAGCTACGGCAGTGAGAGGCCCACGTACCACAAAAAAAAAGATAATGAAGGCATGCTATGAACAATGCTATTGCCACAAATTTGATAACTTAAGGGTACCAATTCCTTAAAAGACACACAACCAAAATACAAGGAGAAATAATCTGAGTAGGCCTATATCTATTAAAGAAATTAAGTCCAAAATTAGTAACTTTCATAAAAAGACAGAAAAGGCATCTATATTTTTAAAAGAAGTAAAAACTATCCTTATTTTCAGATAACATGATCTTATACATAGAAAAACATAAGGAACTCACTAAAAAGCAAGGTTGTAGGATATAACATTAATATACATAAATCAATTGTATTTCTATACACTAGCTATGAACAATCCAAAACTGAAATTTAAAAAGCAATCCTATTTATAATAGCATCAAAAAAATATGCAGGAATAAATTTAACATAAGATGTATAAGACTTGTACACCAAAAATCACAAAACATCTTTGAAAAAAGTAAAGAGCCTATGAGAGGTGTTTAGGTCATGAGGATGGAGCCATCATGAATGGGATTAGTGCCCTTATAAAAGAGACCCCAGACCCCTTTCCCCTCCTGCCTGTATACCACCACTACAACCACACATTTTAACCCAGGAAATTTGAAAATTTTCTCATACTGAAAAAAAATAGAGGGGTGGGGGTGGTGGTGTGATGGATTGGGTGATTAGGATTGACATGTATACACTGATGTGTATAAAATTGATGACTAATAAGAACCTGCTGTATAAAAAAACAAATAAAATAAAATTCAAAAAGAAAAAAAATAGAAAACCTGAATCACCTTAAAATCCTTAAAGAAATTAAACTCATAGTATAAAAAATACCCATAAAATATTCTTATCCAAGTTTTACAGATGAGTTCTACCAAAAATAAGGAACAGATAAGTTTAATCTTACATAAACTCCTCTCTAGAAGGAATTTTTTCATTTATCAACTCATTTAATAAGTCTAGTATAACTTTGATACTCAAACCAGGCAAAGATAGCAAAAGTAAAATTACAATCCCATCTCATTCATTAACACATTATTTTGTGTCCAAAATAGAGATGCAGGATGGATGGACCCCTACTCAAAATCTCTTTCTAATGTAAAAACTGGTGACAACCACACACACCAAGAGGGTATGAAAACGTTAATTATTCACACAGTGAGGCTTTTAGGAGAGGGCAACCCCAACTGGTCCAAAAACGGATTGAGAGAACAAGAAAAGGAGGCTGGCTTGCAGTTTTCACTGTGGATAGGGAGTGGGCTGGAGTGGGGGTTTCCACACACAGGCAAAAGCTTGCGCAGTTTAATACCCCAGCTGCTCCAGAGGAAGAAGCACCCAGGTTTTTTTATCAGTTTGCCCAGATGCAGAACAGAGGAGAAGATGGAGAGATGACTTAAACATCGCCATGAGTCAAACACCAAACATCAAAAGATGGAGTCAGATTCTCTGTTACAATTCGCTCCTGACTGACTGACATCGGAAACATGCCATCATCAGTCTTCACTGCTGAACCAAATTTTGGTGAGGGTCCATGCTGCTTCTGTATGGGGTCTTCAAAGCACACATATAAAAGCCTAAGCTAAATTTTAGCAGCGAGTTTTATAAAAAGACAATTTATCATGACCAAACTAGACTTATTCCAGGAATTCAAAGTTAGTCCGACGTCAGACAAGTTTATTAACGTAATTTATTGTGTTAACCAATAAAAGAAGAAAACCAAATGATTATTTAAGTAGCTACTGAAAGAGCCTTTGTTAAAATTCAACACTTGTTCAAGCTATAATCTCCTACTGATTTATAAATAGAAGGAAATTTTCTTAGTATGTTAAATAATAAGTAGAAAAAAAATCCTTACAAATACCTACTTAATGGAAAAATATTCCAAGCATCTCCTTTAAAATCAGGAACAAAATAAGAGTGCATCCTATTACCACTTCTATTAAACACTGCACTGGAATTTTTATCTCACACAGAGAGGAAGAAAGACAAAAGACAGAGGAATTGAAAAGAAAAGCTGATGGTGTTCACAGATAATACTCTTGTCTATTAAAAAAAAAAAGAAACTGCAGGCATATTATGAAAATTAATTAGTGAGCTCAGCAAGGTGAATAAATATAAAATCAATAATCAGTATTATTCTAGACATCAGTAACAAACAAAAAGAATATGATAATAAACATAATTGTTTATAGTAGCTCAAAAATATAAGTAACATAAAAATAAATCTAACATACAAAATCTTTAAGGAGAAAATTATAAAGCTGATGAAAAGACATTACAGAAGACAAATAACTGAAGAGACATATGTCGATAAAGAGGAAGACAACGTTGTAAAGTTGAGGAATCTCTCCAGCTGTATCACAAGATCTAAATTAATTCCTATCAAACTCCAATAAGACTTTTAATAAAACTTGAAAAGCTCATTCTAAACTTTACTTGTAAGTGCAAAGACTTGAAATAGTCAAGAAATCACTGAAGAAAGAAAAAGAGAGGTCAGTCACCTACCATGCATCAAGGCCTGTTACAAAGCTATGGGAATTAAGGCAGTGGGGTATTGGAATAGAGAGAGACATAGCAGGTCAATGGGAAAAAATTCCTCAAAACCCCAAAACAAACTCACACGTTTGTATGAACTGGAAAAGGACCCTGTGGGACCCTCCTGGGTACAAATCCTTTCTGTGTCCCCCATTTCTTGTTTGTAGAAAATAGGCTTCATGCAGCCTCCACGACCTTCCTTGAGTTCCAAAGGGCAGATTCAAACAGCTGCTGATCAGGGAAGGGAGGGGATGGAGATACAAAGGAGGAGCAGTCAAGACACAACAGTGCAGCCTTGGGGCAGGGTGATGTCCCCCCTCAAGGGATACACATAACAATGTCTTTAAACCCTATATAGAATTAAAACCCAGCAAATGGAAGATGTCAGCATTCTTCTATGAGAAAGACCACCTGAGGCCAGACTAAAGAAACTGGAGAGGCTCATCAAGAAGATTACCTGAGACCAGATTAAAGGACTGCAGGCCCTGAACACACCCTAATCTTATCAGCAAACCCACCCTTGAACCATTGCCATAAAACTTCTCACCAAACTCCCCTTGGTTGGGACACATGGATTTCGAGGGCAGGAGCCTGCTGTGTCCCCCTTTGCCTGGCAAAGCAATAAAGTTATTCTTTTCTACTTCACCCGAAACTCTGTCTCTGAGGTTCAATTCAGTGCTGGTGCACAGATACTGAGCTTTTGACATCAAGTGAAGTGTTTATTAAACAAGGACTAACCTTAAAAATCTTTACATCCCATACCCATCAGTCACTGGAGGAGGACCCTGAAAATAAGAGCATGAACTTGGATGAGGCAGGTCTCTACAGCTGAGTCCATCTCTCCAAGAGTCTGAGAGCTGAGGGCAGCCTTGCAGCAACACTCCTAGTAACTAGGAGAGAAAGTCCACTCCCAAGGATGGGGAAAGGGTATATAATGAAGGGTCTACCATAGAAGTGGGCATAGCTGTTAGATATAAGGAAATTAATTACTGATATCCACTGTGGTTTGGGGATTGGAATTATTTTCAGATTTCAATTCCTTCATCAACGCCACTCACTATCTGACATTCCTGCAGCAAAAGCTGGGCCAGATCTGGGATACATATCAATTGCTGTATCTGCTTCCTTCTGTCCTAGCCTTACTCCAGAGTTGTCATACTTGGATCGGGTCTATTTGCAGCTTGTTGAAAGTTGAAAATTTTTTAAAAATTTTATTTATTTTTGGCTGCGTTGGGTATTCATTGCAGCACGTGGGCTTTCTCTAGCTGCAGCAAGCGGGGGGCTACTCTTCATTGTGGTGCGCGGGCTTCTCATTGCGGTGGCTTCTCTTGTTGCGGAGCATGGGGCTCTAGGCGCATGAGCTTCTGTAGTTGTGGTGCGTGGGCTCAGTAATTGTGGCGCACGGGCTTAGTTGCCCTGCAGCATGTGGGATCTTCCTGGACCAGGGCTCGAACCCGTGTCCCCTGCATTGGCAGGTGGATTCTTAACCACTGCACCACTAGGGAAGTCCCAAAAGTTGAAATATAGAACTTGACATGTGAAAACCTTGAATTTGAATTTTGGCAGGCTTTAACATCAATTTCAATAACCGGTGTTACTTCTGGTCACACCCACAAAGCCCTCTCCACCACCACCCAACCACCACCCCTCAAATTAACTCCGAGCTGCCCTCTAGAGCTATGGTTTATCTTGCCTCTTCCTTTCTTCTCCCATTTTCTGCAGGGTGGTGAGTAAGATGAGAAAATTTACTGAACTCAATGGTGGTTAAACAAAGATTTGTTTTTCTAAGGATGAATTTAGTTTTCTGGGAGGCTTTTAAAATTAGATCTATTCTTATCTAAAAAAGATGGCATTGTGGGCGAAAAATGTCATATCAGTATCAGTAAACAAAGGATGTTGTGGCCATCAAGCCACCAATGACTGTAGCCGCCCCTGACAGTGCACCCTGAGGGGATTCACGGTGGAGAAAAACAGGATACTGGCCCTCGATAGTTAAGGTGCACATCAAAGGGAATGAGCCTAGACTCCTGCATCCTCATACACAGAAGAGCACTAAATTCACCCACTTGAGATGCCTGTTTTTCTTTAATTAACAGTAAACTTTTGATATTCCAACTACCTGGTTTTTGTTGAAAAACTTCTATGTATCCTGGCTCGCCCCTTATCTCTTCGGAGCAGACCTTTATAGTGATCTGAGAGGCTGGCTTCCCAGGCTTAAATCCTCAGAAAGTCTGCCAATTTAAGCATAATTTAGCTTTTAGGTTGTGCAATGTTTTTCAGTCCACAGTGATCTAAACAGTTATTTACAAAAGGCACTTTAATCCTGAGAAGGTATATTAGATTACAAACAAGAAGCTTGGGTCTGAGAAGAATTTGCATTTTTAATACTCCTTCCACATGAATTCAAGAATCAGGCTAGGAGGGGTGGGAATGAGAATAAGCGACTCTCTCAAGACATTTCACAATAAGCCTGTGACAATTCCAAAAATAAGAGACTAGAGTTTCTTACTTCCAAGCCAAGAAGACAGATATGTTAGCATTCATTTCAAAATCCCTAGGTCTCAACTACTATAAGGTCTCAGTTAGTTTGTTTGTATTTGCATAAGGCAGTCATGCCTGAACTCAAGCCAATTTAGGGTTCCTAGAAAAATGGCAAAGATTGAAAAGGGAAAAGAAAAAGATGAAAAGGTTTCATTCTACTTTAACCGGAAACTATTTTTATGATTAGAACACAAATTACTTGTTGATCCTTCCGCCCAAGCATCTAGAGAGGCACATAAGTTCTTCAATTAGTAAAATCAATCAACAGGATGACTTTCGGTCACCGTTGAGCAGACTTGCTCTCAGCCGAGGACACGGAGGGGAAATGTGCTGCATTCCATTAACGAATCAGGGAGCCACCTCATTCTTCACAAGGAGGATTAATTCAGTGAAACAAAGACGTGGGAGGTGTTGGTTTTGCTTGCTCCCCTATACACCGTCTCAACGCTACTCCCCTAGAGGAAAAGTGATGAACGCTGAGAGATCTGAATCAACCACCAAATTGTGCTCTGTCCTTTTAGCCATTGTTAGCATCAATCCCATTTGAATACGCTGGCCTTGTTTTAAATAGAACACAAAGAAATTAAACAGTGCTAATTGACTTGCTTCCAGATTTTAAAGGTTTGAGTGGCATCTGCTTTCTGATCTGGCTAAATATAAAAACATGACACTTTTTTAAGAAAACTGTTTTGTATCCCATTCAGTCCCTTGAACCAACATCTGTTAACACAAATTCTGATTGTGATGTTTATATTTCTCCATTCTTCCTCCCTTTTCTTCTCATCTCTTAAACTATTGACTTGTTCTGAGATCTTCCCATGACTAAAGCCATCCTCAAAGACTATTACACTGTACCCACACAGGAATCCCACAGCCCTTGGGATTTACGTTTATATCACCTGAAGCATCTCCTTTTTCCTGACCCGCGATGTGGACTTCTAAGTCAAAGTTTCTACATCTTCTGTGTTGCCTAGTACAACCGAAGCCAAATCCGGCCTCTGCACTCCAACACCAAATTAAATCTCAGAGACAGAGTTTTGGGTGAATCATTGGGTTGGCTCAAAAGTTTGTTCGGGTTTTTCCATAACATCTTATGGAAAAACCTGAACGAAGTTTTGGGCCAACCCAATAGAAAAGAATATCTTTATTGCTTTGCCAGCAAAGAGGGCCACAGGGGGCTAATGCCTTCAAAACTGTGTGTGCCAACCTGAAGGGGGTAGTGAGGAGCTTTACAGCAATGGTTCAAAGGGGTGGGTGTGATCAGCTTGAGGACATTCTTCTGATTGGTTGGTAGTGAGGTAACCGGGAGTTGGCATATTCAACCTTCTGGTTCCAACTGGTCTGGGGTCTACATGCTTGTGGGCAGCATACAGTTAACTTCTCCCACTTGGTGGGGGTTTCAGTATCAGGAAAACAGCTCAAAGATATTGTTACATGTACCCCTTGAGGGGGGAACCAGGACCTGCCCCGAGGCTGCACTGTTGTGTCTTGACTGCTCCTCCTTTGTCTCTGCATCCCCTCCCCTCCCTGATTAACAACTGTTTGAACCTGCCTGTTGGAACTCAGGGAAAGTCATGGAGGCTGAATGAAGCCTATTTCCTGTAATCAAGAAATGGGGGACACAGAAAGGTTTTTGTGCCCAGGAGCCCCACAGAGTCCTGCTTGGTTTCACAATTTTGTGTTCATCAGGCACTCAATGTTTGTATTTAAGAGAATAAAATTTTTGTTTTCTCTGTTCAATTGCAAATTAGCAAATTAAAAACTGAACCATAAGATCAAATTACTTAACAACTATTCTTCCTAGGAGACTTTATGCTCATGCACACAAGAGTGAAGAGGACTAAACCCTTTCTTCATTTTTGAAATTTTGGACACAAGTCAAAGAGCCCTGATGGATAAATAAGCCAGAATGAAAGGGACAAAGTTTCATCGTTTAGGTGTTCCCAGGAGAAGACCCTGAGACAAGAATTTGAGTGGAAATAATTCACTTGGGAGGTGATAGCGGGAAATACCAGTAGGGAGGTGGGAAAGGAAGGGAGGGAAAGGAAGGGAGCCAATAAAGTGTCCATTATTAAGTAGGTTATCAAGGCAGTACCTGGAACTTAACCACTGGGCAGCTCCAGGAGCCAATGCATAGCATGTGCAGTAGTTACCCTGCCTACAGAGCGAGGGAGCGGGGGTACTTATACTCTGACTCCCATTGACCTTGGGTAAGAGCCTCTGGGAATGGGAGGACTGTAGATTTCACACACTTCCATCTTGCCTTGGGCATGGAGAAAGCAGAAACCGGTGACAGAGAAAGCCCTTAGGAAAAACAAAAATCTAAAACACACACACACAAGTGCTGGTCTTTAGAAGTCAGGTCTGAATGCAGACAAGGAATGTCAGGGAGGCATCAAGAGTCTGCTAGATACAGAAGCCAATCTACATAATTTGGACCCTAAAATTAGCCTGACCATCTCGATTGCTTGGTTCTCTGTCCACTGCTGTATTGCTGGGGAGAGAAAGACCTGAACCTTATGTTTCACCTAGGGAAACATAATGCAAACTTAAGGTATGAAACAGGATGGTAGAAACCATAAAACAAGATGAAATGAGTTTCCCAAATATGACAGAAAGAATGTCAGGAGGCAGAATAAAAGTAAATCTTTTGAGCAAATTCATGAACTCCTCTAAGATAGAGTACAAGAAATGCTTTTATTTTCCTTTCTAAATCAAATCCAAGTTAGGTTTGAGGCCATACTCAAAAAGTGAGTGTGAAGTTCAAAGTCAGTCAATTTCACAGCTTGCTGTCTCACCTTGGGTTGTACCAAGACCTCTGGGCTCATACAACACAAGAAAATTATAGGAGCGCCTGATGAGGCCCTCATCTTGTCTTACGGAAAACTGGTCATTGCCCCAGTCATGCTGGTCCATTTACAGATGCCAGCCTGGAGTCAACTATTCCTCAGTGTCACACTTTGCCACAGGCAGCATTACTACAGGCCCCAAGTCCTCAGCAAAGCGGTTAGAACACAGCCATCCACGGAGTCACCACTGTAAAAGGTCTAGGGTAGTTAGTACTGTGGACTTAAAAAAATGCTCACAACCTAAAAGTTGAGAGTTATGTTTTATTCAGTGGAAAGTTTTAGGACTTCAAGCCTGGGAGGCAGCACCTCAAATAACCCTGAGAGAACTGCTCCAAGGAGATGAGGGGGAGAGCCAGGGTATACAGAAGTTTTGCAACAAAGGGCAGGGGGTTGGGAACATCCGATTATTGTAAATTAAAGAAAACCAGATATCCCAAGTTAAGGAATTTAGCACTTTTCTGTGTATGGGAAGATGCAAGAGTCTGGGCTCACTGAAATCATTCCTTTGATGTGCACCTCAGCTCTCTGGCATCAGCATCCTGTGTTTTCACATCCTGAGTTTCCTCAAGGCTCGCCCTAGGGAGTGGCTGCAGTCTGATGGCTGCTATATGGCAGGTATTCTTTCCTTCCTGAGTTTCCTCAGGGCTCAGGTTGGAGGTCTGCAATTGCTGATGATGGTGACATCCTTTGTTTACTGATATGGCAGGAAATATTCCATTTCTCAGCACTAAGAGATCACAGTTCTCTACCACCTTTGGAAACCCCCATTCTCTCAGTCCCCTGGAATCTCACTCTTTTGCTCTGTGGTCAGACCAGGCCTTATTCCCCTCAAAGCACCAACCATACCCGCAACTTCTTCACATGATCCATCCTCTATGGGGTCAGACCAATTGTTCTCAAACCTCAAAGAGTCATGTGAAAACACAGGTTATTCAGGCGTTTGGGAGTAGGTGCTCCAGAGACCACACAGTAAGAACAGTTTGCAAAAACATTATTTGGGGATGTCTCCAAAGTGTGGCAACTTCTTTTTTCCCCAGGAATACTAAAAACTACTAAGTACCTTTGTACCAAGTAAGCCCAGAAATCAAGAAGATGATACCTTGGCTGCCTTTCCTGTGAGGGAGAGGAGTAAAAGTTCAAAAAGCACATGAAAAGATGCTCAACATCACTACTATCAGAGAAATGCAAGTCAAAACTACAATGAGGTATCACCTCACAGAGCTCAGAATGACCATCATCAAAAAGTCTACAAATGATAAATGCTGGAGAGGGTGTGGAGAAAAGGGAACCCTCTTGCACTGCTGGTGGGAATGTAAATTGGTGCAGCCACTATGGAGAACAGTATGGAGGTTCCTTAAAAAACTAAATATAGAGCTACCATGTGATCCAGCGATCCCACTGCTGGGCATACATCTGGAGAAAACCATACTTTGAAAAGATACAGGCACCCCGGTGTTCACTGCAGCACTATTTACAATAGCCAAGACATGGAAGCAACCTAAATGTCCATCAACAGATGAATGGATAAAGATGTGGTACATATATATAATGGAATATTACTCAGCCATAAGAAAGAATGAAAAAATGCCTTTTGCAGCAACACGGATGGACCTAGAGATTATCATACCAAGTGAAGTAAGTCAGACAGAGAACGACAAGTATCATATGATGTCATTTATATGCAGAATCTAAAAAATGATACAAATGAACTTATTTATAAAATAGAAACAGACTCACAGACTTAGAAAACAAATTTATGGTTACCAAAGGGGAAAGGTGGTGGTGGCAGGATAAATAGGGAGGGTGGGATTAACATATACACACTACTATATATAAGACAGATAACCAACAAGAACCTGTGGTATAGCACAGGGAACTCTACTCAATACTCTGTAAATGACTAAACATATGTCAGGAGCTCTCTGGGATTAGGCCGTTGTGGGGATTACGTCACTAGAGACAAATGCCCATAAATATTTCTCACAAGCTGATGGTTTTTGCTGACCCCACCAAAAGACAGGATCTCACCTTGTTGTCCCTGCTTATTCTACCACAATCACCCAGAGCATGTGAAGTGAGAGGAAGGCTAGAAAGCAAACTCAGTTAATTCACAAATTGTATGAACAATGGAAGCTGGGACAAAGATGCATCCAAATAAGTACTGATATCAATTTGGACTTTTAGGACCAAGGACAGCAACTCTGAGTGCCAAGACTTTGTAGGACTTAGACAAGTTATTTACTCTCCCAGAGGTCCAGTTTTTGTGGCAATAAAAAGGGAGTGTGATTGGTTATTGGAAGGATAGAAATAAGCTCAGGTGTGTAAAGCACTTATCATGGTGCCTGGCATATTGTGGGTTTTCCACAAACGTCTGCTAGCGCTGCCTAGAAGTGGGAAGCCAGTAGAAACAGAAGATATTCTGACACTGTGATCAAACCATTTCTTTAACCTGTGCTTCCATTTTTACTCTGATCTGCCTTGGTTTATCTCTGACATTCACTTCCCTCAACTTTGTTGCAAGGATATCACACGGTTATATACGTGAAAGTACGTAAAAATTTTCAAGTCACATAAAGATATGTTTTACTTGTTTTAGCACCTTAATGAGGCTGATTATTTTCCACACCTGTCTCTCATGGATTGTTGGTATCAAAGTAGATACAATGTGAGAGATTTGTGGGAAAAAATGAAAAAGAACTACTTTAACGCATGATTATGCTATTTCTTACTCTCTATTTTATACGGGAAAACTTCAGGTTACCACAAGCACTTAACCTACTCCTTGACAAAACTGAGCAAAAGTCAGATTAAACCAGCACGTTCTGGGACTTAGAGGGTGCAAAGTCCCCCTTCCCTCCTCTCAAGAGGTTAGAAGTCTTTCCAGAAACAAAGCAAGTCATTAATCCTTGGTCAGCAGTATTTTGCATTTGTTAAGACAGCAAATTCAGTTTGACATTTTCTATTTATTTTTCTAGCTGAGTTAGAATGCTCATGGATGATATGAAAGATTGTACTAAAGTGGCATCTGACCCATTTACTGCTGCAAGTAGGGCTATCAGGGAAACCAGAGGAATGCCACAAATCAAGGAGACATCACCTTAAGGTTTTGCTCTTTCTACTTTAAAGAAAATAGAATTTGAATATATCCTGAATCTGAAATTAAAATGTCATATTGCACGTCACACATCAATGTTAATTCTCTGGCATTCTATGAGTCCACTGGTGGACTTTACTCTTCTCTTATTCTTGTCACCGAGGGAAGAGAGATAAATAAAAAATGAAAGTCTTTCAAAATGAAGACATGAAGAAAAGTGCCAAAATCTAGGTCTTGGCCTTTATTAACAAGTCAGAAACTTCATTCCAGTGGGAAAAAATAGCAAAGATTGAAAGTAACACAGAAATGATCATCTGAATCAAAAAGTGCACACTTACTGTCCCATTAAAAGGCAGAGAGCATTTACTACAATATGTATAATCAGGTGTAGTTATTCACCTTTGTCAAGAGCAGATGTCTGAATTATATTGACATCTGAAACGAGATAGCCTGTCAGGAATACCAAAATCTTACAGGTCAAAGTCTAGGGATTTTTTTACAGCTACCTTCCCTTGATACCCTCTAAAACTGGGGAATCAATTAAAGAAGTTAGCCTCTATGACATTTAGATGTTCATAGCTTTCTTCCCTAACAAACTCTCAATAGTCCCCATGGGTAATCTTGTCACCCCTGGGAACTCAGCCTTCAGTGCCTCCTACTTGATTGGTCCCATACGTGAGTCCTTGCCTGGAGTGAGCTACCTCAGTTCATTCATTCATTGATTCATCCATCCACCCATACATCCACCCACCATTTATTCATCTATTTATCCATACCTCCATTATTCATTTTCTTCTAACATGTATCATTAGGTGTTGGGAATAAAACAAAACCATATCATAATATAGGTCCTCTCTGCTGTGCCCTTGCTTTCCCTCATCTCTGGGATTTATCCTAGACAATGAAAAAAGTTCACCTCCAGAAGTGAATTTTCCCGTGTGCCACAACTACTGAGCCTGCGCTCTAAAAGCTGGACTTCATGATATTTTCTAAATCTTCTGTTGATTTCCTAACACATGCCATATAGTTCCTGCTCTAAGTATCTTTTTTGTACAAGTCTCCAATTTCGTTCATGAAAGATGACTGTGTCCTCTGTGTACAAAGAAAAGGTAGGACTTCCACATGAACCTCCATGCCTCATTTTCTTAACCCATGCACAGAAATGCCATGAATTGTTGCTATGATTTTTCCTAGAGCCATCTCTTGGATCCACAGTAATATAAAAGTTTCCTTTGAAGACAATCTACGAAATGGGAGAAAATAGTTGCAAACATTGTGACCGACAAGGGCTTAATTTCCAAATATACAAACTGCTCACACAGCTCAATATCAGAAAAGCAAACAATCCAATCAAAAAATGGGCAGAAGACCTAAATAAGCATTTCTCCAAAGAAGACGTACAGATGGCCAACAGGCACATGGAAAGATGCTCAACATTGCTAATTATTAGAGAAATGCAAATCAAAACTATACCTCACACCAGTCAGAATGGGCATCGCTAAAAATGTCTACAAATAATAAATGCTGGAGAGGGTGTGGAGAAAAGGGAACCCTTGTAGACTGTTGGTGGGAATGTATATTGGTGCAGCCACTATGCAGAACAGTAGAGAGGGTCCTTTGAAAACTAAATATAGAGTTACCATATGATCCAGCAATCCCACTCCTGAGTGTATATTCGGAAAAGACAAAAACTCTAATTCAAAAAGATACATGCATCCCATTGTTCATAGCAGCACCATTTATAGTAGCCAAACATGGAAGCAACCAAAATGTCTATTAAGAGATGAATGGATAAAGAAGATGTGGCATATATATATATATATATATATATATATATATAATGGAATACTACTCAGCCATAAAAAAGAATGAAATAACGCCATTTGCAGCAACAGGGATGGACCTAGAGAAATAAGTAAGTCAGACAGAGAAAGACAAATATCATATGTTAACACTTATATGTGGAATCTAGAAAATGATACAAATGAACTTACTTACAAAACAGAAACAGACTCACAGACACAGAAAACAAACTTACAGTTACCAAAGAGGAAAGGGGAAGAGGGATAAATTAGGAATTTGGGATTAGCAGATACAAACTACTATATATAAATTAGATCTATAACAAGGTCCAAATATATATATATATATCTGAATCACTTTGCTGTACACCAGAAAGGAAAACAACATTGCAATCAACTATACTCCAATAAAAAAAAATTCCTTTGAAAGCCAGGACTATACATTACCATGTTTGTAAAAGCCATAGTGCTGGGACTTCTCTGGTGGCGCGGTGGTTAAAAATCCACCTGCCAATGCAGGGTACACGGGTTCGAGCCCTGGTCCAGGAAGATCCCACATGCCGCGGAGCAACTAAGCCTGTGTGCCACAACTACTGAGCCTGCGCTCTAGAGCCCGCGAGCTACAACTACTGAGCCCGCGTGCCACAACTAATGAAGCCTGCACGCCTAGAGCCCGGACTCCTCAACAAGAAAAGCCACTGCAATGAGAAGCCCGTGCACCACAACGAAGGGTAGCCCCCATTCACCGCAACTAGAGAAAGCCCGCGTGCAGCAACGAAGACCCAACGCAGCCAAAAATAAATAACATAAAATAAATAAATCTATTAAAAAAGAAAAAGCCATAGTGCCAAACCCAGTGCTATGGATTAGAAACCCAATAGATAATGTTGCATAAAATTAACCACAGGCAAAACTTAGCTCAAGATCCAGCAAGTCCCCTCCCCTCCCCCCCACAAATCAAACAGTTCTTTGCAGTGAGAAGAGACATCAGGTTGGGCTCCAAGGGCAGAATCTCATGGCAGCGCTGTGCATGGCTCAGAGCACAGAACCAGGGATTAAAAATGGAAAAACTGTAAGAGGTCAGATCCCGGATATGAAGAAGAAACTTTTAACACTTAAAAGTTTCCAGCAATGAATCTGGCTCTATCAAGAATGCTTCTCTAATGGCCACACATCCAAAACCAAAACAGTGTTCTTAACCTTGGTGATAGCATTAAGATGTAGTCAACTATAAAATTCAGAACACCTGGGAGCTGTCATTAACATCTGTCTCCTCCTCACCAACCCACTGACACATCCGAACTGCCACCAAGACCAGCCAATTCCACCTTGTGTATATCTCCCCATTCTGTCCTCAAGGCTCCATCATGCTACCCCCTCCCTAGTTCAAGCCATCATCATGCCCTGCCCAGACCACCCTAATAATCTCCCATCTTGTCTACTCCCATCCACTCCTGTTCCCCTTCGATCTATTCTCTCCATCATATCCGCGGTGATTTTCAAGGCCATGACAGCCTTGCTCTACTAAATAGCTTCTTATTGCTGTCTCTGGGAAATTTCAATCCTTAATTTGGCTAACAAACTCGACATTAGGCCACCCCTCTTTCTTCCCTTTGTGACAGAGTGCTGCTCGGTCTTCCTTTCACTGCTTTCCAAACTCACTGGCTTACTTTAGTTCCCTAAACATGACATGACATGCTTCTTCTCATACCAGGACTTTCATACTATTGGTGTAGAGATTAGACCAGCTGACTGCTAACCTCTTATTCATTTCTGTATATATGAGTGGGTTGGAATGAGACGGCCATAAACAGAAGCCTTCAGATATCATCCAGTTTGAGAGAAAGTAACATCACCAGGGGCTACTCCAGCCACTGAAACATGATCTCCATAGAGCTTAGAAAATTTGAAATTTTTCTTTTGGGTCCCACAACTCTGTCCTTTCTGTGCCTTTGTTTTCATGCTACTCAAAACAATCACTACCATCAAAGTCCACCAGATGCAAAGTTTACCCCACCCATGCCTGTCTCATCTGGGTACCTCTGGGATTAGCTCTCGCCCTGTCTTCCACAATCTTCACCTCACAGGTCCTTTTGGATCCAGTTCTTCAAGTCCCTGCTATCTAGTCCCACAGTAAGTTGCTGAAGTAGGAAGAATGTGAGAATGGTCAAGAGCGGGGTCCTTGAGCTTAAAATACTGAGGTAATGCTCCAGCTCTACTACACACAGGCCCTATGATGCTAAACATATCACTCTTTCCTCATTCCCTACATTTTAGTGCAACACATCATTTTCAGTTGCCCTGTAACATCTCTGTATCTGCAGGGCTTTTTCTGTGTTGTTCCCGCTGCCAGCACCACTCCCGTCACTGACCTCTCTGCCTGCTTTACTCTTATTCCGATGGTCTCTCCCCAAGGGGTTCTTCCTTTAGTCCCCAAGTCTGTGTTTGCTGCCCTTGTATGTGATCCCTTGACACTTTCCACTTCCCTCATAAATGCACTTATCACACATGGTAATTATCTTCTTTAAAATTCACTTTCCCTCACTAGCTCTCAAGTCCAGTGTATATCCACAACTCTATTCCCCAGGGCTTGGCCCTACGCTGGGATAAGCAGTCATTATATGCTGAGTGAATGAAAATGCCAAAGGCAAAGTCTATTCATTCACCTCTAAACTCGACAAAGTTGTTGTGGGGATGAGTTTATTATATTTTTAAATATGCCGAGTGCAGTGCCTAGTACAAAAATGGCTAGTTTTGTCTAGCATCTAGTAGTAGCTCAATAAATACCATTTATTCACTTACCCACATGTATTTATGGCTACCATAAGCTACATTTATTACTCCCTCTGTAAGAATGCATTTTAGGTTTACATGTACCTTTTTGGAAATACAAGTCTTAATTCACTGAACAGAATTAAGGTATTGTGGCAGGCAATCAGTTTAACATCTAGGCATGTAGTCTTTCTGACCCTTAAATCACAGCACAATGGATAGAGCCCTGTTTCTGTCTCTAGGGGGATCAAACTTTGCCAGAAATTATCAAAGTCAGGGTAGGTCTGCCTGGTGTGAATGACAGAGTTCCTGGCAAGGCTCCTGGTACACCTGCAGCACCAGGTGGAATGCCACCTGGGTAGAGGGCCTTCCTTTGCCCTCAAGTCTCCCATGACCTGTCTTTTATCCTTCCTCCTCTGGTCATCCTCTATTTCCTCCTACCTGCCATACTCTCCTTCAATCCTTTTCTCTCTGTGACGCTCATTTTCACTTCAAGTGCTGTGTGGTAAACACACTGAACAAAAAGAGAAAAAGATAAATCTAACAACAGTGACAAGTATCAAACCATACCTTTTCCCCCAGGTATATCTTTCCTTCTAGGGATCTGAAAATGATTACCTGAGTTGTAGCCACTTAAAATTAGCATAACAACACCACCTTCATTGCCTAAAGGTGCAGACCTATCATTCTAAGAATTATATCTTAACCAACTTCAGAACTGGGACCATATCTTTTTTTAAAGCAAGGCTAAGTATCAAATACTATCTAGCTGGAATAATTCCTCCCCCTTTCAGGAATTAAAGGAAAAGAAGCCTTGATCTGCCTCAACTGTTAGATCCTCCTGTAAGTGGCTTAGAAATCAGAGAATTATAACTAGTATCTACAGAATGGTTCCATGTTGACTCCTGTCCCTCCATGCTACCTATATGGTTTTCAGAAAGACCCAGTGGGCCACAAGCCAAAGGGGGGTTGATACCAGGATTTGAAGAGTACAGACAAAGCCTGAACATTTATATAAAATGGAAAAAAAAATGAAGTAAACAAAAAGAAAAACTAGCCCAGTAGTTCTCCAAGTGTGATCCCTGGACCAGGAGCCTCAGAATCCAACACCTGGAAACACTTTAGAAATGCAAATTCTCAGCTCCCACCCCAGAACAACTGACTCCTGGTCTGGAGGAATCAGATCAGGTTTCAAGTGCAGAGGTTATTTTAAGTGAAGCTGAACAAATAGTTACAACTTAGAAATGACAAGACACAGGGAGAGCCATGCAAGTGAAGGTCTTTCCCCCCTTTACTTGGGTCCTGATCTTCTACACCTCGACTTTGGTCCTTAGCTTTACGTAGTAAGTGACTACTTCGTTATCATTTTTAAATTCACAGTGATATGTTTAGTCACAAATATTTTCCTACACTGGGGAAACAATTTTCTGGTAAGTTTCTTATCCTTTCATTGAAACTTCCTCCTTTTGTCTTGTAGCACCACTGCATACATTCTGCATGAATACTTTTTGTTATTATTTGTCTTTGATGAGGTGAATCCTCCTGGACCATTGGATGGGGGTTCTTGTCAGAGAGGAACTAAGATCAGTGTTTCTTCCTAGCAATTTTTCTCATGACAAAGGTTTGGGAATGAGTGCTTTAATATTTATTTCTTGCAGCCAGTAGAGATGACCACTGCAGAGCTGATTGCAAGATAGAATCTTTCCCCTCCCCTCAGTCTCTCCAATGGTTTGCTGCAAATACGTCTCATCTATCTGCATCCTCTCTTAATCCTGACCTTCCTGCCTTTCCTGTGACTCAAGTGAAATTCAAAATAATCCCCTACGGCAGGAAGGAGCTATTCTAGATATTTTAAACTCTCTTCTGTAGGGAACAAAATTTGTCACCCCAAAATGTCTCTTTGGCACATGGATTATTTTGAGCTGAAAACAATCAAGGCCCAGAAAACTCTGGAAGAACCACTGACCATCCCCCTAACTGCCTAAAGAATGTAGATAGAGGACCTGTTCCAGGAAGGGAGCATCACCATAGGTAACTACAGTATGAACTAGGTGTGTAGACAGGGAGGAACCTGGCAAAGTCTCTGTCAAAATTCCTCTCTGTGTCCCATTGTTTCTGCATTTGTTTACCAAACATTTGCTTTTCTGTTTTGTGGGAGGGGAAATTTCCCCTCTTCCCTCTTAGTTCTTTTGGCTGGCAATTAAAATGGCATAAGGCAGACTACCAGGGGAAAAAATTGAATTTATTACTTGCACACAGGAAATTCACGTAAGTATGAAGAATTCCAAAGACAGCAAGGCAAGGTGAGGTATCTATATTCTGGATTAAGGAGAAAGAGGTAGGGGCCTGAGGCTTCAAGGGGAAGGAAGGTATAACTCACAGGAAGATGAAAAGAGTTAACTAACGTTTGGTAAATAAATGTTTGCTGGGCCATCCAAAGACAGTGAGACACAGCGAGGACTTTGATGAAATGGGCTTTGCTAGGTTCGCCCGTCCACCACTCCTAATAGTTTACATAGTTATCCGTGGTGATAGCTCTGGGACAGGCTTCCTCTCTTAAATTCTTTTAGGCAGTAAGGGGGAACTTCAAAGTATCTTCCTGAGTCTTTCAGGCTTTGTTTGCTTTCAGCTCAAAATAATCCAAATACCAGAGTGGCTCATCTTGGAGGCCCGCCCTGACCCCATCACCATCTCCATGTCAATTGCCTTCCTTTCCTTTAAATTCCCAAACCACTACCCCCAACATCCTCTTTTGTCTTTAACTGAAGATGGCATTTAAGGTGAGGGTTTTGGCCATTTTTGCGAGCTACTCAGTTTTTCTGGGTCTCTTCCATGTATACATGTGATTAAACTTCTGTGTGGTTTTCTCCTGTTAATCAGTCTCATGTCAATTTAACTCTTGGACCAGCCAGAAGAACCTAGAATGGTAAAGGAACATTTCTTCTTCCCTGACACTGCCTTCTGCACCTAAGTCAAGAAGAAGAACCCCCCCCCCCCATATTTCCTACCTAATCCGTAATACATCTCCACACTGACAAGCAGTAAACAATAGGTCCTGTGCATGACGTCAGGCCATATGATCCAAGTCAAAGAGGAAAGATCATATTAAGTGAGAAAAGACTGATTTAGTTGTGTTACCGAACTCAGGTTCGTCTGCTCATCACTCAAGAATCCAACACTGAGAGACAGGGTTGGATAAAGGGAAAGATAGCTTTGTTGAGGAGGCCAGCAATCCTGGGGAGAAAGTGGACTCATGTCCCGAAGAACTAACTCTCCACTCCCCAGATTTTGCCCAGAGATTATGTAAGGAAGAGAGGAAGGGGTTACATGCTAGGGAGGGGGTGACCTGTTTTCAGAGATGACTCTCTGGACCATGCAGCTCCAAGTAGCTGTCACGTCTTGCTTGTGGTTGGAACACTATCTGAGCCATAAATCTTTGGTTAGCTATTCTTGGAGAAAAAAGAACAAGGGTGAAGCCTACAGAGCAACCGATCTTCAATCGTGATATGCATCAACTGCTCTCTCCATCAGCGTCCAGCTAAGCTAAGTTAATGGTGGACCAGAGGGAGAAGTCCGGCAGAGTCAGCACATGATACAGGCACCCCAATGTTCACTGCAGCACTATGTACAATAGCCAGGACATGGAAGCAACCTAAGTGTCCATCCACAGAGAAGTGGATAGAGAAGATGTGGCACATATATACAATGGAATATTACTCAGCCATAAAAAAGAATGAAATAATGCCATTTGCAGTGACATGGATGGACCTAGAGATTGTTATACTAAGTGAAGTAAGTCAGACGGAGAAAGACAAATATCGTCTGATATGGCTTATATGTGAAATCTAAAAAAAGGTACAAATGAACTTGTCTACAAAACAGAAATAGAGTCACAGATGTAGAAAATAAACTTACGGTTACCAAGGGGTAAAGGGGGGAGGGATCAATTGGGAGATTGGGATTGACGTATTCTAACTACAGTATATAAAACAGATAGCTAATGAGGACCTACTGTATAGCACAGGGAACTCTACTCAATGCTCTGTAATGACCTATATGGGAAAGGAATCTACAAAAGAGTGGATATATGTATATGTATTACTGATTCACTTTGCTGTACACCTGAAACTAACACAACATTGTAAATAAAATATACTCCAATAAAATTTTTTTTAAAAATCACAGACATATCGTAACTAAGAAATAGATCTGAAGTAATACTGAGGAGCTGAGAGTCCCCAGTGAGGTCTCACTGCCTCAGTTACAATCCCCACTGTCAGATTTTCCTTCCATCTCTATGGAAAAGGGACAAAGGTCCATCTTCTCTAACTTCTTAAAGCTTAGCATGGGTGATGAAGGATTCTTACAGTGGAAGAATTTGATGTGGTGTAAGATATATTCTTTGGTTCCCTTATGTGCTGGTTGGGATTCCAAAAGAGGCATCTCATTGCTAACTTTTTTAGTAATTCCTTTGCAAAGAGTCATCATTCCAATTATGAGCCCCTTGACTAGAAGATTAAACCCCACAATAATTAGTAAAAGAGTCCCAAGTTAAGGATTCCTTCAAGCATTGACCTAATCCCAGAAAGAATCTAAAAAATTCGTTAGTAAACCAATCTCATCTACCTTGAAATAGGGGAGTATGGTGGTCTAAAGTCATTTGGAGCCAGGTGACCTGTCATCCAATCTTTTCAATACTAGTCTCAACCTGTGAGAAGGTATTTATATAAGAGCAGTAGGTGGGGGCTATGTGCAGAACAGCACATTTAGCTCTGACAGTCGTCTTGAAACTGGTCATGCGGTGGTCTGGTCAGCATCATCTTGACTGTTTTAAGTGCAGTTAATCTTCAACTCCAGGGTCAGTTTGTTCCCATTCTCTTGAGGCCAGTTCCTGGAATTGTGTAAGCCCTAGATTCAGTACTGCTCAAGGTGGAGCAGCTTACGTCACGACTACAGTCTGGTCATTATGCGGTTAGCTTTTTCCCTCTGGCACCAGTCATAGTATCTGAGAAACAACTCAGCAATCTGTGTAGCTGTCATCTATGTCCTTCAGGGAGGAACTAAAGATTCTGTGACTCTATTGTCCTAATCATTAACTGCTTGAGCCTGCTCTTCTGTGACTCAGGGAGGCCTGGGAGACTTCAGCTCTTCTATAAGCAAGAGGCAGGGGACATGGAAGGGATTTTGTACCTGGGAAGGCCCTGCCAGGTCTTGTTCCATTTCAGTTGCAAATGTCAGTAGTCAGTTAGGCTCACTCACTGGCTATTTGACAGACTTGAGCCCACCAAACTAAGAGATACAGGGAATGTTAACTTGCTTAATTATACTTAACTGGTTTCCTGCCCTTCTCCACCTCACTTCCCTGCTGTTGTTTCCTGGAATCATCTCCCAAAATAAATGACTTTCACTGGAATCTTAGTCTTAGGATCTACTTCTGAGAGATACGGGGTTATTATGACAATTAAATGTGTAACAAGGTCCAATTTCACTAACCTCAGATTGGCCAAAACTAAGTGAAACAAAACGTATAGCTGCTTTATATTCATAACTACTCTAATCTTCTCACATGCCTCTAACCTGCTAGATGATGGTGGAAGGAAAATGGAAACACCTTAAGAAAAAAGCACAATTAATAATCAGTCTTAATTGGTTGATAAAAGGACTCCTTCAAATTCAAACTGCGGTCCTTTCTCCCAGTTCTTTATCCTCTTGTTTCTATTTACCAAGATGGCGTGGGTGTGCAGTGGGTGGGGTCTCCGTAGTAGATGTGGAGAAGGGAGCTTCTAAAATTTTGTTTCCTTTTGTGCAGTGGCTGGGTGGGTCTTCTCCCTGAATCCATGACACTGGTATGCAATGGCCCCATTTGACCCTTGGGCTGCCATGATGCTTCCTTCAGCTGAAACCCTTGTCCCAGCCATTTTCTTCTGATCATGAGAATCAGAAGCCATTTTCTTCTGATCTGATCCTTGCCCTTGGCACCTTCTCCATACCTGGTCTCTTCCCTGGGGTGCTCTGCACCTATGAATCCCCTGCCTTCTCCACGGGCCACGGGAAGCTAGGACAACTTCTTCTGCCTCATCTGTGGAGCCTGTCTTCTCTGTCGATCGTCACTTTATCCAGTTTGTGCCATGCTGGGCCGTGCTGAGTGTGGAGCTTCTGCTAGAGGTTTACTGAGGAAACATACCACTGGACTCTTCTCCTAAGATTTTCATGCTCCTCCAAAGTTAGCTGGCTATTTCTACCATCTGACACCTCATCTGGGTCCTACCCTGAGACGGAGAAAAACGTAGACCCCTATTTCTTGTTTCTGCTGTATGTCTCTCCTTCCACTCCTTGTATTTACACCCCAGCCAGACATGATGAACTTTTCCCTTCTTCATATCACACTGGGTTCCCTCAGACCCTAGCATATAAAAAGGGTCTGATTTAGAGACACAGACGTGGCTCTTGATTAGGTAAAGGAGGACATTTGGAACTGAGAGCTCTCTCCAAAGCTTCGATTTAAAGATCATTTTCCCAAAACAAGAGGTCACCTTTTAGGCTTCACTGTGACCAGTACCTCTGTTCCTTACCACCAGGAATAAGCCGCATGATTCTACCTTGAAATAGAAGGCTATGAGCCAACCAGATAGAGGAGGACTATGGAAACTCACCAGTCCGATATGTTTAAAATATTATGTATCACACGTGTAAAGTGCCTGGAACAGGATGAAACTTGTAGCAAGTAGACTCTTGGGTCCAGAGGAAATTGAAAGGAACAAGGATGGAAGGTCTTGCTTTTGAATGGAGCCCTGAAGGAATCGATAAAATTTGAATATACAGAGACGGGCAAAAGCATTCCAAGCAGAGGGAGCAGTCTAAGTCGAAAACAGGACATGAATTAGGATACGAATCATGAAAGGGACAGGGTAAGAGCTTTGAACTTTATTCTATAGGCAACGAGGGACACTGAAAGCAGATCTTTGAGCAAGGAAGAGACACGCTCAGAGCTTCAAAAGAAAGACCAATATGACAGCTATTATAAAATGAAGTTTGTACCATTATTTTATAGTAAATAGAAATGGAAACACTCTAACTTCAACAGACAAGATCCCAGAAGAGAATGATGCTTAAGTGAGATATTCTTCTCCCTTCTTAATTATTGGCTGGTACCAGAATACAAACAGGTCAAAATGCCAGACCCAACAGGGATACTCATTATAAAAACAGTCATATACAAAAACGATAATTTACTAAGAAAGGAATATATTATTCTCCATCGATTAGTGCACTTTCCAAAATGAGCTCTGCTTTACCACACTCTAGTAAAAGTATTTTGCAATTATTCTCAGTTCCAACACTTATTAAGAAAACATTTTAGAAGCAACCTAACTACTCCCTGAACAATTTAAAACAGGTACTGTATTACTTGTTTAAACCACTTCTAGTGCATTACTCTAAAGTCTAATAATTATAATGAAAGCAGACAATGTCACGCCACTTGTCAGCAGACTTAATAAATAAGACCAACTAAAAGGAGATTTCACAGTCCTGAGATGTCCTAATAAACTTACAGGAGACACCTACCAGGGTAGTGTGAAGTAACACTATAAATATTTTACACTTAGGTGTCATTTGTTAAAAATAAAGTGCACTGATGTCCTACGTTGGATGGGCGAGCTTTGCATAATTTCTAATCCGCAACTCTGATAACTGCCAGAGTGGTTCCCAGTCACTAGTGAAGAGCAGCCAGGAGCCCATAAAAGCATGTTCCCAGGAGGCTTTCAAATGCAGCAGCTACGTGGCTCAAGATTTTGTTTTAGTCTCATGCCAGCTCATTCTGAACATCCAGGAAAAGACTTTCATTGTTTTATTTTGGATATGCTAACAATGAAATGCTAATTAAAAAAATAATCCTCCAGAGCACTAAATACCTACATCATGCACGGGAGAACTAAACTTAACTTTTAAATGCTGAATGGATCCTGAAATGGGGGAAGCTGAAATATATTAGGAAAAACTGGTGATTTCAAAATGGAGGCAGAGCGGTATTTTGTTGGTAATCTGTAACTAGGCTTAAAAATACTGCACTATACATTAAAAAGAATGAAATAATGCCATTGGCAGCAACATGGACGGACCTAGAGATTATCATACTAAGTGAAGTAAGTCAGAAAGAGAAAGATAAATATCATATGATATCACTTATATGTGGAATCTAAACTGCGACACAAATGAATTTATCTATGAAACAGAGACAGACTCACAGACACAGAGAACAGGCTTGTGGTTGCCAAGGGGTGGGGTTGGGGGAGGGATGGACTGGGAGGTTGGGATGAGCAGATGCAAACTATTATATATAGAATGGATAAACAACAAGGTCCTACTGTATAGCACAGGGAACTGTATTCAGTATCCTGTGATAAACCATAATGGAAAAGAATATTTGAAAGAATAAAAAATATATATACATATATATATATACATATATATATATGTATAACTGAGTCACTTTGCTGTACAGCAGAAATTAACACAACACTGTAAATCAACTCTACTTGAATAAATTTTTTTAAAAAAATACTATGCTGTAGCCCAGAGAATTTGGTACTTGGGCTGCTCTGATTTGGTATTTGGGCTCATCTGATTCAGCGCTTTATACAGAGAAAATCTGAGCTCTACGAATCAACTACAAAAAAACTTCCAACCTCATCTGCCAACAACAGTAGATTTACCCAAACTATACAGTATCATTTTAAAAAATAATTGATTTATAAATTCTAAATTAAAGAATTATATATTTATGTGAAATGTACCTTAAAAGCAGATACACAGTATGAACAGACACTCCATATTAAAATGGATTTTGTTATTTTCACTGACATTAGAATAATGTGACAATAAATGTCTTCTTTGCTGATTTAATATCACATATGAGAGGAATTCACAATGTTTAGTAATTAATATATCAATATTATTATTTTTCCCTTTATGAATCATAGCTCAAAATATATGTAATTAAAAAAATATATAACACTAAAAATGTACACGCAATGGTGAGGTGTACCAGTTTGCAGAAACTAATATTTCAGAGACATTACCATTATTTTTCCTGGAAAATACTTTTGAGGGAAGGAAAAAAAAACATTCTTTAAGTTCAAAGGAAACACAAGTCAAGGAATTGTCTTTGGAGCCCCAAGTAGCATTTCTAAGGCATGCCGGCCTCTTCCAGAAAGGAAATCAAGTGAAAAGCTTGTAAGGGGCAGTAATTCAGCACTACACAGACAACCCTGAGAAAACAGAGGCATTGTTTTCAAAGGAAATGGGCTTTTGTAACATAACAAAGATACATCTCAGTGGGTGAAAGTTGTACCTGTGACAGAGATCACCCAATGGAAACACCAATCTAAGCCATCACCACTTGAAATCAAGGAATGGGAAGAGACCAAGGCTCTCCAGGTAAAATACCAAAGGCCAAGGGTGTTCCGCATTTAACTCTTTTTTAAAACAAGCAGCCTGCAAGCGGTGTATTAAGGAGGAAAATTGTTAACTGGTACACGTTTTGCTTGATTATAGATAAGCTGACTGGAGAGGAAGAAGTCATGATGGGAAACAAATTTGGACGAAGCTTTTTTTTTTTTTAGTTTATAAAAGGATTATGTTCAAGTTTAGATTCATTGAGCTCTAAATATCTGGAGAAACATTTTTAAAGAAACTATACAAATTTGATCCAAAATCTCATTGGCACAATTTGAAATAAGGTTAATAGTCACATGAAATCTGTGAATGACAAAGCCCACTGTCATAACATAAACCAGTGTAGGGATTCACAAACCAGTGTAGTGGCCCCGAAATAGGCCACTCTGGCATATTAATTACTTTGAATTAAAGATACTTGAGAAACAACTGGCTCAAGAAGGACACTCCACCCTCCTTTGTCCCCCTGAAAGCAGGAGATAAGTCTCCCATGTGAAAGGTACCCTCCCTGTTCCAGGAGGGTAGAAGGAATCCTTATCACCAGAGATAGGGAATTTAGGGCCAAGAAGACTGTATAAACAAATCGTGTTACTCCTTCACCATTTTATTACCCCTATCCCAAACCTCTTTGCCTTGTCAGTTCTCTCACAAATTAATTTTCTGCCTAAAAGGTACGAAAACTCTGGTCACTTCTTTGAGTCTCATATCTTTATGGGGTTCCTGTATTTACATACGTAATTAACCCATATTTAACATGATGTTTAATAGTGAGAGGCTGGAATCTTTCCCCTAGGATCAGGAGCAAAGCTAAGATGTCCTTTCTCACCAGAGTAGGGGGTAGATCAATGGTTGCCAGAAGTTCAGGAAGGGAGGAATGTTTGACTAGGGGAAGCACAAGGAACTCACCTGTATGCCATACCTATATGCCATATATATACATATATATGGGAGAGAAGAGACAAATCTCTTAGGACAAACAATTCTAAATAAATGATGTAGATACTCTGTGCTCAAGGAGGTGGAGTGTAACTCCCCTCCTCTTGAGGAAGGGCTGGACTTAGTGACCTGCTTTCAGAGAGTGGACTACGGAGAACAGTATGGAGGTTCCTTAAAAACCTAAAAATAGAGCTACCATAGGAACCAGCAATGCCACTCCTGGGCATATAGCCAGAGAAAACCATGGTTTGAAAGGATACGTGCACCCCAATGTTCATAGCAGTGCTGTTTACAGAAGTCGAGATGTGGAAGCAACCTAAGTGTCCATCGACAGAGGAATGGATAAAGAAGATGTGGTCCATATATACAGTGGAACATGACTCAGCCATTAAAAAGAAGGAAATAATGCCATTTGCAGCAACACAGAGGGACTTGGGGATTATCATACTAAGTGAAGTAAGAGAAAGACAGATACCATATGATATCACTTATATGTGGAATCTAAAAAATGACACAAGTGAATCTGTTTACAAAACAGAAACAAACTCAGACTTGGAGGGATAAATTGGGAGATTGGGATTGACATATATACACTACTATATTTAAAATAGATAATCAACAAGGAACTACTGTATAGCACAGGGAACTATGCTCAATATTCTGTAATAACCTAAATGGGAAAAGAATTTGAAAAAGAATAGATATATGTATATGTATAACTGAATCACTTTGCTGTACACCTGAAACTAACACAACATTGGAAATCAACTGTACTCCAATATAAAATAAAAATTTTAAAAAGAATAGAGTATGGAGAGGGGAAACTGAACTTGACAGTTTCCTAACAAACACTACCTCAGCCAGATGGTCAAGGTCAACAACATCAATGATAGGTCATGTTGTTAGCGTGTCCCCTTGATAGGATGTGATCAGAATGGCGTGTTTTGGGGAGGAAGATCTCCTGATCTTCCTCCCAAAAACCTATAACCTCAGTCCAACCATGAGAAAACATTCAGACACTGTCCCATTCTACAGAAACACCTGATCAATACTCCTCAAAACTGTGAAGGTCATCAAACACAAGAAACACCTAGAAACTGTCACAGACCAGAGCAGTCTAAGGAGAAACAACAACTAAATGTAATGTGATATCCTGTATGGGATCCTGAAATAGAACAAGGGCATTAGGGGACAACTGGTGGCATCTGAAAGCAAGGGTTGTAATAATCATGTACCAACATGGTTTCTTTGTGACAAATGTTGCACAGTTGGATAAAATGTTAACAATAGTGAAAACTGGGCAAGGAGAATATGGGAACGCCCTGTTTTATTCTGTGACTTTTCTGTAAATCTAAAACTATTGGGAAATGAAATATTTACTTAAATTTTAAAAATAAGGTACTGGCTTTGGGATACTCTAAAGAAAAATCTCTCAGGTTGAAACAGAACATCTAATCAACTTCCTCTGTCTGCGTTCCAATATTTCATTTCCTCTTCTTTCATCTCGTCCTTATCCAGGGCCATGGCTTTTCCCCTTATCAGAGAGTCCCTCTGCAGATCTGGTTCTCTCTTCCTTCCCTTTAGACCTATCCTATAGCATTCTTTTGGAATTCTTTTTTTCCCAAAGATCTTTATTTAAAGCTGCAGTGAATTGTCCCCAAATATTCCCCTCAATCTTCCTTGTGTCAAGATATCTACTCCTCTGGGGACACTGAGCCTCATTAACAATGAAATGGATAAAGACCTATACCCTGGGCACGGGGCAGAGCAACAATTCATGCCTCAGGAGCTCTTTAGCACAAAAGAACAGGCGACAGGCAGTGAACTCCATTAATAATGTAAGGCCCCAGAGGACCAACCCTCTAAGTATTGCTTACAAAACAATTCCTGTAACACAGCAAGGAATCAGTAATAATGCTCTAACCTGACGACAGTTTTGAAAATGGCTGCTAGGTAGATAGAGCTACCTCTCATTTCAAATCACAGCTCTTTTTCCTGCTCCTCCCAGCCTTCCTTTATATTCACGGCATTCCTATGTACCTAATAATAAACAGTAATAACATTTTACGTGTATTTAGTGATTACCATGTGCTATGTACTCACTGGATTATTTCCTTTACTCCTCATAATAAGGTGGCTACTATTATTACCCACAGATTACAAAGAACAAAACCAAGTTCAAAGAGGTGAAATAAATTAACCAAGGTCACATTTGTAAATGGAGGGGCCAAGATTTGAACCAAGGTATGTATGACCCCAGAGTCCATGACCTTAACCTCTATACACCCTGCTTCCTACCTTGATGTCTTCCCTTCTATTACTTTTTGAGAGATTGTAACATTTGTCATTTGGTTCTCTGTCCACACCGCTTGTGGTGGCCAGTTCTCGTGAACCCCGTTTTCTCAGCATATCACTGAGGTCCCCAAGAATCTGATCAGAAAGGGAGAGAAAAAGAGATAGCAAACTGAACAAAATAGTTGTGCTTCATCTCTTTCCACTCCCAACTCAATCCTTACCTCTCTGGTTAGAGTACCTACCTACAATTCTCATTTTTATTCAGGTCTCCCTCAAAATCTCAAACTTGGAAAATAATAAAATATCCTTAAAAGAATGAGGCGCAAAATGACAGAATAGCAATTCTTTAACATCTTTTAGCAAGTTCCATTGTAATATGTAGGCAAATTCCTGAAACTGTCCATCGATCAGCTTATATCACCATTTTTCACTGGATGGTGGTTACCACCTACAGCCATTACACAATTTAAGACAGAAGCGCTAAACAATTTTAACCACTCAGACCTAATCAGTTTTCCCGAAAGTTCTCCTCCATTCACATCAGAATCAAGAAAATGAATCTGTTCAGTTAAGAAAAAAATCTAACTTGAATAGTACAAATAAAAAATGTGTTCCCTATTTTATTAGTTAAATTCCTAAGTGGTAAATTAATAGTTTGAACACATCTATTTAAAGATAAAGGAAATTTTCCAAGAGAATAGTAATGTAGGAACCACATATCTCTTCGTTCTTTGGATTCCCAAGCACAGAGTACCCCGCTTATAGTAGAAACCCAAAGAATATCTTATCAATCACACACACAAAATTATTTTTTTAATGTTTATGGATAACTGTGTCAAAAATGTCTTGAGCTCAAATTCAAAGTGTTTGAGACTCTTTCTAGTCATTAAGCAATTTCAGGAGAGGGAAAATTATGTCAAGTAAAAGGCATGGATTCCTTTCCCATGCACTTTCATAAACTGCTCTGTTAGAATTTTAAACAAACAAGAAGTGACCTTTCCTAAGGCATATATGACTTTACTAGGAATGCCAAAACGTCTATACTGTTCAAACATTAGAATTTTAAAGACATTTATCAACATTTTATTAATAGAAGTAAGAAAGTGAATCTTTAATACTACCCATTTAGACAAGCCAATACCTACCAGAAGGTAATCCTCCACCTTAAATATACCAACTGTAGAGCATGGAATTCTCCCATGAATACAGATTTTTCAAAAAATAAGCACCTGGTACAGAATCTGTCTTATACCATTTCCTCCTCATCAGACACTTTTTCCTGAAATGGAATTAGAATACCTATTTATGTGCTCAAGGAGCCTTTCAAAGATGCTCTAATAATCAACCACTATATGGCCAACAGGTAGTCAGACTAATTAGATGGCTGAAATTACCAGGCTACATCTTGGATGCATTTGGTTCCAGATAAAATATGGGAGGATGTGTTAAATCACATATTAAGCAATACTTTTTATAATCAAAATGTAATTCACTTATTTTATGTAGATTAGTATTATCCTCAAGTGACCTGAAATAGAAATGTTTTCCAAAATGCCATTTCCTTGATAGCCTCCTTACTAATATCCAGAGAAGTTTTCAACATTTTTGATGTTACTTCCTGTCATTCAGAAACCCAGATGTTTTCTTTACCTCAAGCCATAAGTCATGGCACTGAAGGCCCTTGACAATGACCACATAGGATAAAACTGCCCACAAGAGAAAATCACCACTGGGGAGGATGCCAATGTGCATGATCTGCAAAAAAAAAATTAACTATCCCAAGATAAATACATCGTGGGCTATTATCTTACTTATGAAATAGTCTTAGATATTTTTTCTTTTATTATATAGGGAGTGAAACTGAGCAGTACCTTCTAGGGCTCCTGGGCACAAAAGACTTTCTGGGTCCCCCATTTCTTTGATTACAGGAAATAGACTTCATTCAGCCTCCATGACCTTCCCTGAGTTCCAACCAGCAGGTTTAAACAGTTGTTAATAAGGGAAGGAAGAAACATTCAAAAGAAACAATAGTGTAGCCTTGGGGCAGGGTGCTGGTTCCCCCTCAAGGGATACACACAATATCTTTGAGCTGTTTTGCAGGTACTGAAACCCCCAGCAGGTGGGAGAAGTTAACTGCTGCCCACAAGCACCGAGACCCCAGACCAGATAGAACCAGAAGGTCGATGATGCTGACGCCCACTTACCAGTTAGAAGAATGTCTATGAGCTGATCACGCCCTCCTCTTTGAACCATTCCTATAAAACTCCTCACTAGCCCCTCCAGGTTGGGACACACAGTTTTTGAGGGCATTAGCCCACTCTGGCCCCCTTGGCCTGGCAAAGCAATAAAGCTATTCTTTTCTCCTTCACCAAAAACTCTGTCTCTGAGATTTAGGGATTTCGGTGTTAGGGTACAGAGGCCGGATTCGGCTTCAGCAGTACATGAGTTCACTGTAAAAAACAATCAACATTAATGCAGATGTTTGTGTAAAAATCTCTTTTGTCACCCCTCCAACAGCAATACTGAATTCTAATTCCCTATGCTAAGGAAACCCTTCTAGGTTCAGTGTGTACTGATCCAAAACATGTGTACAACTCAAGCCTACACACCTACACACATTTTACTTTTTTAAACTTTAAATCCATACATGACCACTGAATTGAAATTTCAACATGGATACGTAATTTTTCCCCCTAAATCTCCATACAGCGTTCTTTTTAGTATGTTAACTGGGAGGTGGTGGTAGTGGTGGTTGCTGTTACTATTGCTGTTTTTAAATTAAGAATGAAGAGAAGGCTAACTTGCTTCTTAGTAACCTTCATCTTTAGAACCCTGGTCTTGGGCAGCAAGTAATGGACTCTCATGGGGAAACTGAAAGGGATTTCTGTGTTTGCCCTGTGAACATTTACCCCAGGGATTCTCAGAGACTGGACTCGGTTTTTGTAGCTAAAGAGAACCAAATATGACATGTGATTTGTTCAGTGTCACTCGTCAGTGTTCTTCAAACAGTTCTAATGCTTACATATTCCACTTTGGAAGTCCCAGCCATGCTCCCAACACATATAACCCCCGAGCTCTCATCACCTCATTTTTTTTTTTGTCCTCTCTTTACAAGTTGCATCTCGATGAGAAACCAGAAAAAATTCCTTAAAGAACCTCAGAGCTTGTAGTCTGCACACCCCAGATGCAGAGTTAGCGCAGAGTTGGGCAAATGAGAACTGTGGCATGTATCCAGAACTCACCACATTTACCGAGCACCATTCAGATGGTGGCAGAGCACATGAAACTCCATGGAAGAGCATTTATTGCTGAGGAATCTTCAAAGATCTCAACAAAGGCAGTCTTCACTACCACGGGTCTGGATATGGAGGACTGGCCAAAACAAGGCACCAAAGACACTTGAATTGGCTCTCCAAATAAGCTTGAGTAAAGCACACCAAAAGTTCCTTTTTCCTGACTCATAATGAAGAACAGACTAGCCACGCTGTTCTCTGAAGGCAAATGGAACTGGAAATGTCCTCAGATCTCTCTAAACCCCAATTTCTTCAACCAATAAAATGAGAGCAACGAAACTGCCTACTGGTAAAGTCGATGTGCAAATGAAATCATGCACATAAAATGTTTAGTACAGAGTCTTCAAGATGATGCTTATAACTAGACATTACTGTTGGCATTATCATCTTGATTTTTCTGGAATTCGGGTCTGAAACTTATATTACAATGAGCCCAAGTGTCTGGATATAAGGAATAAGATTTTTTCTCCCTGACACCGTTATCTTATGGTTCTCTGCTATACGCCCAGCACCTGAAACAGCAAATGCCAAATGAACGCACGCATGATCAGATGAACATGTTTTAGCACTATTACATTTTTACATTAACTTCTTTCCCATCTACTTCGTGGAATCCTGTATCCTTTATTATGAAACTATGATTTGTTCTCCATTTCCTCACAGCCTGTACCAGAACACTCTAGTCTTCACGTACAGTTATAGCTTTTACATCATTTGAAATTTTAAGTGGGCTGTTTTCCCTCTACTGCCAATAAGTGTGTTCCTACTCAATCCATTTATCCTCTCTACCATGAGCACAAAGATGACTGGGAAGATCACTAATAATAGCAGGCAAACTGATCTTCCTCAGCTTCTCTAAAATGACTAAATGCACTGTGCTTTTCTCCCATGTAAAAGATTGTGAGGTGACAGAACCAGCACAGGAAATTTGGAAAGGCAGCTCAGTCACACAGGTGTAGCCAATCGAGTCCACAGTGCAACTTTCCCATAAGCCTACCCTATAATCAATCACATATTTGCTTAAGATCCAAATCACTGCAGAGCTGCCTGTTAATCTGAATGGATTACTATCCTTACTTCTATCCATCCAACAGTTTAATGGGGGAAATAAAAGAAATATCCTTTTTAAAATAGACATACCAAGACATTTTCCTACAGTTCTCTTGAATTTCAAACTCTTTTTAAAAAATGTTATTGGAGTATAGTTGAGTTACAATGTTGCATTAGTTTCAAGTGTATGGCAAAGTGATTCACTTATACATATACATGTATTCATTCTTTTTCAGATTTTCTCTTTGGTATCACATGAATTAGAATAAGATTGAATAAGATTGCAATTCAAGGGCACAGCATTCTGAATTCTCCCTTCTCAATCATCTCTCTGTTCTAAACAATTCAAAAGAAAACTAGATATTAATCCAATGTCACAAAGCGTTTTCACATGTGCAATTGAAAAAAGTCATTGCTCCAAATTTATCTTAATCTCTCACATCCTCCTAATTATTTCTGTTAAGAAACTACTATTTATATTTGAGAATATTTGTTCCTGCCAGCATCTTGATAAAACACAAACAACAAAAATATAAGAAAAGCAAGCAGAGGTAGAGTTGAAACCTAGTCTGAGAAACGATGCGTTTCATATTTAGCAGGAGAATGGAGTTGAAAGCAGTTAACAGAGAATAGAATGGGATGGCTAACTCTTCCTGAGATGTGAAGTTAGAGTGTGTCTGTCTCATTACTTTTGAAGTCAGGTGATCATCAGACATTCTCCTATGGCACTGAATCATGTTTCCAGGTCAAAAACAAAAACTAATTTAATTCCACCTAGCTAGGATTTTTCAAACTACTCCTCTGGCAGGTAGATAATAATAGAAAATGAGTCAATGAGCATCAACGCCTTTGTAGTAGCCACTAAATATTTCTAAACCACTCTCTCATTGCTAATTGTGCCACAGAAACAGAGGCTTACTACACAACCATGAAAATGCACCTCTCAGCTCTCTTGCTCCAAGGAGCACAATTGGCAATGGCTCAGGTAGCTGCATCTGAAATCCTCGCTGTGTGTGTGAGGGCTACACTTGCCACGACAGCTCCCAGCAGATGACTGAACTCCCGTAAGATGCAGCTGTCCACTGATGGGAGGACTTCCGCTGGAGGACTCCCTGCCAGCCTTGCTGAAACAGTCTTAAGACGGAACTGCCGTCTAAGACCTTGCTTCTTCCTTCCTCCCGTCCTCCCTTCCTTCCTTCCCTCTCACCATCAGAACGGCAGAGAGTTCTCCCTCTCTTCCATCTCTCTCCCCATGTTACCTTACTAGCATTTCTCCCAATAAATCTAACCCTCCTTTGGTGCCCGCTGCTCAGACAACTGTGACCTACACCTGTACTTCACACAAAAGGAAACTGGGGCAGATCTATTTTTCATAAACAATCCCATTTTAAAGTCACTGGATAAACATATAAAACAAGCAAGAGAATCTCTCTATTTTTTTCATTTATAATTATTACCTGATTTCTGTTTCATCAATTCTGATTTCTGTTTATTAGCTTTTATTCAAGCTCGATACCATGGTACTCGTCTCCCTGATCCCTCACAGACACATTGCCCCTATTACACTCAAAAAAAAAAAAAAAAAAAAGCACGTTCCTTTGATTTTTAAATTCCAATGAAAGAACAAGTTTCTCAGGTGGGTTTGAAGAAACCAGTGCAGAGGTGGCTATGACTGCTCTCAAAAGGAAGTTTTGCTGTTTTTCTTTCTTTTTTGGGGGGCGGGTGGGATGGGGCAGCAGTTTGTGGCAGAGAGCGCTAGCTAACCACCAACCCCGTTCCCTCTTCTGCTGGACACACAGCCACCAGAGTACAAGTCTCTGCCTCCTCTGTGTGGCTGGGTGTGATTGTGTGACTGAGGTCTAGCCGGTGACATGTGAGCAGAAATGAAGGACACTGTTTCCAACCCTGGCCCATTAAACCTTTCCTGTGTGATTCTCCATGCTCTTTACTTTCTCATATATCACTGCCCATGAGCACAGCAAACCTGGAAACCACATGCTGAAGACGAAAAAGTGACAAGACAGAAGGAGCCTGAACCTCCCAATTACCAACAGAACAAGAGCTGTTTGGACCAGGAACCCCTGGACTGCTACGTAAACAAGAAATTAACGTTATCGTGTTAAGCCTTTGAGATCTGGTGTTGAGCTCCCTACAACACCAAGCATTACTTTAACGATGGTATAGTTGGATACCATGAGTCTACCTAACAGGAGTCATCAGAATGATGGCCCCTGCAAGGCAGTGATGACAGGCAGGGTGTGACAAATGGCTGGGAAGATGGCCACTGATGGTTCTGCCCCCACTCCTTGAATCTAAAGGGCCCTCTGACCTGTTTTGACCAACAGAATACAATGCGGACCAACCATGAGCCAGTTCCAAGTCTAACCTTTAAGAGCACAGACAGCTTTCACTTTCAGCATGGACCCAGTGACCATGCTGTAACGAAGTCCAAGCTGTCCTGCTGGGGGCAGAGGTCACCTGGAGAGGCCGTGGAGGATGAGATTCCAGGGAGAAAGGGCCACATGGACAAGACTTAAGGCACCACAAGCAGCTGCCAGCTCCAAGTCTCCAGCCCTCGGTGAGGCAGCCATGTCTTCTTTCCAACCCAGCCCATGAGCCAGCGGAACACAGCCATGGGGGTGACCCCAGCTGATACTGTGTGGAGTGGAATGGTCCAGTCAACTCACAGAACCATGAAAAGTAATAAACTATTGCTGTTTTAAGCCATTAGGTATTTTTTTAGGGGGTGGGAGTTGTAGTTACACTAGAAAAGATAAACGATGCATTCAAATTTTAAATAAAGAGTTTAGAGTAGGAGACAGCTTGAGATGTGATATTTTCTATATTGTGTTTTCAGCTTTGAAATTCAAAAATAGAAATAATTATATCCTTTCACCCTTTTAAAATATGACTGTATTCTCCTGTGAATTAAATGACAAATAGACATCTTTACCTAGTAAAAAATATACCGATTTCGACACAAACAAAAGTAGCAATACACGGAACATTCTTGTTATTTTAAAATAAAATAATATATTTACATCAAAAGAGGTCAAATTATACAGGAGAGTGAAAAGTGAAAATTCCCCTTCCTGCTTCTCTCATGACTCCAATGTCACTTCCTCTTCCAGAGGCAACTACTGAGGACATTTCAATTTAGCATGTTTTATCCTCGCAGGTTTTTTCTATGCAATGTCTACGTGTTTGTGCCTTGTGTAGTTTTCGGTGTTTGAATATTATTAGATC
This sequence comes from Tursiops truncatus, assembly GCF_011762595.2. NCBI lineage: Eukaryota > Metazoa > Chordata > Mammalia > Artiodactyla > Delphinidae > Tursiops > Tursiops truncatus. The sequence goes on along the minus strand of NC_047037.1, from coordinate 4,269,605 downwards.
AGACTGGATGTGTTAGTTCTCATCCCACAGAATTCATTTTTGAGAGAACAAATATGCTATAACAGACTGTATCAAGGGACTTACTTTTTACACATGTGCTTTCTCTTCTAGGACCAAGAATCTGCCACCAACTGCTTCTCTCCTTTGGTGAAAGCATACTACATCACCATAAGAGTTTCTGAAATATGGACTATCTTTCCCACGAACAGGTTTTCATCTCTTTGATTTTCAGGCATTTTCATTGCCTGAATACTTACTTTTCATGTTTCCGTTTCAACTATTTCCCAATAGTCTTCAATTAAGAAAAAATAATGGTGGAGGATAAGGCTCTGATGTCAGTCATCAACAACTACTAGTAACAAGGATTGTGAGGGCAGGATAAACCTTTACTGGTTCAAAATCGTAACACTTGTCTCAAACTCAGATAAAGGAGAATTAGATCGAAAAACATGAAAATAGAGAGAGACTTTTCTCCTTAGACATCTCTGCACTCAGTGCTCTTGAATAATGTAAGATTCTCAGATTCTTGAGTCAACATTGGAAAAACTAATAACCCCACAGAGAGATTTCTTGGGTCAAAACTGCTAGGTTTCTTATCAGGCATCTTTAGAAATGAATAGTTTGGGTTCTTTAATACTAGAAGATAATGCATTTCCTGCTTCTTTGCAGATGAATGCAACGTCTAAAGGCATTTCCAGGACACACAAGAAAAGGTGATTCTCTTTTCAAACAATAACTCCAATTAGACTCCTTCATTGGATATATCCCCTTCGATATATCCCCTTGAGGTATGTGACAGTGTCAAGAAGACACTAGACAATAATAATAGCTGTGGATTGTGTCTTCTAAAGATGGCCTAGATAATATGTCCCAAACCACATATTCCTCTTACAAAGCAACTCCATCCATAACTGAATATGAAGGAGGATACCTTTGCATCTGGTATCAACAGAATATGTATCGTCTTTCAACCAACAACATGGGATATCTCCATTTGTGAGAAAATTCCATGCAGTTGATTACTCTTCAGCATCAGGCAACAGCCTGGTTGACACAGAGAACTTCCATTTCATTTCATAAGAGAAATATGCTTAGCACTATGTTTTTCTTCAACTGTTTAGATATATCCCCTTGAGGTATGTGACAGTGTCAAGAAGGCACTAGACAATAATAATAGCTGTGGATTGTGTCTTCTAAAGATGGCCTAGATAATATGTCCCAAACCACATATTCCTCTTACAAAGCAACTCCATCCATTAAAAAAAATGAAATCTACATTCCCACCCCTTGAAACCAGCTGGGCTTTTATGACAGGTTCAATGAGTAGAGTACAGTGGAAGTGATCGTGCATGACTTCTGAGGCTATGTCATAAAAGATAATTTAGTTTCCACCTTGCTGTTGAACAATCACACACTGAGCCCTGAGCCTCTCTGCATCCAAGCTAACTGCGGTGAAGCAGCCATGCTGTGAGGAAACCCAAATAGCCTACATGTGAGAATGGATGGGGAAATGCAGAGAACTCTTCAAGAGAGATGTACAGTCAGCTCTCAGCTACTCCAGGCCCCCATCATTTCAGCTATAGCCCCTCAAACCAGAACCAATCAGACAAGCCCTTCCCAAACTGCCGACCTACAGAGAATATGAGAGAGAGTGAAATGGTGGTTTTGTTCTATGTCACTAAGTTTTGCACAACAATAGACAACTAGAATAATAGCTGATATATATTGAGCCATAATTGTGTGCCAGGCAGTGCTTAAAAAAAAATTACATGTATTAATTCATTTAATCCTTTTGAAAACCCTGTGAGATAAGTATAATTATTCTGTTTCAAGATAAAAAACTGGAGCAAAGAGTGTTTTTGTAACTTCCTTAAGGTCACCGTAGTAGGTGGAAAACACAGGGTTTAACTCTGAGAGTCCAGCTCCTGAGCTAACACTTCTGTTTTATTATTACATTATAGACATATAGTATACGTAATATCTATAATATAATTGAACATAAGCATCAACACTGTCGATGAAATATATACATCAACCACAGTTATATTATTGGATAGAATAAAAATATTCAAAACTTTTTAAGATAACACACAAAACTTCAGAGAAATATCTGTTTGAAGCTGTTCATCCAGACTCTCTGGAAAGCAAGACTTTTATCAAAGCATTTCCTGAAAACATGTTTTCATTTTGTTCTGTTTTATCATCACGTACTTGGCCTTTTACTGAGGGTCATTCTAAGAAACAGTGATATGAAAATTGTTTCTACCTAATCAGTAAGAAGCAATATCATAGACAGACACCACTGCGTGAGTAAAGACCTGTTAGAATTTCACATAAGGTACAAGATATCTAAACATGGAAATATTCTTCTGCCCTTTTGAGGCACTTTTCTGCAATGAACTTAATTATCTGGTTTCTCTTACTTTAGGATTTAAATTATTAACTTAAATAAACAGGTGGGATCCAAAAGTATCAAAATATAAGAATACCTGAAGGGTCTTTATCTTGGGAATTTATATAAGAAGAAAGCTTTGAGAAGTATTTATTTCATATTGAGGACAACAGAGAGTTTAACATACCGATTATTTATAACAAGTTCTAAAGAACATGCAGCAGTATCCAAATCTTCAGTTCCTCATTACCTCGGAGTTGGTGGTAAACCTTAACTCCTATGGCTAGAAGAATGACCTCAGAAGTGGTCCCATCTGTATCTTCTTTGGTGGGGCTTTGTTCTCCAACCGGCCTACATCTTCCTTTTGTGGAACCCCAGGCAAGGGTACAAGTGGGAGCCTGCATACCATGTGTCTAAATATTTAAAAGGTATAACCTATGCTGCACCCACAGACTGGTCTGCATTCCTACCCAAGGGTCCTAAAGCCACATATGAGACATCACCATGGGAACCCAAGGGCTAAAGGGGCTGCACTGAGCATGAGGAGCTGGGCAGAGTAGGGCGGATATTCACCTACTGATTACACCTGCTCACCAACTTAAGGAAATTCTCTGTTGTTAGGCAATACATGTTGGGTTTACACATGTCTGCAAGTTCTTTGATATTTCTCCTCTCTGAGTCCATCCAGGCTGCTATAACAGAATACCATATACTGGGTGACAGAAATGTTCACAGTTCTGAAGGCTGGGAAATCTAAGATCAAGGCACCAGCAGATTTAGTGTCTAGTGAGAGCCGCCTCCTGGGTCACAGACGGTGTCTTTTCACTGTGTCCCCGCATGGCAGAGGGGCCAGAGAGCACTCTGGGGTCTCCTTTGTAACAGTACTAATGCTCCACCCTCCTGACCTAATTAACCACCCCCCCCCCCGCAAAGTCCCCATTCCAAACACCACTGCATTGGGAGTTAGGATCTTACCATATGAATTTTGGGGGAGACACAAAATTTCAGTCCAGAATACCTCCCATCCATAGGTGGAATCTAGTTGCTCTCCTCTTGAATATGGTCCAATCACAGTGACTCGGATCTAATACAAAAAAAGTCATACAAGTGATTCTGTGTGAGCTTCAAAGCTAGTAGAAAAGGAAAGGTGATAGAACCTCCTTCCAGGTAGGGGTATTTTCTCTCTCTGTCTCTCTTTCTGTGTGTGTGTTTGCGTATGTGTGTGTCCCTATGGACTCTGGGGGGTCACAGTCTCAGAGAGGCCATGCGTAGGCATTGCGGGTGACAGCCCCAGCTGAGGTGCCAGCCAGTGGCCTGCACCAACCACCAGATATGTGCATGAATGACCCTTCAGATGACTGCAGCCCAACTGATGCTGAGGGCAAGAGAAACAAGCTATCTCCACCAAGCTAACTCGGTCCAAATGGCAGAATGAAGAGCAAAACTGCTGCTGTTGTCTTAAGCCACTAAGTTTTAGGGTGGTTATACAGCCATAGATAACCAGAACAGTGTTAAATACTAGGTTTTTTCCAGTATTATAAGGTTAAATGTCCCGGATTTCTATGTCAGAAGATCTAACAACTTGAATGGAAGCACCATCACTTCTTACTGTGCAGATAATAAGTCATGTACTATAGATTAGCCTCCGTTTCCACGTGTATATGACAGGGCAATAACCCACATCCTCAGAGACATCAAGAGTTTCCAAGGGAAAATGTATATGTAAGCATATGATACAGGGCACTTCACTTTTTAAGAAGAAGCCGGCAGGCTTTCATTTTGGAAAGCACTGCAGACTCCAGAAAAAAAATGGTACAAATGAACTTATTTACAAAACAGAAATAGAGTCACAGATGTAGAAAACAAACTTATGGTTCCCCGTGGGGAAAGGGTGGGGGGAAGGGTAAATTGGGAGACTGGGATTGACATATACACACTACTCTATATAAAACAGATAACTGATAAGGACCTACTGTATAGCACAGGGACCTCTACTCAATACTCTGTAATGACCTATATGGGAAAAGAATCTAAAAAAGACTGGATAGATGTATATGTATAATTGAATCACTTTGCTGTACAGCAGAAACTAACACGACACTGTAAACCAACTATACTCCGAAAAAGTTTTTTAAAAAAGAACGATGCTATGTGTTCCACTGGTACCTTATGGACGGATTCATCTTCTGGATTTGCTTTCTCACTGAACTGAGGTTCTGGGAAGGCAAAATGCTCCCCACTCACACCCCTTACAGCTCAACTCTGTCATTTGCTCCAGCTACACCATCAGAAGGCTCTGCAGCCTAAAGAATGACTCAAAAACAGATTCTGACTTGAAACGTTGACTTTTCTAGGGGCTAAATTTCAGTGATACTAAGCCTTTTCTTTTTTAATTTTCTTTTAATGTTCTCTAAATGGCATCAGAAGATGAATTTCAAAGAGGTAAAATGTATTTAAGATTTCATTTACCAAACAAACACAGTAAAAGATGATATCAAACATCTGCGGTTTTTCAATCACACAGCTAGCAAATAAGCACAAAACGGTTTTCGTGAAGGGCATAATTTGGCATCCTTGCCATCAAAGGCAATTTTAAACACATAATTCAGATGCCCATTGACAGCAGCACTTTCTTGTTGGGAATTAGTCTGCCAGGATGAATCTGGAAATACAGCAATGTCTCTCAATTAGAAGCATAAACTTTAAAAATGAGAGATAAAATCATGGTGGCGTGAACAGGACACAGGTGGGTAATTGACAAGCTTGCATAATGTGGAAAAAATCATAGGTTAGAGGAAAAGTCATAACAATAATATAAAGCTTTGAGTTTGCACAGCCACTTCCCCCAAAGAGATCAAAGCCCTTTATATATATTATCTCCTTAATCCCCCTGTTACCTGCTGCAGGGGCAGGGTTAGGGCAGATACCCTTTGGTGTGATTCTGTCGCCATGGGCATCCTATGTGGCAGCCTTTTGTGAACCCTATTACTTCCGTTCTCTTTTCTGTAATAAAGTGTGAGATTAGCTTTCTAGTTACAGCTGGAGATATAACGCAGCATCAGTTCTTCAACAAATTTGTCCCTTTCCCCAACTTGTCACACTACACAGATAACTACGTAAAATATTTCTGGCTACAGGTACATTATTAACGGGCTGTAACTGTGTCTCTGAAAGAGAGTTCAAAGACATCAAAAACATCTGTAACAACTAATTAAAGACTTGCTTAACTACGTGAGATTATTTCAGAAAGCGGTTGGCTGTGGGACTCGTTTGTTGCCCAACACCCCAGACATTTCAGACATTGGATTTTTTTCAGCCAGGCTTCTCCGACCTCCTACTAGAAAGATTATATACATGTTATAGAGCATGTATGCATAGATCCATGAAAAATATTGAAAATAAAGCACTATTTTGATATCATGCATACTAATGTCTCTGAAAGTCAGATTATCAAAATCTTATTTCACATCTCTTTATTCACTGTATTTCAGGAAAAGATAAGCCTCTATGAAATATAACTATGTTTCGAATGTGATTCATTCGCAAGATGTCGATCAAAGTTATCAAACTACAGCTCATCTTCCTTGAGGGAGAAAAAATTACGCTGGTTCAGAAACCTGTTTCTACGATCTACTAACCTTTATATATGCTAATAATTTTACTATATTAGAAGATTCTATTGGGTAAATGTTTCTTTGATAATCCATCCCAGGATTATATCTGCCACCTCAAATTCTCTTTGAAAATAAAATGTCAAAACTACGTGGCACTGAAATTTTAAATCAGTGACTCCACTTCCAAAATATAATGAGTTAGGAAGACGCATGACCAGTTGTTTTAACTGCCTTGGAAATACACGCCTTGATTCTGGGATATACAGCTAAAGGAAAAGAGTCATATGCAAACTTTCAGTTTGTGTCTGCGTGGAGCTACTGCCTTGAAGTTTTGCATAAAATAAAATACAAAAATTTTGGTACCCCCCGAGCTATAACAACACCCAGATCTTCAGAAGAAGTGTCACTTTAAGATTTTTTTTTTTTTTTTGGCCACACGACATGGCTTGAGGGATCTTATTTCCCCGACCAGGGATTGAACCCGGGCCCACAGCAGTGAAAGTGCCAGGTCCCAATCACTGGACCACCAGGGAATTCCCCAGAAATGTCATTTTTCACAAGAAGATCCCTTACAAGAAAGTTGCAGAGGCACTTAGGGACTGAGTACTAAATTTAAGTACTCACTGATTTGAGTAATTTAAGCACTATGTGCAGGTTTTGCATTTACACTGAAATTCAACTTTTTTTTTTTTTTTGCGGTTACGCGGGCCTCTCACTGCTGTGGCCTCTCCCGTGGTGGAGCACAGGCTCCGGACGCGCAGGCTTAGCGGCCATGGCTCACGGGCCCAGCCACTCCGTAGCATGTGGGATCTTTTTGGACCGGGGCACGAGTCCATGTCCCCTGCATCAGCAGGCGGACTCTCAACCACTGCGCCACCAGGGAAGCCCTGAAATTCAACTTTTTAATGAAAGCCTGAGTTAAGGCTGCCACATCCGGCTGCCAGTTTCTGCAACTAGTTACAGACACACTTGCTACTCTAAGTGTGGTCCTGGGCGTCATCTTGGGATCACTGGAAATGCAGAATCTTAGGCCCCACTGAACTAAGGCCCCAACCTACTGAGTCAGAATCTGCATTTTAACAAGATCCAAAGAAGACGGTTATGCACATAAAACTTGGGAAGCACTGAGTTAAGATCTCTCAGAAAACTAAAACACAGAATTAAAGAGACTGTCTCAACAGAACTAAAGGTGGCATATTTGGTCCAATGCATCTTTCATCCGTCAGATCACCACCACCATCCCATGTACCCTCTCCTCCATGTTCAAAATATGCCTTGGTCTGTCAGATAAATGTAAAATAAATAAATGAATAAATACAGCCACAAGGTCCACTGTTGGTTTCCTCCTGGATTTTCAGCACTGACATTTCCTGCCTCAGTGACCGAGAAGGATGATTTTATGTCACACCAAGGGGGAAAGGGAAGCAAGAGAAGAGTTTTGGGTTCCCAAGAGGAATCTACAGTTTTGCCTTGCTTCAGACACTGTCTAGTTTTGGCTCTTCTAGATTTTAATTGATTGGCTTACCGTCCTCCAGTGTGACACACAAGTGCCATCAGTGGAAATGAAATGTGTTTGAACTTTTCCTGCTTCTATAATATTTCATTGGCTTCATGTCATTTTACTATGAAAATGCCACTGAACTCTTCTAAATATTAAGGTCTAAGCAGAAGCTATAAATAAAGTGTCATTTTTCTGGATGTGAATGGATTTGTAGAGAAATTCGACAGAACACTCCTATTGACACTGAAACATGAAGTGAATAACAAAGTGGAAAGTTCCACTAGAATAAGAAGGGTCCTCAAAAATACCCCAAACTGCCCATGCGGAATTGTGCCTTCTAAAACCTCGGATCACAGGAAGTAATTTTAAATGTTGAGCTTTCCCATCAAAGGCCTTTTAGAATCATACTATATTTCCAGGGAATGTTTAGTATTAACAATCAACATTTTGAAATATTTGGAATCTGTCTCCCAGGTCACATAGGTTATGATGAACTCACAAAAGGCCACAATTAGCGCTATTTTTCTCATGGTTGCCAGATATCATAAGCAGTTTTCAGGGGTAGCAATGTCCAGAATTCCACAGGTCCTTTACTTCAGCCTAAGAAAGTCGAATATAATCTCTATAATTTTGCTCTGGTCATATACCGCAGCTTAACTAACCCACTCCAAAATTCAACATAATTTTTTAAAAACCCACCCATTTTACTATGCTCACAGATTCTGTGAGTCTTAGGAATCCAGACAGGGTGTAGCGGGGATGGCATGTCTCTGGTCTATGATGTTTGGGGCCTCAGCCATGAAGACTCGCATGGCTGGGGGTGACTCAAGTGGATTCGCATGGCTGGGGGTGACTCAAGTGGATGGGGGATGGGATCCCAGAGCCTGGACCAGGACTGCTGATGGAGACTATGAACCAGCATCTCTATAACCGCCTCTGCATGTGGCTTGGACTTCCACACAGTACGGTGGCTTCAGGGTAGTAAGACTTCTTACCCTGGTAAGGTCACAGCCTCCAGAGCAAGTGTCCCAGAGAACAAGGCAGAAGCTGCATGGATTTTATGACTTGGCTTCAGAAGTTACATCGTGTCTCTTCTACCATACTCTGCTGGTTGAAGCTATCACAAACCGGCTCAAACTCAAGGGAAGGGGACAGAGACCTTAATCTCAATGAAAATATTGTCAAAGAATGTGAGGCAATATTTTAAAACTGCCACATAGCCATTAAGTTAATTAATTTATTAATTAATTTATTTATTTTGGCTGCCTTGGGTCTTCTTTGCTGCGCACAGGCTTTCTCTAGTTGCTGCAAGCGGGGGCTACTCTTTGTTGCAGTGCACGGGCTTCTCATTGTGATGGCTTCTCCTGTTGTGTAGCATGGGCTCTAGGCACACGGGTTTCAATAGTTATAGCATGTGGGCTCAGTAGATGTGGCTCGTGGGTTCTAGAGCGCAGGCTCAGTCGTTGTGGCGCACGGGTTTCACTGCTCCGTGGCATGTGGGATCTTCCCAGATCAGGGCTCAAACCCATGTCCCCTGCATTGGCAAGGGGATTCTTAACCACTGCGCCACCAGGGAAGCCCAGCCATTAAGTTTAAGAGCAATATTTCCATTTAACAAATGGTACCAAAGTTTTATTAAAAAGTTAAAGAAAAAAAAACCCAAACAATTGGTCAAATCCAACCCTGCTATTTTGCAGGTGAAGAAAGAGGTCTTGATTGAAGGACAATCGTACACAACATATTTCTTTTCCTTTTGTCATTTGAACTAGGTTGTATGCGTTTCTCTCAAATTTAATCTCAATATTCTTAGCACTCTATGGAAGAGGACTTTCCTTGTTAATGACGAGAATAATTCATCCTATGTCCCACTTGGAAGCTCTATGAAAGGTACAAAGACATACCCTCTTTAACAGAATATTTATCTACCAAAGTCACTGTGCATTCCCCAAAAGGCAAATCTTCTGAATCAAATAGTTTATCTATGTCCATTTAAAATGTTCTTTGCCCACACATAGTAAGATAGATTCTCTCCACACCCTGCATCCATTAGTGTCCCCAATCACTCTTACACAGTGAAACAGAATTGAAATGTATTCAACCAGGTAGAGACAGGATGGATGAGGGAGGTCGGTAAAATCGCATAGGAAGTCAGTGACATTTCTCAAGGTCAAAGTGAGTAGTAAAGACGTTTCCTCTATAACGAGAGATAGGGATTGCACTGCTGGAAAGAACCATAATAAACATTACAGGGGAAAGTTGTAAATCATTCCAAGACTGAGAGAATACAGTAAGAAGAGCTAAAATAAGAAGTTGAAGCATTAACTGAGACGATCTGGGGGGAGGTCGAGGGAAGAGGGCTGCAAGGGCTGGCTGCTCCTGCTACTTCCCCAGTCCTGGGGCACACAGAGCTGAGTGGGAGGGCCAGCAGTAAGGGCTCCCGGGGTGAGACGCACCGAAGCGGGGTTCTTGGGGCTGGCTGCACCAGCCAGGGGGCTTGTGAAATAGGGCATTACTTTTTTATCACAACTGTAGAAGTTTGAACTGCTAGTACTTGTGCATTTGAATTTCTAACACTAGGAAAAGATGTTGTCCTTGAATTTGGGGATGATGCAGCAAGAGGGTGGTATCAGAATTCCACAAGGGACTTCCCTAGTGGCACAGTGGTTAAGAATCCGGCTGTCAGTGCAGGGGACGTGGGTTTGATCCCTGGTCCGGGAAGACCCCACATGCCACGGAGCAACGAAGCCCGTGCGCCACAACTACTGAGCCTGTGCTCTAGAGCCCATGAGCCACAACTACTGAGCCTGTGCACCTAGAGCCCGTGCTCCACAACAAGAGAAGCCACCGAATGAGAAGCTGGCGCACCGCAACGAAGAGTAGCCCTCACACAGCAATGAAGACCCAAAGCAGCTAAAGATAAATTAAAAAAAAAAAAGAATTCCATATGAAGATGGACTAAGAAATGCTGTTTCTCAGATGAAGATGAAAAAGAAATCTGCTTAGGAATAGGAGGATATGGTTCGTGTAATTCTAAGCATGGCAGTTAAATGTACACACACACACACACGTTCAAAATCACCATTTTCACTGCAGTGTGCCAAGTACCTGCTTCAATCTAACATAAAACAAAAGTTTTCATTATTCTCTTATAAATGGCACATGCCTTTCATACTGTGTGTGTGTAAGATAGGTAATAAGTTATTTAATTATTTTTAAACGAATGCCTTAGAAAACGTCTTTTTAAAATTAAACTATTCCATCAGTTTTTAAAGAAAATACTGGTATTTCAGAGTCAGTTATTTTTGATTAGGCTTCAGCCCCCACCATCAGAAGCCATGATGGGCAGAATAAGAATCTTTCAGGAGACATTTATTCCATGAGAAAATTTTCCTATTAAAAAATAAAGAGGGCTTCCCTGGTGGCGCAGTGGTTGAGAGTCCTCCTGCCGATGCAAGAGACACGGGTTCGTGCCCCGGTCCGGGAAGATCCCACATGCCGCGGAGCGGCTGGGCCTGTGAGCTATGGCCGCTGAGCCTGCGCGTCCGGAGCCTGTGCTCCTCAACGGGAGAGGCCACAGCAGTGAGAGGCCCACATACCGCAAAAAAAAAAAAAAAAGAAAGAAAGAAACTTTGATGAAACTAGAATTGAAGTGAGGTAGTTAATGATCCATAATTAAACTAGTTGCCTTAGAAATCAATGCAAAAGAAAAACAGGTTTAAAAACTTTTAATTTTCTTCCAAAAGCTCAAATAACATGGAATCAGAGTCAATAAAGCCTGAATTCATTATGGAGCCATTGACCCAGTTCATTAATGACAAACCAAGTGTTTTTTCACAGAAAAGAAAAATCAGACATTAGTTCCATAGCTTTGCTTCATGTACTAGAATAATCAACAACGAGTAAGGGAAATGAATTAGGTACCAAGGGTATAAGCACAGGGGACCCATCTGCCCCACAGCAACACCTGTTCATGCCAGGTCAGCTTGCTGAGTGGTGAAAAATAGAGCAGAAGGAATGTCTTGATGATAAACAATTTAGTCAAATGGATTAAATCAACCACTTACTTAAAATCTCAAGTGAACTGACTTTAAAAAAGAAATACTTTTGAGGGGCAATATACTGAAATAGTCTCTTCAAGTTATGCACTTCCTAGCCATCATATTTTTAATAACTATCTTGTCAAATTTTCTAACAAGATTAATCATTTTATCTTGGTCCAAATCTTCCCTCCTGCTTTGTCATACACAGGGTGCCCATTGCAGTAAGAGCCACTGGGGTCAAAGAAATGAACTAGATCCCAAGGGGTAGAACAGGCCACAGAACCTGCCTGATGGCTCAGAGGAAAACTAGACTATTAAGTCCGTGAGGCTGGAGAGTAAATTGTTTCTTCTTTTGTTTGTGTTTGCTGTTTTTACCAAATTGTGAAGGGAAAGCTGGAAGTAGAGTCTTACTAGTCAAATTCTAGGACTGGACTCCATTCATTGTTGGTGATTCTTTTTCAATCATGTGGATATTCCAGTTTCCCCAACAGTCGACTAAACTGGATGCTTGTCATGGTCTGTCTGAGGGTACTAGGAATATAGGTTAGTAGCAAATAACTGGCTCCTCTGACTCTTCCGGTCCACAGCTACTCAGGCTCAACCTCTGACCCCAAATTCCTAATGACTTCCAACTCACTCATGACTTCAAGACAAATACCTTTCTTACTTCAAACTCACTTCCAGAACCTTGACTCTTTCAGTCCTTCTGGCTGTCAGCATTGTCATCACTTCTTTTCCGTTCATAGCCAGTATTGGTCTCAAGGTTAATCACCTGAACTTATCTTTCATCAGTATCCTTTGTTCTCCTGTCCCAACACCTTCTGAGAATCTGACCAGGTGAAGTCCAACACCTGCGTAATGTTAAATCCCTCCAACTCCAATGAAGGCAGGGGTGAACTAGATATTCACAGTAACGTGTCAAATAGCACCTTGCTAAATTCCCATTCCACAACCTCCCCTGGGACATAAGAACCATCAAATAGTCCTGAATGGTAGAGTAAGTCCAAATCCTCACTCCAAAGGGCAACGATAAAATTGGACAAAATTGTCAAAAACAAAAATTTCAGGACTCTGAAAATAGAACAAAGGCACAAGATAAATTGAGGTGTGTCTACACAAGAAAAGCTTGTGTGGTAGTAGTAGTAGTTTTTTCAACATGTGTGTTGAAGCAATTCAGGTAAGAGTTTCACCGTGGTGTTTTTTCCCAGCGTGGCTATGATTCCAATGTGGCCACCCACCCCAGCTCTGTATTTGTGCCCAGCTATGTTCTAGGTTGGTGTAAGCCATGAAAACCAGCACCTTCTCAGCCAGGAAGGCTAAGGGCTAACTTGATATTCATCAGAATATGGAAAAATCCCCACACACATTGTCAGAAACAGTAGCGATTTTAGTGACAAATAAGAAAGACGAATGTCAGCTAGCCTGAGGTTGTGGCAATCAGACTAGGCATAAGTTTATCAGGAAATGAGACAGCCAGAGTAGGCCTTGATAGGTCTCCACATACCCTGGTGGTTCCAAAGGCAGTGTGCATGTACAAGGCTGCACACGTTCTTAGGAGAGACTGGAAAAGGCAGCTATCTGTTTGTCCCTGGATGAATGTGAGGACTTGTGCTAGCAGAAGGTAAAAGCCAGGAACAACAAGTAAACTGTCTGAAGTTGACATGTGTCTCCCAACTTACACACAAATCCATGAACAAGGGCAGAAACTTAATAGCTCAAGGTAGATGAGAACAACTTTTAATTATTCAGTTACCACTAAACAATTCTGACATGGGAGCAACCCCTATGAAGTCAGGCTTGAAAATAAAATTAATAAGGAAAAAGAAACACTTTACAGAGACATCAAAGGTCACAAACAGTGGGGGAAGACAGACTCCACAGAATTAGCCCAAACAAATCATTAACAATAAACAGAAACAATATCAGAGAAGAAACAAACTCACATTTGCTATGATATATATTACCTAAAATGTCCAGTTTTCAAATAAAAACTTATAGTATATGCAAAAAAACACAAAAGTGTTTCCCCTTCACAAGGAAAAAAGCAGTCAAAAGAAATGGTCTACTAGGGGACCTAGATGTCGCATTAGCACAAAAAGACACCAAAGCGGATATCACAAACAGGTTCAAGGAACGAAAAAAAAATCACTTCTATAAATTAAAGGGAAATATGATAAAGTGGCTCATCAAATAGAGACTACCAATAAAGAAATAAATACTGTTTCTAAAAAAGGAAATTCTGGAGTTGTAATGTATAATAACAATAACTGGCATTTCCAGTGTCCATTCCAACATGTGAAGAGATTATAAGTAACTCCCATCCTCATAACAAGAAGAAAGTTAAAAAACTAAAAATCAACAACTCTCCTTAGATTTATCAGAGAATTGAGGTCAGAGGGCAAACTACTGCCCTGAAAACTGGAGGAATAGAACCAAGAGAGTAACAGCTTACCAGGAGCAGAAGCTGCTAGAGCCAGAAACTGGTAGGAGCACTAAAACCTGTAAATGACACATTTCTGGAGGTTGAGTGTTGACTAGCTTTAGAGTTAAAACTCCTGAGGGCCCAGTCTTCAGGGAGCCTCTGTACATCCGCAAGTTTCACCTCCAAAAACGTCACCAGATTCCCACTTGTGAACACTTGGGGGGAAATGTCCATGTACTTTGGGGAAGATAAGAGAAAAAAATAACCATGTTAAGATACAACCAGTGGGTTCTGTTCTCCAAAACGAAGCCCTGCGCTCAAGGAAAACTAATTCACTAGAACTTTATCTCCAGAAGAGCAATGAGCCAACTCTAATCCCCACAGCCTTCCTGTCTCACACAGAGATCTAGGGGGAAAAAAACTGAAAAATATAAAAAACTTCTGAAGGTCACAGTGCAGGAATTCTGGCCCTTTTTATAAACGGAGATTTAACCATGAGAGTACAGAATGCTTCCCTTCCCTAATACCTTACTACCACATCAATAGGGATGCAGTATAATAACAGTAAATTACAACTGAGTGAGCTGCAAGACATGGACTCTATGTAAGAAGGAGTTTCTACGGAAACCCGAAGACAACAGGGGAGACAAAAACAAGGATACCAGAGTAAATTGAAGCATCTTACACTATAGCCACAGCAAACATTAAACACAGCCTAACTCCTAGCCAGATAAATACAAAACATCACACTAAAGACCTATTTACCTCAGTTTCTAATACATTATGTCTGGATTTCAATAAAAAATTACAAGGCATACTAAAAGGCAAGGAAAGATCAGCCTGGAGACACAAAGCAAGCGTCAGAAACTAACTCAGCTAGGGCAGAGAAATTTTAATTATCAGACCAAGAATTTAAAATAACTACAATTAATATGGTAAGGACTGTAATGGAAAAACTGGACAGCGTGCAAGAAAAGATGGGTAATGTAAGCAGATAAAAGTTCTAAGAAAGAATCAAGAGTAAATACTAGAAAATGAAAACACTGTCAGAGAAATGAAGAATGTCTTTGATGGACTCATCAAAGGTTGAATATGAATGGAACATGGCTGAGGAAAGAATCAGTGAGTTTGAAAATAGGTCAGTAGAAGTTTCCAAAATTGAAGTTCAAAAAGGAAAGAAAACAAAACAAACAAACAAAACCAGTATGAAACAAGATATCCAAGAACAGTGGGACAATTAGAAAAGCTGTACTAAATGTGTAATGGGAATACCAGAGGAGAAGAAAGACAGAAAGGACCAGAAGAAATATTTGAATGATGACTGGGAACTTTCCAAAGTTAATGACAGACATCAAACCAAGATAATCAAACACAGATCCAAGAAACTCAAAGAATACCCAGCAAGATAAATACAGGAGGTGGGGGGGAACCAAACACTACGCATAGGCATATCATATCAAAATGCAGAAAATCTAAAAGAAAATCTTGAAAGAAGCAAAAGCCAAAGGGAAAAGAACACCTTATCAATAGAGGAAAAGGATAAGAATTATACTGAACATTTCTTCAGAAACTATGTTAGCAAAGAGAGTGGACTGAAATATTTAACATGTTGGAAGAAATAAAATCACAAACCTACAATTCTGTATCCAGCTAAATTATCATTCAAAAGAGGAGGAGAATTAAAGACTTCCTCAAACAAACAAAAACTGAGGGAATTTATCTTCAGTAGAACTGCATCACAAAAAAAGTTAAAGGAAGTTCCTCAGAGGAAATAAACATCATATAAATAGGAAACTCAGATCTCCATAAAGAAGGAAGAACATTAGAGAAGAAATAAATGAATTATTTTATTTTCTTTACTCTTAATTGATCTAACAGATAAGTGTTCAAAATAATAGCAACAATTAATTGGGTGGTTAAAACTAGTTAATTGGGAAGACATAGGGGAGAAGCTGGAGCTGAGGCTGGAGTCGCCCGTGGGGCCAAGTCCGCCGTCTACCCGTGGCCGCTGCCGGTCTACGACAAACCCCACGATGCTGCTCACGAAATCATCGAGACCATCCGGAGGAAAAGAGACGTAGAGTTACATCCAGAGAACAAGTTGCTGGACCGCTCCCTGCAGAAGAACCAGGAAGAGTAAGACCAGGAACACACGTAGAAGAAGGAGATGATAAAGTAAAGCCTGGTCATCTCCAGGTTCTGATAGAAATAAAGTTTCCAGAAGTTGTGTTCCTGCAATAAGAAATAAAGATGTGACCTTCCAGTTGTGTAAAGCTCTTAAATGTTGTGTAAGTGCATCGGGTGCCTAAGGAACCTGGAGCTAAATGGGCTAGTTCTGAGGGAGAGAGACTTAACTACGTTAACAAAGGAAATCCACCTCCGTCCTTTGCGGGGGCAGTCCCGAGCTCGTGCTTTAATGGACGCGAATGCAAACCGTGGTTCTCACGTGACTTTCTGAAGCGCCCCTGCAGCAGGCCCAGCTAAGTCTCACTTTACGGCAGTGGCATCAGATGGTGGCTACAGAAGGTTGCCGACGTCCCTGTGTGCTCTTACAGGCTCTGCAGACCGGGGGATGAAAGGACCAAGGAACTCTGCCCTCAGGAATCCCAAGTGACTGGAGGGACACAGCGTCAGGGCCCCAGGCGGTGTCGCCCACGATTCAGAAGGTGGGCGGAGGCTCCGCAGCTTCATTTCGTCCAGTCCCTTCCAGTATTTAAAATTGTTGTCAAGGTGCTGCATTAACTCAGGCAGGTCTACAAAGGCGTCCCAAACAGCAAACGTGTCAGTGATGAAATAGTCAATGAAAGAGATTTGGGATTTGGGGGTGCTGCAGGTATTTCTGTCCAAAACTGGCATCACTACAGGCGAGTCCTGTCGCTTCTCTTCATCAGTCTGAGACAAACATTCTTCTGAGATACGTGCGGCCCACTCAATGCACTTTCCCAGGGGTCGGCAGGGATTGGACGCATCAGCACACTGAATGAGCATTCGTTTGATCAGACTGCGGTTGTCTGGAGTTCTGAGCATAGTGATTATGGCTTCTTGATTTTTATCAGTTTCCCCATCTTCCTCTAATGCTACCAAGGGCTTGTTGATGCTATTGACAAATTTGTTGACGTGCTCAAAGTGCTTTGTCATTTCTGAGGCTAAGACCATGTCGATAATACTCTGGCACAGCGTCCGGTAGTCATCCCTCTCCATGATTTTAAAGATGCTGCATTTATCATCACGAGTGGTCAGCTGGAAGGCCAAGGCCGCGAGGTGGCTCTCGAGCACAGCAGTGTCGTTATACAGAATGGCCAGCTCGCTCCCAGCACTGCACAGGAAGGAGTTGGTTCTCCCAGGGTGGTCCAGGTCATGGACAGTGGCTGCAATGAGGGCAGTGATCTCAGCAAGTGGATCTAAAGTTTGCTTTATCCTCTCTTTGCAAAGAAAAGAGGCAGTGGCGTGAAGCACATCGGCAGAATGTGTAGAATTGTGGTAGGGGTTAGAAGCATGATAATTGGCTTCGATAATTTGCAACCATGATCTCAGCATTGTCTCAGAGCATTTTAAGACTTCACAGACTCCAAAGCGAGCAAATATTTTGAGACCAAGATAAATCAAAGGCCATTTATGAGTGGCAACCTCCAGTTCAAAAATATCAAAGTCCCAGGATTCCTCATTTTCCATGGCCCGAGTTATCTGTGATGGGACGTTGTGAAGGGAGGTGGGGGTGATTACACTGCTGGAAACCTGTTTAAAGTTTTTTGTTGAAAGAACATACTCATTCCTGGATGGTCTTCGCAGAACATCAGACATTAAGCCCCCAACAAGGTCAATGGCATGAGGATCATCGTCCTTAGCATCAAATTGTGGTGAATATAATTCAGTGGTTCTTAGAATTTCCAGCACACGATCTAAGGCTTCTGTCACAGGCATGGGACTGCTTTCCTGGGCAGCACTGATGATATCGATTGCCTTGGTGATGGGCGCCTCATCTACATGGAATGTATCCGGGCCATGGAGGAGCGTCGTCTCTGGCTGGAAACTTTGCTTGTTCAAGAGGCAGCAGTTCTGACATCTAGTGAGCTTTTTCTCCCATCGTTATGTTTGCCTGACTGATTACCTGTATGAGTGTCAGACTGAACACATTCAGCTATTTTCTCAGCCTTATTGTTGCCATTGCACACTCTGACAATGGACACATAGTGTCCATAATTTTTCCTCCCTGTCCAATGACAGGTATCACCTTCACATTTTGTTGTTGAGAGACATACAGAGAAGCCAGGGTGAGTCACCCCATCTCTCCCTCCTCTGGACCTCAGTTCCTCCTGATTGTCACTCGTTACACTGAGAACAGATTTCAGGACTCAGCACATGCAGCCATAATGTGTGCCTAATTCCACATCCCAGTCACTGGGACACAAAAGTTTGGTGTCTTCAAGTCTGGCTCCCACATCACCACTCACATATGTCAGTTCTTCCTCTACAGCTGAGTCAGTGAGTAAAGACACATAAACAGAAGCAGATTAATATGAACAAGGTTTTATTGAAGAATCAACATTGTGAAAATGACTCTACTACCCAAAGCAATCACAGATTCAATGCAATCCCTATCAAACTACCACTGGCATTATTCACAGAACTAGAACAAAGAATTTCACAATTTGTATGGAAACACAAAAGACCCCGAACAGCCAAAGCAGTCTTGAGAACGAAAAATGGAGCTGGAGGAATCAGGCTCCCTGACTTCAGACTATACTACAAAGCTACAGTAATCAAGACAGTATGGTACTGGCACAAAAACAGAAAGATCGATCAATGGAACAGGATAGAAAGCCCAGAGATCAACCCAGGCACATATGGTCGGCTTATCTTTGATAAACGAGGCAGGAATGTACAGTGGAGAAAGGACAGTCTCTTCAATAAG
The DNA here is from genome assembly GCF_011762595.2 of Tursiops truncatus. NCBI lineage: Eukaryota > Metazoa > Chordata > Mammalia > Artiodactyla > Delphinidae > Tursiops > Tursiops truncatus. The sequence goes on along the minus strand of NC_047037.1, from coordinate 4,250,724 downwards.
AGGTGCTGGGAAAACTGGACAGGTACATGTTAAAGTATGAGATTAGATCACTCCCTAACACCATACACAAAAATAAGCTCAAAATGGATTAAAGACCTAAATGTAAGGCCAGAAACTATCAAACTCTTAGAGGAAAATATAGGCGAACATTCTATGACATAAATCACAGCAAAATCCTTTTTGACCCACCTCCTAGAGAAATGGAAACAAAAATAAACAAATGGGACCTAATGACACTTCAAAGCTTTTGCACAGCAAAGGAAACCATAAATAAGACCAAAAGACAACCCTCAGAATGGGAGAAAATATTGGCAAATGAAGCAACTGACAAAGGATTAATCTCCAAAATTTACAAGCAGCTCATGCAGCTCAGTAACAAAAAAACAAACAACCCAATCCAAAAATGGGCAGAAGACCTAAATAGACATTTCTCCAAAGAAGATATACAGACTGCCAGCAAACATATTAAAGAATGCTCAACATCATTAATCATTAGAGAAATGCAAATCTAAACTACAATGAGATATCATCTCACACCAGTCAGAATGGCCAGCATCAAAAAATCTAGAAACAATAAATGCTGGAGAGGGTGTGGAGAAAAGGGAACACTCTTGCACTGCTGGTGGGAATGTGAATTGGTACAGCCACTATGGAGAACAGTATGGAGG